>NW_024342471.1:11948784-12350936 GCF_902729225.1 Pteropus medius | reverse complement strand
TTTATAAATATATCAATAAATATAAATACTATATAAAGAATTTCACTTACTATAACATAATTTTAATAATGCAATATATCATAATTTGTGTACTTCGTAATTTGTGCAGATTATATATTACATAAAATATTTTAAGAACAGAATACACAAGAGTAAAAGATCAAATGAACTTCCTAACTACATAAGATTCCAGGCAATTATCGAAAACAGTCATTTTTGTTCTGAATCTCATGGGAAGTATCAGTCATTTAAGAGTTAAAACATTAATTTCAGGTTATTTAGAAAGGTAATTTTCTATAGATTTGCATGGAGGTATGGAATTTGACCTAAGGCTTGATTTTCTGAATGCGGAAGCTCATGGCATGACCACCAACTCGAAGGAAACTAGAAGTCATCAGCTTGACTACTTGAGGTCAGAGGTTATATCTGGAAAGGCACAGGTAAAATTCAAGACTTTATTACAAATGAAGGGAAAATGACCTTTCTAATGATATGCTTTCCTCTTATAGGCAGAGACGAATTCATGGAGATTTCTCACAAGTATAGGAATGCCTTAAGAGAGAGAGTTCTTTAGGGCTGGTTTTACTTAAATATTATATTAGGAAATAGGTGTATTTTTTATTCTGTAATTTCCTTCTGTTTTCTCCACATCAAACTACCTTTACTCTGATCTATTTCTACATCTCATTCACGAAATCGACTGCATGATGACAATAACTTGGCTATGAGTGTTTAGTAGCTGATCAGCTGCCGTAGAAAAACACAGCCACGTGCATCTACGGCCATGAGTGCTCTTGCATCCAAGAGTGCTAGGAATATTGGAGAATGCTCTTCATTTTTTCCTGACCATTTAGCTGCAGCAAAAGGGATCTGTCCTCCTCTGTAGAGACTGCTTAGCAGCCATGAGATGATGGATTTCAGGTTTTCTCGGTGGAGGGCAAGGGAAGGCTTGAGTTTAGGTTAAAGATCTTGCCTTGGATTTTGATGTGAAAATGCCTGGCTCTGTGTTCCGACTCTACAACTGGTTGATTATGGGCCCCCTTGGATCTGAAAATAGAGCCCCAGTGTTGTTAGTATTCATGTATACATAGAAGATGCACAGTTATTGCTTTGGGGGTCAATGACATCATAAACGTGAAGCACTTAATCTGGTTCCTGAAATCTTATGGACACTGAACAATAGAACTCTAAATATTATTTTATTATCATTTCGTTGCTATTATTTTGTTTAAAAGTTTTGCTCCTGCCTGTTTCCCTATCTCTACACCTCAGATTTTCTAAGCAAATCCTTCAGATTCATCACCCACGGTCCTGCTCTGAGATAAATTCTTGTGGAGTTTTTCCCCCTCTGTCTTCCTTCTTTGAATCTGTAAATTTGCCTCATTTCTTTTCAGAGTATATCCCACAGACACCCAGATCTCATAAAAGATTTTCTTTTTCTCATAATCCAAAGGTCCTTTGCTTTCGGATGTGGGGAATTTTGACTTGACTAGCTTTCCCAGAGTCTTTCTGAAGAGCTGCGAGGATGCTCTGGAATATGGCTACTAGAGTTATGACTCTGTGCTATGGAAAAACGTTTCCCCTTGAAATCACACCGATAGTCTAAGAGACTTCAGTGGGAATTTGAGAGGTGTCACTATTACTAGTAGCAGATAGAAATGGCAATACCAGCTTGAAAGAATGCAAAGCACCCTCTTGCGCCCTGGGTCACTGAATCTAGACAACACCTTGTACAATGTTGTTGTTCTTGTCTCCATCTTACATATATGGAAATGGGAGAAACAGTAGTTGACACAGCAATTTCCCTGATCCTTCTCCGCAGTTACTCCCGCATCAGAGGGTCCCAAGTTTCCTAGCACAACTCATCGTGTGAGACCCTCCTGAATACTGAGCTATGCGTCCAGCATTTTAAACTTCGAGGTTTTAAACACCAAAATCAACACAAGCCACGGCCTTCGTCTATACACCACTCTGTGTATACTGCATGTACCAAGTATTATGTGTGATTTGAGTGATTTCCAAGGGTGCCTTTGTCTGTGTGATCTAAACTGCAGGTTAAAACCCAACTTCAATTACAAGGCAAATCCACTGTATTAAATGACTGCTCTGCACTAGACCCTAAGCAATGAACTGTGGGGATACAAATCTATCATTCCCAATAGTGCCCTCAAGTACTAACGATACGGCAGGAGTGAAAAAGCATTGCATTTCACGGATTCTTTAGGTTTTAAGAGGCAGAGTGTTGCTGCCTTTGCTTTAAGTAAAGTGGCGTTGACTCTAAGGTAGTTTCTCAACCTCAGCACTGTTGACATTTTGGGCTGGATGGTTCTTTGTTGTGGAGAGGCTGTCCTCTGCATTGTAGGATGTGTAGCAGCATCACCCACCCCTACTCACTAGATGCCAGCAGCATTCTCTCCACCCCAGTTATGCTAACCAAACCTGTCTCTAGAAACTGCCTAACATCTCTGTGAGCAAAATTGCCATGGCTGAGAACCACTGCTCTAAGGTTTCACATGGGAATGACAGAACCAGGCATCTGAGCATCTGAGAGTGTGGCCGGCTGTCCTCAAGGGCCCCAGGAAACAGTGAGTGGCCAGGCCTCCGGAAGGTCAGAGACCATGGTGGAATTAGGCCTCCAGCACTTTCTCTGAAACCTGCTCACCCCACTCTGCTCAGTTGTCTCCCACCTCCTGTTTGGCTTCTTTGCTCAATATTCTAGCATTTCTCTAACTCGTGACTTTGATTCTTACATTCTTTCACCTTTGCTCAGCTCTGATTCCCTGTTCCTCACTGGTTTTCCAATTCGATATCATAATAGGAAGAATCCTATGGGCCTATCTCTTCCCATTTGGGATTTCTTGCACTTGGCCTCTCAGAGGTCCTGAGCCAGGTTTGGCTGCCCTTGGGGCAGGTGAGGTCTGCTGGTCCCATCAGGCAGCATGGCTGATGGAGTCATGTGACATAGCTCCCTGGTGATTCTCCATTTTTAGGGATCACTGGTGTGTTTAGGGCATGCTGAATGTCTAGTGCAATCATGGTAGCATAAATAAGGAATAAATCAATGAAGATGGGACACTGTGGTGTGCTGCATGCTCTGCCGAAGCCATCTCCTTTAACTCCCCTAACGATCATATAGATGGATATGGCCGTTCTCCACTGCACAGAGAGGAGTAGGTGGAGGGGTTGAGTGAGGTGCCTAAATCCACACGCCTAGAAGAGGTGGGTCTGGAATTCGTGCCTGTGCTCTTTCCGCATCAGGGCTGTACTGTGGGCTTAGAATTCACGTTTCCACTGGCTCCATAGACGAAACCCCATAGACAAAATCTAAATGTAAAAGTAGCCTGAAACAGTGTCAGGAAAAGGAGGAGGGACATACTAAGGGAAATTATTAAGGGATGACTTGAGGAGAACATACCTCAGATTATAAGTGAATTTCTTTCTACCGTAAACTCTGTACCCTTCCAGACCTTACTTCCTCTCCCCGATCAGAATTACCTGTAGACTCGTCTTTATACAGAAATTATTATTGAAATATCTCTAGTATAGAATTTGTGTCATTCAATTGTGTTTAGTAAAAATACTCCCCATTTTGGTATTAGACTGTCAAAAATAAACAACTGTGTTTTTCTATGATCATATAGCTAACATGCAAAATATCTGGCACATAGTAGGTGATCAACAAATAATGTCTCTTTTTCTCTGAGTAGGCTGTGCGGTACTTAAAGACTATGTTTATCTATTTCTTAATTCCCAGAGCTTCGTACAGAGTAGGGAATAAGGACAGCTAACATTAAATGACCATGCACTGGTCCATGAGCCTTACATTTATTGACTTCCTGAGTCCTTACATCAACCTCATACTAGATACTATTTTTGGCTTCGACTTATTGATGAGGGAACTGAGGGGCAGAGAGGTTAAGCCATTTGCCCAGTATCATAGAGCCAGGATGGAAACGTGGGCTAAATGGCTCCAAAGCTGGGCTTATTAGCCTGTCTACCATGCTGTTTCACCAATAGCAGAAAGCCCCATGGGTTTGTAAAGAGCACATGCTCTGGTTATCTTGTGAAATATTCATTTTCAATAACCCTAGCTCTGTCTCCTCTGCCTCCTCTGAAGGATAGAGCCTGCTGCTGGCTCATCTGTTTGGCTGAGTCATAGCCTGCATCATGCCTTTTGGGCAGGGCAGGGTGCTGCACCCTTGCTTGGAAGGGCTGATGGGGCGTGGCCCACTGAGTTGTGCAAAGAGCTCTCCTGTAGCCTGGGAGGAGCATCATCATTTGCAGCTCCTCCTTCTCCATCTGGGCCTTTGCCATAAAGCCACCATCACTTAGCCTTGTGGAGGAGACTACCACAGGTGTATGGGAGCGGGGAGTGGCTTTGCCACACTATCCAGGGAGCAGTGCCTCTCCCTACTGGTGAGGGAGCCAGAGGGCCTGGAGGAAAGAGCTGGAAGGTAGATGGAGGCTGTGCTTGGAGGAAGAGCACCTTGAATGCTAAAGTAACCATTCAGCCTGAGGAACTTTTTGATGTTTTATTCTCATGCACTTGAATTCTCTCGGACAAGCTGTCTTCTGGCTCTGCTGAGTCAGGATCTGCTGGGGTCCTTTTATACAGACGGCTGCACAGCATAACCCACCTTCTAGACCACCATACCCTCAAGCTGTGGGCCAGCCTCCCTCTTCAGCCTCTCATTGTTTGCTCCTAAGCTCTGCTCTTGCCCTGCTGACTGCTGTCCCTGTTCCCAGCAAGATACCTGTTCTCTCAACCTCTGGACTTTGGAAAGGACACTTTCTTATTGCAAACATGTTTTGCCCAACTTCCTCTGTTAACATGGATGACTTTGATAACCATCGAATCACAATTGGGAAGTCAGTTCTTCCACAAAGCCTTGATCTGGCTACGTCTTCAATGGCCCTTGGACCTGCCCAGTGAAGGCACCCATGGCATTGTAAGAACTACTCACTTGTGAAATTGTAAATCTCACCAGACTCTTAGCTAAACGAGGACTTCGTATATTTTATTCGCCATTGCTTCCTCAGAATCTGGCCAAGTGCCTGTACATAGAAGATGCACAATTATTGCTTTGGGGGTAAATGAATAAAAGATGGTCCTTAGAATGACAAATAGTAACTTTTACTTGACCATCTGGGACAGCAGCCACATGAAATCCTAGGTGATCTCTCTGAAATGTAAATAGAGCCATGTCACACTCTTATTTAGACCTTGTGATGGTTTTTGTAAGCTCCTTAGCATGGCCCTCAAGGCCCTGTGTGCTTAGGCTCTGCTCACCTCTCTGTCCTTTCTCTCTGCCACTGTTCCCTTAGTCACTATGCTTTAGCCACACTGGTCTTCTGTCTGTTTCACAAACACAAAAACTCCTTCCTGCCTCTGGCCCTCTCTGGGCCTCTCCTGGAATGGTCTTCTATCCAATCTTGGCATGACTGCCTCCTTCAGCTGGAATATTACTTCCCCTGTGGGGCCTCCTCTGATTGTCCCTTCTCAGCTGGCTCTACCTTGCCCTCTGCTACCCCAAGCACTTCCTGTCACATGGCCCTGTTTTATTTTCTTTCCAGGATTTGCTGTTATCCAAAATAATCTCGCTCATGTATTCATGTATTCTCCCTCTCTCTCTCTCTTTCAACTCTCATATCTTCTTCCACTGGGATGTCATTTTCCTCAGGACAGGGCCTTTTCATGCCTTATTCTCTGCATAGATCTGGGGCCTAAGGCCATGTTTGGCACATAGTGTAAGCTCAATAAATACTTCCTGAGTAACTGGACCACCATGATCAATGTATTTGTCTGTTGTCCTAATTATGAGGTTTGGGTGTACTTGTTCTTGCTGTCTTACCATATCTTCGTGATCTGAGAAACATATTGGAAGCAGGCTACACAGGAAAATGTACTTAGCAAAATGCTTCCTCCATCATCTGCGCTTAGACTCTCTGCAGATCCCTTATGGGCATTATGAAGATGTAGCTTCTGACCTTGGAAAGAGCCACCAATCAAGTAGGGATTGAACCTTGATCTCAGGATCCCAATTGCAAAGGGTTATTACAAGCTCTACACCCCTATCACAGTGCCTGGCCCATGGAAGGGCCTCAGAAAGTGCTAGCTATTACTGCGATCGTTATTATCATTGTCATTTTCACACTGTGCCTAAGTAATGTTTATCTTCCCCAGGCTGTTCCCTCAAGGCGGGGGGTGGTGACTTTCCCCAGTAGACAACACAGTAACAGGAGAAATGCTCAACAAAAATGAAAAGCATCCTAGAATGTAAGAGGACGAGGCCAAATGTGGTCATCTTGGGCTACTGTGTGGTTTGGTGACTCTGCTGAAACAATGTCCAGATGACAAGAACTTACTCATAAAGGTTTGAGGAGTCATGCATAAGCTTTTCTATTCATTTTTAAACTGAGGTTTTCTTTCTAAAATTGATTTATATTGTTTTTGTCCCTAGAGATCCACCCTCAGTAATAAGTAATATATTTTGCATCCACTACTTAAGAAGGCTCAATTGTCTGTGTCATGTTGATGTCATCCCAGCAGAAGGTATTGATGTGTCATGTTTAAGGGCCATATGTAGCTCCAGAGAAGTGCAGGGCTCCACAGCAGACATCACGCTGCATCCCAGAGACCTTCTCAGAACAAACACAGTGCCAGCAAAACTTGGCTGGATCCCTGTGCAAATACACAGCTTCTGCATTGTAGGAGCTGCACTAATGCTACACTAGCAAACATTAACCTAGTCCCCACTATTCAATAAGGACCATCCTAATCACTGTCTCTGATCTTAGTCCATTTACATTTTGGCACCCACTTTACAGCTGATGTTAGTCCTATTATATTGTAGATAAATTCAATTAAAATATATTATATATTGGAGTTCGTGCTGTGTGCCAGGCATCATATGAAAACATCCACCCGTATTGGGACTGAAATCACAATAATTCAGCAGGAATCTGTAAGGACCTGCTGTAAGTCAGGCATTCTTCTAGGTACAAGGATAAAGAAATGTAGAGAAATTGCTGGCCTTCAGGAGGCCTTGGCTCAAAGAGCATCACAGCCCTGTGAGGGAGGAAACCCGCAGGGGATAATATGTAAACAAGAGGGGGACTCCATGACTGCACTGACATTTTTTAAAAAGTATGATTATTAATCCAGATTTGGGTTTATGTTAATTTAAACAAGAATCCATCCATCCATCCATATATATATAAATGCTAACCTAACTGTGGCTTCTGAAATTCCTCTGAAGGAACCTATGTCTCTAAAGTACCTTGCCCAGTTCCTGGCTCATAATCCACATTTAATAAATGCCAATGCTTTCTCCTCTGCTCTGGATGAAGATCATAATGCTGACCTACCTGAGCCCTGTGAACTCGGGCTCTCTCTGGGCCTCCCAGGGCCATGTACAGCTTTGGTTGACTCACGGGACGTAGAGGAGAGCTTGGGGGGTGGGACAGTGCCAAATTCTAACCAAGGTCCTCTTAAATCGAGGGATCATATGATTTTACTTTTGTAACTTTGCCCTCTAATGAATTTGATCTCTTCTAGGCTGATATTTTCCAAAAACAGCAAACATGCCCCATTTTTAAGGCAGTGCTTATATAGTCTCTTCTCTCACTAATGACTTTCTCAGATGGGTAAAGCCATATTCTGTGGGCATGAAAGGTAAAGAAAACTAAACAATGAATGGGACCTATACCTTGTTCCTTGTACTTTTAAATGTTTTGATTTCCACCTTGGCAGCCCATTGGGAAATCCTACCCTTGGATTACAAACCATGCTCCTAGTGAATTTAGAGGAAGAAAATCTTTAAACTGAAGTTAAGGTATATAAAATCTTAGCAATTAGTTTTTTTTGCTTGTCTTTTTTTGCGGGGGGGCACAGGGGAAGGGGTTTGTGGGAACAAGTTTCACCATGAACGTCGGAGACAGAATTAGCCGAATCTCTGACTTTCACTTATTCCTTTAAACTAAATCATAACAACCAACTCAAGTAATCTTTGAAACAATGATAATCCAGAAGTCCATTGCATTTTATATTTGGGAAAAAAAAAATTTTTAGTGCAAAAAATGAAACTAGTCAAGAACTACAACATTTACGAATGATTCCTCTATGATTTATTAGGTGAGATGCGTTTCAATTCAATGCCCCTGTTTTAAATTCTTGCTAGACCCTTCCCCACATTTTCACAGGTTTATATAGACCAGGGTTTCTCAGCCTCGGCACTAGTGACATATGGGGTCACATAATTCTTTGCTGTGAGAGGCTGTCCTGTGCATTGTAGAAGTTTAGCAGCATCCCTGAACTCGATCCACTAGATGCCAGGTGTGACAATGAAAAATGTCTCCAGACATTGGCAAATGTCCTGTGGGGAGTTAAAATTACCCTAGCTTGAGAACCACTGAACATTTCATTTAGCATCATTCAAAGTCAAAACATTTTCCCTACTCCCTTGAGAGACGTAGAACAATAAAACCATTATTTAATTTATTATAAAATCTATCACATTTTAACCAACTGCCCACCATTAGAAAGTGTCTCCTAAATAAATTCATTATTCACTGTTGGGGGCATGTTTTAAATAAGCAGTTGCTAAATGAAGGAACAGTCAGGCATTGACAATGGACAATGGCTTTAGACTGAGGACAACTGTTTTGTGTTATGTACCCACTGGTTGTTTGAAGCTGGTTTGTTGAGATTTGAAAAGCGGTGCGTACCTCATGCCTAAGATGATGCTGTGGATTCCGTCTTGCCTCAGACCTCTCCCTGTCCCTTGTGTTGGTGGAGGATCTAATAACAGCAGCTAATATTGATGGACCACCCATTCTGTGCCAGGCACTGTGCTCAGAACTTTAACAGCACTCTCTCACGGCATCCTTCACACAACCCTATGGGGTAACTGCTATTGGCCCCACTTTACAAGGATGGGTTTATGTCTCAAAAGGTGACACGGCTAGCCTAAGTTCATTTAGGCAGTAAGTGGGTGAGTCGAGATTCAAATTCAGGTCTGGCTCTTACCCATCCTTAATTAGTACACTTCACAACCACCTTTGCAAATACACATTAGCTGCCTTTCAATGTTAGTAGATTAATTCAGTTCTACTGTATATGTTTATCGCATATGCTAAAGATTCTACCAACATGCTCTTTAAAAATGGCAACGCTTCGAGTCCTGAGAAAAATGATCTTCCAAGTGTCAGGAGTATTTTTTCTCTTTTTTTCTGTCCAGGAGCAAAACTGTTAGCTTGTCTCACAATGGAGTTTTTGCTGTCAGACCAAACAGTGACATCTATTAATCACATGAAGAGCAGGACCAAAAAAAAAAAAACTTTTTCCTATGAATTGAGTCTTAAGGGTCTCATGGTTTATATCACAGGGCTGCAGGGTTTTATGCCTCAGCTAAACAGGGCTGAGCTGCTGGGACTTCAACAGTTTTCAGAAGAGCTGGGAAATGTCTGGGGATCTTCCCTGTTTAATCACTGGAACCGAAGCAGAGAGGGAGGGGCTGAAGGAAGACAGAAGCAGTGGGCCGAAGAGCGAAATGGACTTAGATAGATGGAGTCCTGGGAGCCAGAACTGCAGACCGTACCCCTCAGACAGGCTCCTGTGGTTCTGCAGGCTTGGGGGTTATCAATTGGCTGAGCTGTGGTGCAGAGTCTGGCCTGTTCTCTATCAGAAGGAGCCCTGAGGATTAACGTCCCTACTTCCTAATCGGGGTCATGTTAGTACATCATTTATTACCTCTGAGGACAGGCGAGGGTGGGGCTGTCAGACAGCTATGAAAGACAATGGGGCGGAGGAGGTGGAAACTGACTCCTGCCCTAGCCTGCAAAGCATCACTCTCTTTTTGTTCCAGTAAATCGTAATAATAATTAAAAAATAAACTCTGGATCCTTCTATCATCTGCAGTTGCTGGCCCATTGAGAATGTGTGAGTAGAGAAATATCCCACCCACTAGAACGGGGCAGTCTCTAGGACGGTCGACAGGTTAGGAGGCTTCCTTACTACGCTTTAGAGACAGTCTCAGAAACTCCCGATTTTCCACATCTTATTAAGTGGCGTCGTAACCATAATACATCTTTCTTAGCTCCTTTCTCTTGCTCCATTTCTAACAACCTGAATTTGGCACACTTCCCTTCCCCTTTAACCCTCACAAGCTAAAAATAATATCCTCTTGGAACTAGCCAAAAAGTGTCAGTTAGAGGAGTTTAATTAGCAGGGCAGGCAGGAGATAGTGCTGGCCTTCCCAATTTGCTGCATTCTCTCCAGGGAGCTGGAGCCAAGCACAATTGGAAAATCCAGGTTCATGTGTGCACAAGACATGAGGATTTCTAACTCATGGGGAGAGTCTACCTGGCAGCCAAGCAGTGTTTCAACCTTGCAATACCGGAGAGGGGCACTGAAAAGGTAAGGGCTGGTGCATCTACGTGAAGGGGCATAGGATTTTAAAGCACGGAGTACCGGACTTGATTTTCAGAGTTTGCATCCTGTTTCCCCATTCACTGGTTCTGACTTTGCGCAAGCTACCTAACCTCTCTGTGCTTTGGCGTCCTCATCTGTACAATGGGGAGAATCCTAGCACTCACCTTGTAAGTTGGTCGTGAGAATAATGAGTCGAGCCGAGCATTTAGAATATTGCCTGGCAAGAAATGAGAGCAATGTAGAGCATTTGCTAATATAGTCATCCCCCAGCAGTCTTGTCAATATCAAGGCTCCACTGTACATATTTAGAGGGGACCATCATCTATGTACATAGAACAAAATAAGCTAGAATTTGAAACTCTAGCTCCCAAATCCTATGTCTCCCTCTCAACCACTAGCATATCATGTGGTACATGACAGGGACTTCCTTCCACTGTTTTTGAAAACTCAGATCTTTAGCAAGTCTAGCCTTAGTAAAAACCTAGACCTCTTTTCATATAACTTCTCTGTTGAATTCTTTTTTTTTTTTCTGAAGTTAAACAATGAATCTTTGTCCACTTACACATGATAGGCCTTCATGTTTTATTCTCTTCCTTTTCTTCCTCTTAACTTTTCTTCTTCCTCCCTCCAAAACTTGGTGGCTTGAAACAACACCATTTCTTGTTGCTCTTGTGTGTAATGACTAGCTGGACAGTTCTGATTCTGTGGGCCAGGTTCAGTGGACATCAGCTAAGCCTTGCTCTTTTGTCTGAGGTCAGCCAGCAGGCAGATGGGGGGCTGGCTGGTCTAGGATAACCTTGACTGGAAAGAACAGAATGACTTGGGCCTTTCTCTGTGGTCTGTCATCCTCCATTAGACTAGCCTCGTCTTGTTCACATGGCCGTCCTAGAGGTCCAAAAAAGAAAGAAGTCCACAAGACCTTTTAAAGTATAGGTGCAGAACTGACACATTCTTTCTTCGGCTGCATTTGATCGAGCAAAGAAAATCACAAAGCCAAACTAGATTCAAAGGTTTTAGAAATACACTCTTCCTCTTGACGGGAAGAGTGGCAAAATCATATTGCAATGAGTATGGGCACACGTAGAAGAATAATTGCAGCCATCTTTTTTTTTTCAAATAATCTACCATCTCTTTCTTCTTCTCTCGTCTCCCTTAGTGATTCATTAATTATTCCAATAAATTCAAAACAAAGTTAGACATTCAGTAATCAATGTTAGAAAAAAATACATCGTCCTTGCCCTCTTGCGGTCTACATTCTAGTGGGGAAGAGAAATATTATTGAAATTATTCCCCAAGTACACATGAATTTATAGATATGTATAGTGCTATTAAGAAGAGGTATAATGTGCTATGAGAGATTAAATAAGAAAACTTGACCTAGTCTTGGGAGGTGGAGAGCTCAGGGATAATTTATCTCAAGAAATGAAGAAATGAGACCTGAGAGACTGGGAGACAGGTAGGCAAAGCTCAGAAAGGGGAGTTCTAGGCAAAGAAATAGCATAAATGGACACCTGGGATCAAGTTCTAGACAGGAAGGAAGGCTGGTGTGGCTAAAGCACAGGAAGGAAGGGAGAATTTGATCCTTGATGATGTTGGAGAAGTTAGCTGTGGACAGACCTTGTAGGCCATGAAAAGAAATTTTCCTATTATGCTAAAGATAATGGAATATCACTGAATGATTTTAAATAAGGTGAGTGGGTTGAAAGGGGGTGACATGACCATCAAATATTATGTCCATAAAGCTAAAGCTGAAAGTGATAGAAAGGGAACAAATCTGGGACTGCACAGTTGCTGGAGAAGGAAGATATATTTGCCAGTTTATAAAATGTTTTGAAGTTTGGACAATGGACAGAAGATTACAGGAATGTGAATCAGGGACTAAGAAGAAGTGCTCTGGACATCTTTCCCAACCCTACATAATCATTTTGTACTAAAAATACATTATTGCATTTGTTTTGCTAATATTTTATTTAAAAATTTGGAGTCTGTGGTTAAGAGCAGAGGATCTGAAACCAGACTGTCTGGGTTTGCAGTGCATTTTGTCTATATAGGCTTAGGTAAGCTAGTCACAATTTCTCAGGCAAAGTTTTCTCATCTGTAACATGGGGACAATCATGTTCCTTATCTCACAGATTTGTTATTTCTTCTTTCACTCTTTTGTTTAGACCTTTAAATTTTTTACAGATGTATGTGGATTGTTTTAGTTGTTATTTTATCATTTATTTCTCATTTAATTATATTGTTATCAGAGAAAGTAAATTTATGATACTGGTTATTTTGATGATTGTTCTAAAACATTTTTTGTAAATGTCCTCTGTTTTAGAAATGATTTCTATTCTCTACATTCCACCTTATCAGTTCTCTCTTCAGCTGCATCTAATCTCCTCTTCATTCCATTTATTTATTTATTTATTTATTTATTTATTTATTTATTTATTTATTTATTTATAGGCGAGGCAACCCTTGATTGATCTCACAGATTGCAAGGACATTGTCAGCTTACAATTCTTTATTTTTTTATGTTTTATGCCTATAGCACCTGGTCTTCCTAGGTGGTCTCCCATCCAAGTACTAACCAGGCCCGACCCTGCTTAGCTTCTGAGATCAGACGGGATTGGACTTGTTCAGGCTAGCATGGCCATAGACTCATTTACTCATTTTTTAAAACCTTGAATAAATTACTTTTTCGCTTCCAGAAATTTTGTTTGGTTCTCCTTCAAATACATGTGCTATTTTCCAGAAAGTTCCGTTATATTAAAATTACATCTAATGCTTTTATTCACCTTTGGTATTTAAATATTTCCACATTATTCTATTACTTCTAGTTTTGGGGTTGTTAAGTTTTATTTTTGTTGGGTCATCTGGATCTCATGGAGTTTTTTCTTATGTTTTGTTCTTTTTGACATTGAGTTCCTCTTCAGAAAGGATTACGTGTTCTGTAGAAGTTTTGCATATCTTCTCTTGTAAAACTGTTGCCACGATATGATTTTTAAATTGTTTATGATGAGTGTCCCCAGTAGAAAACTCAGAAGTTTTAATGATCATGAACCAGAATTTACGTTAATTTCTAGACTTACCGTTAAGGTACCATTCATTTAGTTTAAAGTTAGACCTCATATTTACTCCTGATATGAGTCTGGAGTTTTTCTTTTTGGCCAATGACTTTTTTCTTTTGATCCAAAGCCCTATGTGGAGATTTTATAACCTATGAAGACAAGGTGAGATTTGAATTCCCACTACTGCATATTGTATTGTCTTTGGATGGGTACTACAGTCTTAGCATCTAGCTCCTAAGATCTATGCCTCCTCTAATACCTGAGTGTTGTCACTGAATCAGCTTCAGATTATTGCTCCAACATTGATTTCCTTTTTTCTTTCTTGCACATGGTGTTTTCTCTTCTCTTATTTTGATTTATTTAATGTTTACTACTTTATCCAGAATTTTTATGGGCTTAAACTAGGAAGTGGGACAAAGTGCTTCAGTTAAGTTGTCATGTTGCAAAAGATCAGGTTCAGATATTTCCACAGTGATATTTAATGCAGAAAAACAAAAGAACATTGTCAGCAGAGTTTTAAAGTAAATAAGGTATGATCAATGCACTGGACCCAGCTTGTACTTCTAAGAGCTGATTGTCAAAATTTTAGAAATATTAACAGCCAGTTGTTAAACAGATATCATTTAAGATTAAATTATATAAATTTACAATTAAATAATTTTTTAAAAACAGAAGACTCATCACTTTCTAATCATTTTACTATTATCTATACTCTTGAGGTTAATTATATCTATTGTTTCTACATAACCAAGATATATAATGTAGTATAATGGTGTTCCTGTGAGCATTTCTTCCCAGTCAGGGAATATCATGTTGGTAACTTGAAATTAGCTATGGTGGGATTATTCACCTCAGAAAAATCAGCAGACGTGAAAATTAGATCTTTTTGTTCTTCTGCAGAGCCAGTTAAACATTTATTGACAAATTACTAAACTCAAGGATGTCACAATAATTAATGTATAAAAGATATTTTCAAATATTAAAGAACTCAGAGAATAGAGCACCCATCGGTATCTTTTGGAAAAAAGATCAATGATAAAATCAAGGCAATGATGAGATAAATACGGATTAAAAAGAAATGACAGAATTAGAAATGAAATAAAGGATATAGATAATGAATAAATTTAAGCTTAGAACTAAAGCAAAACATTATTCATAATTAGGGTATGAAACAGTTTAATGTTATAAACTTTGGCATAATTCAAAGAATAATAAATAAATAATAAAATAATAATGGTAAATAATAAATAAACAATTATGTACTTTATTCCACATGATACTCAAAACAATCTCAGAATAATAAAAATAGGAGGTTGAAAAAATAAAATGGCAAGAACTATAGTAGTGTGAATTTCCTCATCTTTTATAGCAAAAGTTAAATCGATACAGTTTAATAAAAATATGGTTTAAAAATTTCTACCTCTCCAAAAATTTAGAGCAAACATCATACTTAATGATAATACATTAAAAATTTCCACTTAAGATTGAGATAATGACAATGAGGCCTACTTTTATGTTTTTATTTAACATTGGTAGTGCAGCTCCTATTCTCTGTGGCAAGGTATGATAAAGATTGAAAAAGAAGATTTAGAATTGCCATGATTTGTAGACAATATGAATAGCTGTGCAAAATTAAGTAACAGTAACAAATACTGAATACAGGCAGAGAAGATTCAACAAATGTATAATAGCAGTCTCTGAAGAGGAAAAGCAAAGGAAAGAAACAGAACCAAAATGACAATAATTGAGAAAACCTTTCTTAAAAATTAAAATTAAAATATATTTTACAATAAAATATACAATGTAAAAGTAAAACTGCATATCGAAAAGACACTGCATATGTCTGAGGAAATTATTTTGGTTTGGTTAATTTTCTAGGTCTCTTAAGTTGACAGAACTGTGATACAATAACTTTTTTTTTGTTATATAAAATTAAAAATTGATATTTTAACTTTTTTATTTAAAACGCTTCATAAGTTTATACTGTTAACCACAATTCACTTTTAGGATTATGGGGCTTGCTTGACTTCTCTAGATTACTTTCATTTGTCACTTATTCCAAACCAATAATTCTAGTTCTCAAGAAGGGAGGGATAATAGAATTAGAATATCTCACAATTACTCATGTACTTTATTCCACATGATTCCATAACAGTCTCAGAATAACAATATCAATACTATTCCACCAATATGATTACTGCAAACCATTAATTTTTTTATGCTTATTCTTTATTTTGGAAACAGTGGTAGTTTGTCTACATTGTGTGTAAAACTATTATACAACGTGCCCTCTTTCTTTTAACTTTTAAAATTTTAGTTGTAAATGTAACTGTATAATGCTCACCATCAATCCCTATTTTGATATCTTTATAGCAATTTTAATTCTCTGAAGTTTGTTTTCTAGTAGATTCCTCAGAAAGAGCACATGGGAACAACATTACCTGAGTTCTTAAATGTGATAGCAGTTAGAATGTGAATTAGTTTGAAGGGACACAAAATCCTTAGTTCATATTTTTTCTTTGAGCATCTTAAATATGTTAGTTCATATCTTCGTTTTGGCATAAAGCATTGCTTCTTAAAAGTTTGATGGCAGTCTAATATTATTTTTGTTATGTTATTTTTGTTATGTCTTTTGTATTTTTTGCCTAGATGCCAAAGGATGGTTCATTTTTCTTATTAGTCCAGTGATTTTACTAGAATACGTTTCAATGTTGGCTCTTCTGAGTCAGTTTTCTCAGGAATGGGCTGTGCCTTTTCAATATGTAGTTTTACTTTTATATTGTATATTTTATTGTAAAATATATTCCAATTTTAAGTTTTAGGAAAGTTTTTCTCAATTATTGTTGTTATTTTTGTTCTGTTTCTTTTCTTTATTTTTCTTTTTTAAAGACTGCTATTATACATTTGTTGAATCTTCCTTGCCTGTATTCAGTATTTATTATTGTTTTTTGAATCATTTTATGTCTTTAATTTCTTTCTTATTTAAAAATCTTGTCAATCTTGTCTTTTTTACTTTCTATTTATCTTAAACCATTATTTGTTGTGTTTATTTGCAATTATGTGCCTTCTATTTTTTAGTCTTAATTCTAAAGTGATTTTTTTGTCTTTAATTTATAATTTTTTTCTGAGTTCTTTTACTTCATTTCTGATATTTTTCTAAATGTGACATATCTTGGTCTTTAATTTTATGTATCATACTCTTAATATCTTTTAGCTCATTTGGAATAATTTGTCTTTGTTGTGGGCATGTACTTTTTTTGTGTCCTTTCTGTTCATTTGTTGTTTATAGGGAGTTAGTCTCTTATGCCTTTTAAATGCTTGCCCATTTTTATGTGAATTCGTTTTTTTGAACGTTTAGAGTCACAGTTTAGAGTCATAGTTTTTCTAACTTCACAAAGCTCCACTTCTGTTGTTTCAAAATATGTCATCTTGATTTCTAATATCTATCAATTAGCCCTGTTCATTTCCTTTACTTTTGCTTGAAACTTGCATTTTCTTTATCTTAATTTTCTCTGTTCTGCTCAATGAAGATTCTGTCTCAGAAACTTTTCATCACTGTGTGCATTTGTCTTCAAAGGGAGCTTGACTAATTTTGAGAGTTCCTAATATCCGGAATTTTTCAGACCTTAACTGAAGACATCATCTCTATGCCTCTTGCACTTACCCACTACTGGAGTTAGCAAAACCCATTGCTCACTGTCATTTACGGTGAGTCCCTGTTTGACATTTTCGGGTTCTCCTCTTTAGTTTGTCAGATGTTCTACTTTTTTCCTTCCGTTTCTCCCCACGCTAGTGTTCATACTTGTGTTATAGTTTTAACCAATCCATTTTTATTTTATGTTTTATGGGTATACTTCATATTCTGGTTTGGTTACATATGATTATCAGGGGCTTATGTTTTTTGCTACATAGCTTCACTGTTTTTATGTGGAATTCAGATGGATTTAGAAATTATACCAGTTCACCACCAACATCCCAGATTCCACTGAGACTTTTTATTAATTAATATATAAATAATTCCAATGATAAGATCATATTCAAATAATATTTAAAATTTGAAAAGAAATTTGAAAATGTGAACAATTCATATTTCATATAAAACTTAGAAGATAATTTTTGACATGATTTAAGAAATCTATCTGAAAGTAGAAGCCACCATCATAATTAGTAGTGAAACATTAAACCCACTTTTGTACAATCAGGAGTATATAGCTATTTTCGTTGTTGATATAATTAGTAGTAATATTAGCAGATGTATAATCCCATCTTTCATGAACACAGAAGTACAGTTCTAAGATTACAAGATTAATTACAAATTTAATCCCAGAACCCACCTAATAGTGGACACATGTAGTTGATCTATTCCTTGTCCCTTATCTGGTTTGTCTCAGGTTAAACAAGTCAGAGAAGCCAGGTAGAGGTATGCCATTTTAATTATAGCTAATAGGGGCTGAAAAATGCCAGGACTTACGTTCTGAGCTTTATCCAAGAATTTCAATAAAAAATATTAATTTGTGCCTGATTTGAAGCCCATTTTGATTTGTCCTGGTACCACAGTTTCAGAAATTAGAGACGTTTGTTAAGAGTATTATTTCTATTTCAGTAAATAAAAATAAATTAAAAAAAAAAAAAACCACGAGGCTCTAAACCACATTTGCAAAGCTATGTTTTAGGTACCAAAATAATTTCAAATGTATCTCAAGGAAAGATTCATTAAGAGCTTAAAATATAAAACCTTTAATAATTCCAAAGAGTGACCAAAAGAATGTCAGTTCTGTATGAGAATCAATGAAGGGAAAACATTTCTTAATTAACATGGGCAAAAATATTTTGGCCAGTTTTTCTCGCTTCCCCTCACAGGCAGAAGGCTTGGAATGCTGCCTGCTGACATGCCACTCCAAGTGTGTACTCTGATCTGGTGTCAGAATGTTGGCTTACAGGTCAGGGAGAGATTTGCCATTTACTGAAGTGTACACTGAGTACTTATTCATGTAGCTTTATTTTCCACCCCTGTTTCCTCTTGCCAAAATGCCATATCAGAAATAGTTGGAAGAATGGAAAGTGTTCAACCTGGAGAATAGAAAACACCAGACAAGGATAAGAGGGTATGAGCTCTGTATTCAATTCATTGAAAGGTTGTTTTGGGGAAAGAAACTTGTTCGGCATTTTTCCAGAGGGGACAACTACCACAAATGGACAAAAGTTGTAAATGTGGGAATTTCAGCTCAAAGACTGAGGAAACTAGCCTCTCTACTTTGCAAGCCTTGCTCGCCCCTCCTTCCTACCTGGATGTATTTCCAGAATCCTGTTCTTCTTCCAAGAAAAAACTCTCCCTGAAATTTCCCTTCTAGCAATGGAGGTCTTGCCTGCATTAAAGGGATAAATCTATGTTTCATTTTAAAACATGGATGGTTCTACATCAAAGAGAGCATCAAATGCGATGAAGTCACTTTCGTATCAGAATTATTACACTGAGATGTAATTATATTGTACTTGGCTCTGTTGTGAGTTAATGAAAGAAAAAAAATGACCGGAGGACAGAACTTCTTCTTAAAAACAAATGGAAGCACCTTGGCCTTAAGAATCAACCAGACTAATTATACATAACCACAAATAACTTCCTTCAAGGGTACCCTCAGTGTCAGACTGGACACAGCCACTGAGAAAAATCAGGGGTATGGAAGGCCAGGGGAAGATACTGTTTCAATTGGTTGCATCCAGGCATTTGAAGACACACAATCTTTAGTTAGTCATCTGATCAATTTGGCTCTAACTCATTTTCAGAATTAAAAAAAAAAAAAATAGTGCATACATTTTTAAAGACTTGGATAGATGTCTTCCGTGGGTCAAATGTTCTGGTTTTCCACCGCCAGGCATGCTGAAGGGCAAATTCCTCTAACTGGCAGGGCTTCTGCTCAGCTGTCATGTCTCTATGCAGTCTGGGTTGTGGCCAAGGGAAGTAGAGAGCTGGAAGGTTCTGGTGGAATGGGGTCTCGGAAACTAGGTCAATTCAGTCCAAAGTGACATTGTTACCCAAAGGTAATGAGGGGTCATGGAGTAATTGCCAAAAGTCTTCTTTTGCATTGATGGTGTGGACACAGCTCTAGGAAATCTGAGAACTGTAGGCTGGCTTCAGCACCAGCTGAAAGCTTCATCCCTGACTTAGGCCCTCTCTCTTCTTTATTGGTCTTTTATAGATCCTCACATTGGCCCAAAGGCAATAAACTTGGAAACACAGCCTCAACCTGTGTCCACTCACCTGTATCAGATGAATAAGAATCGCCCATTTTGTTCACCATTGTATACTCAGTCCTAAGCAATGCCATTAATGCACAGCATTTGTTGAGCCAATATTTGTTAAGGAGAGAGGGAGGTGTGTGTGTGTGTGTGTGTGTGTGTGTGTGTGTGAGAGAGAGAGAGAGAGAGAGAGTGTCCATTCCACTAGTGATCTCTAGGACTGCTTTCTTATCATCCTATGAATTCCTCATATTCATTCCCATTGTGGGGAGAGAACATAGGGATTAGAGCTGAAATTAGTTAACATGAATTGATCACTATTGATGGAATAAGTCAGTTTTATGTAATCAAGAGGAAGTAGAGAGAGATTAAAAGGTCATGTTCAAAGGCCAAGGTTTTCAGTTGGATCAAAGAACTCAGATTGGTTCACGACATCCAAGAATTAGAGGTTAAGGGTATAAAGCCAGATAGGTATGTTGAAAAGAGAAGTAAATACAGGCAGGAGTCAGAAAGTCTTGAGTTCAAAACCGACTCCAGTATCTATGATCTATATGAATTTTGAGCAAGTCATTTTTCATGTCAGTCCTTATTAGAAAATAGAGACAATCAGAATACCTATACCTTGAGGTATTTGACTTTTTTTCTTTTCATTCTTTTGTTTGCTTTTACTTCTTCTTTCCTTCCATTATCTTTTCTTGCCTTTCCTGCCCAGAAACTACTACTGTTCAGCTTTTAGCTTGATATTAAATCCCTTATCAGGCATCTTTGAATCTAAAAATAGTTTAAGTATGTCTTTAAATAGTCCTTAGAAGTATTAAAATTTGACTTTTGCTTCTTCTGGGCTACAACATGCTGATCAACCTCTCCCTTAGAACTAGAACAGCTAAATGGAACTGGTTTTTTTTTCCTTTTTTTTTTTAATTGAAGAATTACACTGTTAATATTCCAGAGAAGGAAACTCAGAGAAGTGTAGCTCTCTGAGTTACCTGAATAATAGCTGAAAGGCTGAAAAACTAAGCCGAGTTTTTTATAGCCTCATGGCACTATAGAAGCACAACTTGGAGTCCAGGGCCTGTCAAGCATGGGGAGCTCCAATAACATCATACCATAGTTTGGTGTAGGATTTGGAAGGGCTACACTCTGGGTGTAAGGGTAAACTGGGAAAAATAATATTCAGCCGTTGCACAGATTAGAGTCTAGCTCTAAATTGTCTCAGTGCCTTGAACTAGATTAAGATATTTTCAGCAGAAACCCCTTTAAATTTAGTTGACCAGAAATGGGTCACATACCAAACCAATCTCAGGCGAAGGGGGACAGAATTTCCATGTTTGATTTTGCCAAAGTATGGTTCTGTTAGCAAGAAAGAAGAGTGAATGGCTAATGATAAGCAGCCAATAGATTATGTTGTTGTCATCATCATCACCACCATCATCATCATAATATATATAATTTACAGATCTTTACTATATGCCAGGCACTTCTATAAACACTCAGCATGCAGGGCCATTTAATTCTCATAATCATCCTACAAGATAAGTCTGTCTATTTAATGGAGGAAGAAGTTAAGGATCAGAGAGGCTAACGTATCATAGGTAGGAAGTGGCGGATGCAAAATTTGAACCCATCATTGCTCTGATTTATTAAACACTCACTGTGCACTATTCATTATTCTGGACTCTGGAGATGTATAATCTCTCTAAGAGCTCAGTGTTCAGTTTTCTAGAGAGAATCAAAAGCAGATGAGCTAATTTACTTTTTGATGGGTATTACCTTATGCTGATGGCCCTGCCTTGAAAAAGTAACTGTGTGCTTGGGAACATAGGTTAAAAACTTCTCTCTCTTATATCGCACCGGACCTAGATCACTGTAGGCCCACATCCTTTTTCATTTTTGTTACTATTTTTTGAGGACTCATTTATTTCCTAATAACTCATTGCATTTTCCCTAAAGGTAATTTTATTGAACACAATCATGGGAAGTAGTATTATCTATTCCATCGTATATATGTAAAAAAACCCCCAATAACTTTAGGATATGTTTTATAGAGTCTAATGTTGCCCCATTACGAGTAGATTAATAAATTATCTAGGTCAGGGATATAAAGGAGAGGCAGGGTCCTAAAATTTTACCATCTACGCTAAAGTAGACTAGTGAAACTAAGTTTATGCTCACACCTAGTAACTGAAGACCAGGTTCCCCAAGCAGCCCTGGAGCTGAGCTTGACGTCTCTGGCTTGGGGAACCCTATGAAGGGCTCATGGGCTTAAACAGTGCTGTAGCTGAGATCTTTTTTAATGCCATGCTGGACGATGGGGCACTAAGCTCAAACCATTTCTTCATAACGGTTATTTACTCTGCTCTATCTTTTTAATTTCAGCTTCTCTCCACTGAAGACCCTACTGGGCTGGTTTCAGGCTCAGTAAGTTAGAGCAGACATGCCAACAAATAGCTCTTCTTTTGGCACCTGTGTTCTCTACCTCACGGTTTGTTTAACTGTGGCTACTCTTTTCATTAATAGCTGTTTACACTTCACAGTGATACTTGTTGAGCTTGGCAAAAGCCATCGGCTCTACTCATTTTTAGTCTCTGACCCCAGGACAAATTGTCATATTTGACGATGTTTTTGCTGTGTAATAGCAACTAGTGAAAAACAGTTAATTAAATAGACTATGTTGTTATAGTGAGAACAGAAATAAAAATATTGGCACACTCACTGCTAACCTGTTGCTTCTGGAAGATGGTATCTGGTCAACTTGGATATAGATAACTATAGAAAGAAAGAGGGAACTATAGATTCTCCTATGGCTCTCTTCATCGCCAAACAAATATTTTCATAAGAGAAATGGAGAAACCACTAGGCACAATGCCTCAACCTCAGTTGATCAAGTTTGTGAGCCCTTGATCACCAGCACCTCCACCCCTTCCCTGCTTTCTCTGCTCCTGGTGAGGCATGGTCAAATCCAGATGTAGATTCACTTTGTCCTCATCCTGTTTAGCTACTAGTCCTAGAGGAAGGGCTGGTCCCTGGGAGGGCAGCACAGTTAAGCCTCACACCTCAATCACACAGCCAGCATCACACATTTGCAAGCCTTCAAAGTACCACTTAATAGGACCTTCGAGCCCTTTCGAGCCAGCTGAGGAGAAAGTGCTGCTAAACTGCTCGGTTGGCAGAGCTGAGTTTATACAGATGGAAGAGTTAGCAGAGACCACAGAACAAATACCAGCAACCAACCCATTTCACACTTCTGAAAAAAGAGAAAGGAATGGCAGGGGTAGGCCAAAGCAAACAAGCTTTGGAAAACTTGAAGCTGTGGGCTGGAATTTTCAGCTGTTCCTATTCTTTTCACACTCATTTTGGGGAGCCTGTTCCTCTCAGAAAAGCAGAACCTTACTTCTTGGGTTCGGCCTCCTACAGAAAAAGGGCAGTTCGTTCCCAATCACAAAACAAGCATTGTTTCCAACATCATCAGCAAAGTTTTCCTGGAACCTGAGCTTTTTGTGGGGGATAAGAGAGGTGCCATTTTTTTCCAGAAAAGTCTATGCTGTTGGGATTCCCTCAGCTTGTCTTTCTGTGGCATGCACTCAATTTTAATCTTTATTTTCTTATTTCTGTCTCTCTCTGTTTTTCTTTTCTTCCAGGAAAGAAAGTCATTTTCTTTCCCTTTCCCTGGAGTATGCTGAAACATAAAACTTCCCCACAATCTGCTACCTCACACAAATAGACTTTAGTTTTAGCTAAAGCACTTGGGTGCTTATCAAAATGTATTCTAAAGTAAACACGAATATTGTTGCTGCCTTGGAAATGTGTGATGTTTCTAGTTCCAACCCCAGAAGGCCTGAGGATGGTATTTGGAGACAAGAATTAAAGAGAAGTTTAGCCTGAGTGGCTGTGAAATTGTCAGTGGCCATCCCTTGTGTGCTTGTGTAGGATTTATGGATAGTGGTTAGAAGAAACTTTACTGTGGGCTGGCATTAGAGAAGACAGAGAAATGGCTCCAGCTAGGATGCTCCATTAGAAAAAGAAAAAAGAAACACACAATGAAGTGCCCCTGAGACAGACCTTACTCTAATCATCTTAGCTCTGGATGGGTTGGAAAATGGCTATCAGAAATGCTGTTGATGGGTTACTCAGGTCACCCAACTAGTTTACCAGAATGCGTGGATGTGTGTCTGTGAGAGAAAACTCAGCCACTGTGTTTAAAAACAGTTCCATCTGTTCACATGCATTTAAAATGCTTCGGCAGAGGTGGGGGGAGGACAAGTGCAAACACAAGAATCAGACCCTTTAGGACATCTATTTGGTAACAAAGACACACAGATCAGTAAACAAAGAGCCAGGGAGAGGAAAGCAGCATAGGGAAAGTCAATGACTGTTTGTCACAAGGACCTTCTCCCGACTGGATGAGACCTCCAAGGGCTGGTATCTGGAAATGTGTGTGCATGGCAGTCTATTTATGAGAAATGATGTTGGGCCAAAGAAAAGCCCACGAGAAAAAGAACTGGCATCTGGATAACTTTGAATACAAAGAAGGGAAAGTCCTCCCTGAAATAAAAAGATAATAAAAGCCAGCTTGATGGCTGGAAATAGGGTGAAGAAGGAGTTCAAAGCAGTAAACTGGAATGAACACTTTGCTTTTAAAGTTCTGCAAACCCTTTGAGAGAGCAAGCAAATAATACATATATGCCTTGATTTTAGTAGACAAGGGTTCAGAGCAGAGAATATACATCAGGGAGGGAGATATGTAAATATTTTTAAAGAGTTAAGTCTCTCTTGGTTATCTTTATGAAAAAAAGTGTCTAGTGAGGTATGTGTATGTTCCATCAGCAGATAAGGAATTGTAATGCCAAAGTGAATAAGGCCGGTGATGCTTGGCCTGGGTCATGCTCTTCTGCCTACTAAGGGAGCAGCCTGGAAAATTTCTATCAGTGGTAAGGTATTGCAGAAAGTCTGTAATTCTGACAAAGCTCAAGAAAACCAAGCATGATTCATAATTCTATGCCCAGCTCTTCCTTAATAAGTGATCTCGATCAAGTCAGAGAATCCTGATAAGTCTCAGTTTCTCTGTCTGAAAGCTGAAAGTATTGGAGAGTTTCGTCAAAGTTATTCAGTTTTCGTGGCACCTCTGTAAATACAGCAGATGCTAAGTGGCAACGTCCTGGTGGATGGGAAGTGGTGGTGAGGGAGCTGGGGTCCTGCTGGCTCCCTCTGCTCCCCAGTTGCGATGTCCTCGGGCTATGCAGGACAGAGTACTAAGCCACTGGACTTGACCACTCTAAGGCTCCTTGTGGTTTTGATTTGTATGTCCCAAGCATCTAGTGAAGTCAAGCATCTTTTCTTATGTCTTGTGGCCATTTATATGTCTTAGGAGAAATGTCTGTTCAGGTCCTCTGCCCATTTTCCAATTGAACTGTTTTTTTTTTTGTTGTCGTTGTTGTTGACTTGTATGAATTCTTTATGTATTTTGGATATTAGCTCCTTATTGGAGGCGTCGTTTGCAAATATCTTCTTCCATTCAGTTGGTTGACTCTTTGTTTTGTTGATGGCTTCGTTGCTGTGCAGACTTTTTAGTTTGATATAGTCTCATTCATTTATTTTCGATATTACTTCCCTTGCCTTTGAGGTCAAATTCATAATTCTACCCTTCTTTGATATCGGATTATCAGATTTACACAGAAAATAAGTGAAACTTTTTAATAAATTAAACCACATTTAAAAAATCTGAATCAGTCTTAGATGGACTATATTCTTGGGGTAGCTTTCACTTTATCCTGATCTTAGCTCACAGGTGAAGGGCTATGAGAAGAAGTAGATGGACCAGTACCTCTCACCTTCTATGAGTTATTCCAGCATTGCCACCTGCAATCACCATATTACACACATATGTAATATATGTAAAATGAAGAATTTTGGATAGTATAATATAAATACAATATGAAGATAAATACAGATATGAGGTTTTTATTTATTTATTCCTCCCTTCGCTAGACTGTCAGCTCAATGAGAACAGTATCGTTTTACCCATTTTGCTCCTATCCTTACCTCTAGCACCCAGAGCAGTGTCTATACATAGTAGGTGCTACATCAGTAACTGGAATGGGTGGATATCTGACTCTGGTCTTCAGAAAGCCCTTAACTAATCTTTGTTTTGCCATCTTACTATGTAAGATTCTGCCTGAGATTCAACCTGAACCTTTCTCACAAAGTTTTTCATTTTCTTCTTTTCAAACCTCTACTTCTGGTTAGTATTGCTCAGGCCAAAGGCTGTTTTTTATGCTTTATATGACATGCCCAGAGATATTTCCATAGTCAGATGAAGTCTGGGGCGACTTAAAAGTCACATAATCTTGTTAGCATGAATCCTATGCAGGAACTAGACTCAGGCCTGTCTCAAAAAAGGGACTCAGGTCCGTTGGCAACTCCTTTCCCCGCTGTCCTGCATCCTGGGTTCTGCCAGGCCCCTCCTCCTCTTCCGCCTTCATTCATCCTGTCATTGGTTGTTATCTTTACTAATAATTGATGTCATTCCTAATGTTCTATAAGCTCTCATGCAACATTCCACATTTTGGGGGCAACTACTCTGCACCATCACTGTGTTAGGTGTTACATATACAATGAATGGATCAAACGGTCCCTGAATTTAAGAAGTTTAGACTCCACAGCAGTGGGATTCAAACTTTTATGACAATGACCCACGGTAAATATATAGAGACAATCCAGTCTGCGTAAGCACACACATAGATATATATTGTTTCAAAAGTTGTATGAAACAACACTTACCTAAGAGATATATATTCCATTCTATGCTGGAGTGGTTTAGCCTGTTTATTTCATTAAAAAAATTGATTATGACCCACTAAATTGATTCTACTATCCAGTTATGAGTTTCAATTAATCCGACTAATTACATGCAAGCCATTTGAAAAAAACTCCAGAATGGGAGACAGTTCCTAAAGTCACTATAATAAAGTGAGAAGTGTGTACAAGGAAGTGGAAGCCAGAGGTGACTTGCCACTCCCTCCAGGAAGATACCCTTTAGGACTGCACTTCTCATTCTCTAAAATGCACATGGAGCACTCAAGGATTTATTTAAAATGTAGACTTGGATTCAAGAGTTTGAGTGTGAGGCCTGAGGTTCTGTGTTTCTAATATGGCCCCAGGTGCTGCTGGCCCCTGGACTAGTATACTCTGAAAAGCAAGGGTCCAGGAGATGATGTCTAAAGGATGACCATGACTTACCTGGGGGATAGAGGAAGACAAGAAGAGCTTCCTGGCAGAGGAAAGGGCATTTGCAATGTTACCTATGTAAGAAACACCGTGGATGACATAAAGAACTACAAGCATTTGCATTTCCTTAAAATCACTGTACGCATTTTATAGTTAGATATAGGGCCTGTCCCTAGCAGTGAGAGGTAATTAGGGCAAGGATGAACCTTTCATTGGGTGATTCCTTGGCACTGGGGAACAGACTTTCAAAAGAGGGCAAATTCTAATAGAGTCACAAAGAATGGTGCTGGGACAGGGAAGTGGAGGGAAAATTTTAAAGAAAGAATAGAATTTCCTTTTTCACTTGTAAGGGAAGAGAGGGTTTGGCCCTACAAGCCTTTTTTCCAATCAGTGTTTCTTCTTCTCTTCTCCCCTTGCATCCCCTTCTCTACACCCTCCCTCTAGAAAAAGAGGGCCTCTTATGAGCTCGATGAGCACAATCTTAAATGTCATATTCCCAGTGGCAGCCTTAATTTGTGACTCAGCCCTGTGGTGAGGACAGAATCTGAAGTTCCCATTTGGCAGGAAAGATGGGAGAACTGATTGGAGTTATGTGGCTTCAGGGGAATTTCTTTGTGCACCAACTTCAACATGTGGAATCCACTCACTTGAATATTTCTATATTCTTTATTCAGTCAATGCTCATTTACTAACTACCTTCCTTGGAAAGGCATTACTTTATATGCTGAGTGCATAATTGTGCCTCAAATAAACTTGGTCCTTGCCATTAGTGAACTCATAGCAAGAGTTTCATGTACATATATGTTGGGCTGAATCATAAAATGATTCAGATATGGTATGTACTTCACTGTTTGTTCCTAACTGGGTTGAGAAATTCATAGGCCAAAGCTGCCCTGTTCTCACATTGAGTGTAAAGGAGGATTGCAGGGGTTGAACTTGTATGTAGAGAATTTGTCCTCATCAAGATGATGAGAGCATGTCAGCCATTCTAATCCAGATCTCAAGGCCTAACCAATATGCATCCATGCTGACATTAACTCTCAATGCTGACCATGGTCTTCCATTTGGTTTCCCAGGAAACTATCCTTTTGGAAACCATCAATGGACAAATCCATCCATTCATGTTTCAGATGGCTGTGGTGCAGTGGAGAGCACCCAAATGTAGAATTTGAAGCATTTTTTCTTTTAAAAATTTGGTCTGTAATGTACTGTAACAGTCTTATCTCAAATGGGGGTTTCATTCTGTCATGTACCTGAACCATAGATGGCCTCTGTATTGGTCCCTAGATTGTCATTTCTTTGCTATAGGCTGGGACCCATTAGCTCAAAAGCTTGCCAGCACTCAATCCAAAGTTTTACACATCCTATTATTCAAAAAATAGTCCAAACAAGCAAATTTCTAGCCATCTAGCATCTGCCTGCTTGGCATACTCCTGGAAATCTCCCCCAAAAGCTGTTATCCACAGATAAGATATAAACTTGTAGTTATAAGGCCCAGAGCTACTGTTGCCCTTTGGAGTGCTCTGACTCTGGGACTCCCCATTGTACTGCTGAGTGAGATCACCTAGGCATGTAAGCCCCTCTCAGATCCCCCAACTCCAGGAGTTCTCTTGTCCTCTTCCCCTTCTGGATGGGGGCCTCCTCGAAGCCTCTGGATGGTCTCATACTGTGAGAGACTTCCTCTCTCATATAACCATGTCCAAGTGCTGCCCAGTATAGCTTGCTGTGTGTTGCTCCCTCTTGGCCTTATTTTTTTCCTTAATCAGCTCTAAACCCTTCATCCCCGCTCCATGTTCCTAACTCAGATCCATTGAATCAAAATATATGGGGGTTGGTGGCTGGAAGTATAGTTTTTATGAGCTTCCCAAGGGATGTATGCATGTGTATCTGTGTGTATGTGTGTACAAGCACACAAAGCATTAAAGTTTAAGAACCACAGGTTAGAAAGTTTGACTAGAATCCAGCTTCTTGCACTTATTATCTGACTTCAGAATATTCCCCTTATAAGGTTAAGATGATGATGTCTACATCAGAAAGATTCCTGAAATTAAAATGCAATGAGGTGTGTGGAATGGTGAGCACATAGTAGGTGCTCCTCACATGGGTGTGGGATCTGAATTTTTCTTTTTCTTCCTTTCTGATGCTCTTCAGACCTAGTTTTTGTCATTCCAAAATAGTCACTTTTTAACATGCCTTATTGAATTATGTGGGCCCTGTAGTCAGTCTACCAATTTGCTTGTAAGTCTCATTTGATATATTACTGTGCCTACCTGACTTTAAGTCTTTTAATTTTCCTGTCCCCATGCTATTAGATTTCTCTGTAACTGCATTATCTAATGCTATAAAGTGTCTGATAGCCAGAGTTAGAAGACAAATGCTACACAAGATACCTTTGTATAGTATTGTTAAAGTCTATTGCTGAATTCAGATGGGATTCAAATGATATTTTTATATAAGATTTTGTTCAGTTTCACTTCACTGTCTGTTGGATATTTCTGGTTTTGCTAAATACATTTTTCTTCTTTTCTGCTTAGAATGATCTACTAAAATATAGGTATTTTTAGCAACTTTGCTGAGTTGTTTGCAGTTTTGTATGTAAGTGTGTGCTCTCTGGGGATGTAATCAAGACACGGCCCAGTGTCCCAGTGAACAGTGAGAGAGATGTGTGAAACCAGGGTGTGATTTCCCAGTGATGGCTGCTAAACGAGATCATTTACCAAAGGTGTCTTTGTGTGCTGTGGAATTCTTTAACCCTTGCTACATAGATCTTGCTTTCCTTAACATCGAACATGCTGGTTTAAAGAAGCTGTCTCAGACAGATGACAGATATCGTTTATCTCATCTCTACTTCTCAATCTCCTCCAAGTTTTTAAAGAAGCCACAGCATGTGAAGTATCAAGAATAATTATTTTGTCTCCTATAATCAAGGCCAAGGACCGATGAAATGAAAACACAGAAACCAAGCCATATGCGAATTTGACTGTAATTCTGTGTGGCTGGAGTGGGGGAAATGGTAATACAACTCTGATCTTCATATGTTAACATTGGTAGTGAGCAACTGGGGGGTGACTCACATGGAGGTCAGATTGCAGAATGACATTCGTGTGGCTCTGGAGGACGGGCAAGTAAAAGGATGGATTAGAACAATTATACAGTTGTTGAATGATAATAGAGAGACATAATAAATATACGGGGATCTCCTTTAGAGAAACTAATTGGGTAGACACCTGTCAGAAGTGACCAATAAAAAGATTTTAAGAGGAGGAATTCCAGAAACTTGATGAACAAAAAAAGGAAGATTCCACATCAGCTTGGAGATTAGAGAGCTTTTGGAAGAGCTGCCTAATTCACATTCCAGTGCAAATCTCAAGAATGTAGAGAGGAAAAGCCGACTTCTTAATGTCAAGAAAGAAAGAACTTCATCTGGATTGGGGTTAGAGCTAAATATCATTGAGCACATGCTAGACTTAACATTTAGGGTAACTGCATACATGGAAAAATAATATGTACTAAGGGCTTTGCACGGCATATCTCATGTGATCTTCACAAAAGCCTTATTTGGCAGATACTATTACTATCTCCATTTTACAGATGACAAAACTGAAGCTTAGAAAGGTACATTAATATGCTCAAGATCAGGGAACTAGCAAGTGGTAGAGACAGGATTCAAATCCAGACTGTCTGAATTTGGATTCCTCAAAAGTAGAATCATAAGGGGAACTTGCAACTAATGTTTAAGAGCCATGTTTATGCTGTAAATATACCAGGCTAGTGTGTGCTTGTGGTAGTGTGCTGCTATGATCTACTTACTTGTTCATAAAATGCACCCTACAACTCCCCTTCTTCATCCTAAGGTGCTTCTAACGCTAGCTTTGCCACTCACTGGCAATATGTGGCTTTGGGGAAACCAATCTAACTGAGCTTTTAGCCTATCTGTGAAATGCAGATAAAAATAATGCTTTATATTTCTACATCCAATCAAGATGAAATAATAGAGACTAGATTTATCCTTCCACTTGAAACACTCAAACACAATAAAAAAAAAAAAAAACTTGACAGAATACATCAAGCAATGATTTTTCAGACACTGGACACCAGACGATGAAAGGTAGTGATACTCGAAGAATGAGACCTTAGTTGAGGAAATGGAGCTGACAGTCCTGAAAGACCATGGGGTTTGGAATACCAGAGAGAGAAAAGCTGTAATGAGAATGAGGACTCTAAAGTTCTAAAGAGGAGTCCTTCAAGTGTTATACTGGATATCAGTGAGAGGGAGAAAGAGGGAGGGAGGGAGGGGGCGGGGAGAGAGAGAGAGAGAGAGAGGATATAAACTACCAGATGTCAGAGAAAGAATCGTTTGAAAGGATTAAAGGGCCAGAAATGTTAACTGTTGCTATCAGCCAGACTGGAAAATTTGAGATTCATGAGGCACTGGGTAGAGTTCACAGAAAGGTCTTGCTCAATAATGGAGAATAATTATTCCTAGACTCATCCTGCTTAATATAAATTCAAAACTATACCTCCAAAGATTAAACTGTGTCCTAGTAATTTATAGCATCCCATAATAAAACTCAAGGACATATATAGTAACACAAAAATAACTAGCACTCAACAAAGTAAAAGTCACAATGTCTGGCATTCATAGAAATATTCCCAAGCATGCGAGAAGCAAGATAATCACAAATACATTTATCATAATTAACTGATGCAGAACTGACACATATGCTAGTATTAACAGATAAATTATAAAAAAAAAGGTTATTATAACTGTATTCTAGATATTCGAAAAGTTAAGAGGAGACATGGAAGATATAAAAAAGATCTAAATAGAAGGTCTGTAGATAAAAACAATGTTTGAGATAAAAAATACATTAGCTGAGATTAATGGCAGAGTAGATATTGCAGTAGAACATATAGTGAACTTGAAGACATAGCAATAGAAACTATCAAATCCCCCCACAAAAACCCAAAACCACAGACAAAATGAAAAAAGAATAAGTTAGCTTAGGACAACTTAAATTGGCTTAATATATGTGTAATTTGAATTCCCATAGGAAAGAAAGGCAAATAAATATTTAAAGATATAATGGACAAATTTTTTCTAAACTTGATGAAATTAAAAACTTAAATTCAAAAAGTCCTCGAGAAGTTCCAGACACAAGAAACATGAAGAAAACTATAGCAAGGCACATCATAATCAATTTGTTCAACACCAGTGATCAAAAAGAAATCTGAAAAGCAACCAGAGGAAAAAATACATATATTATGCTCAGAGAAATGATAATAATTATGACAGATGATTTCTCATCAGGTACAATAAAAACAAGAGGACAGGAAAACAATATCTTTAGAATACTGAAAGAAAAAAAGTCAACCTAAAATTTTACATCCAGTGAAAATATCTTTTAAACATGATAATGAAATAGTCTTTTTCAGACAAAAGCTAAAATAATTAATCACTGGCCGATCTTTATTGCAAGAGAGGTTAATCCTCAGGCCAAACGGAAATGATGCCACACGGAGATACGAATCTACAAAAAGAATGAAGGGCATTGGAAAGGGTATTACATGGGCAAATACGCAAAAAAAAAAAAAAAATTCTTATAACTTAAATCTCTTAAAAGATCATTGACTGTTCAAAAAATAATAATGTAATATATTTATTACATATGTAAAGTTAAAATGTATGAAAACAACATTCCAAAGAATGAGAGAAATATAAGTATATTCTAAGACTCTTAAAATATACATGCAGAGAAGGTATCACTTGAAGGTAGACCCTCACAAGTGGAAGATGTATACCACAAACTAAATAGAATCATTAAAAAATATTCATGTTATACTAGATGCCAAATACAGAAAAGTGAGACATAAGGCAAGTTTGCATGATGATAGTGCCAATGAAAGAAATTATTCAGAGGTTTTTTTTTGTTTGTTTGTTTGTTTGTTTTTTGTAATGAAGGCCATAAGACCTGACTGCCTTCCATTTACCTGCCCTTCCTGTTTTGAAAAAATTAGACCTAAACTCAGATCCCATGGTTGTAGCATTGCCCCATCCTTAGTGGTCAACAAGACAATGTCGCTACTGAAAAATAAGAACAAGCCTTCCTAGAGCTGTTAGACCACACTATCCAACCAAAAAGTTAGTCATCAATGCATCTTTTGGATTGATTTATGACCAAAAATGGGAACTACAGATGAAAAAAAAGGAGTTCTATGGAAAGTAATTTCACAGGGTGATCTGATTATAAATTTCTAACTGTGCAGGTCATGGTGGGTAATCATGGCCCAGGCATATAACATTTTAGTAAAAAGTTTATTTTTGCCTTAAGCAAGCCCAGTCCATTGTTTCTGTGCATCTAGGTTAACACACCTTTGAAATAAGGCATAATCACCCTCAAGAGAGCACAGAATCTTGCTAAATATCCTGTAATCCAGTCCTTTTCTTGCTCCCACCCTCATCTTACCTCCCTTACAGTCCCTCCCTAATCTCAGATGCATAAACAAAGCTGCAAAACTGTTATTTTCTGGAGCATTTGAGATCTTGCTCCCAGGAAAATGTTGTCAGTTTGGCTCAAATAAGCTCTTAAAAAAAACATTCAATTAATTTGAAGAAAGCAGAAACAACAAAAGACAAAGGGAAGAAAATCTAGTCATATCAGTAATACAATTAAATGTAAATGGTTTAAATTACCTCAATTAAAAGGAAGGGATTGTCAAATTGGATAAAAACGGAAAATCCCACTCTATCCTGTCTACAAAGAAATTTACTTCAAATATAAAGACGCAAATAAGTTAAAAACAGAAGGGTAGAAAAATAAGTTAACATTAATCAAAAGAAATCTGGAATGGCTATTTTAGTATCAGACAAAGTAGATTTCAGAGATAAGAATATTAACAGGAATAAAAGTTTTCATTTTATAATGGTATAGTGGCCAATTCATCATCAATTCTAAATGTTTATGCATTTAATACAGCTTTGAAACACATGGAACTTTTCAAAAACTAATCAAGGACATCAGTAAGAAATAGACGAGTCCATCATTATTTTTGAGAATGTCAATATTCCTCTCTCAGAAATCGATAAAATAAAATAGATAGAAAATCAATAAGTATATAGAAGGTTTGAATAATACTATGAAGCAAATTGACCTAACCAACACTTACAGAACACTTTAGCAACAGCAGTAGGATATGCATTAAGTGCATTCAAAATGTTTACCAAAATAAAACATTCTGAGCCAAAAATGAGTCTTAATAATTTTAAGATTTAAGTCATATAAAGTAGACCAAAATGGAATTAAATTAAAATTCAATAATATAAAGATCTTTGTATTATCCCCCAATATTTGTAGACTAAATAAGACACTTTTTAAAAAATCCATGAATGAAAGAAGAAATCAAAAAGGAAATCAGAATATATTTCAAGTTGAATGAATTGAAAACACAACATAACAAAATTTTTGGAATGTCACTAAGGCAGTATGGAAGGGAAATTTATAGGAATGAATGCCTATGTTAAAAAATAAGTAAGATCTCAAATCAATAATTCTGTATTCAGCTTAAGAAAATGGCAAAAGAAGAACAAATTGAACTTAAAGTAAGTAGAAGAAGGAAGTAAAGATTATAGCAGAAATAAACAAATTTGAACATAGAAAAAGAGTGGAGTAAAATCAACAAAACCAAACCTTAGTTCTTAGATAAGATCAATAAAATTGATAAACCTCTAGCCAGAATAATCAGAAAAAAAGATCATTAACTCCTATTAACAATATAAAAAATGAGGGCGGTGATATCACTGAAGATTCTACTGATATTGAAAAGATGATAAGGAAATACTACACACAACTCGATGCCAATAAATTTGACAACTTAGATAAAATGTACACTTTCTTTGAAAGATACATTATCAAAACTCATTCATGAAAAAAACAGGTGACCCAAATATCTCTATATCTAGTAAGTTTATTGAAATTATAGTTAAAAACCTTCTCAAAAAGAAACTGCAGGCTAAGGCAGTTTTATTGATAATTTTTAAAATTTTTTGAGAAAGAGATAATATTAATTCTACACAAACTCTTCTATAAAACTTAAAATAAGGGAATACTTCCCAACTTATTCTGTAAGCCAGCACTACCCTAATATTAGAAAATTACATCATAATAAATGAAAACTAAAGACCGGTATCCTTCATAAACATAGAAAGAAAAAGTCCAAACAGAAAGACATATGAAAGAAAGTAAAATTGTTTTTATTTATAACCAATATGATTGTCTATGTAAAAAATCCAATGAATCTACAAAAAAGCTGCTAGAACTAATAAATGAGTTTCGAAAGTTTATAGGAACCATGAAAACATGTCGAACCAATTGTATTTCTCTATAGTAGGATAAATAAATAAAAATGAAACAAAACAACATAATTCATAATAACATCAAATATATAAAGTATTTAGGAATAAATGTGACCAAAAATGTGAACAATCTATAAGCCGAAAGCTAAAATCATTTCTGAGTGACACAGTATAGGTAGTTTAAAAAAAATAAAATGAATAAAATGAATAAAATAAAATAGATAGAAAATCAATAAGTATATAGAAGATTTGAATAGGTCAGAAGACTCAATGCTATTAAGAGGATATTTCTCCCTAAATTGAGCTATATATTTTATGGAATCCAAACAATAATTCCAGCAGGATATTTTGTGGAAATTGACAGACTGATTCCAAAATTCATATAGAAATACCAAGAACCTAGATTGTCCAAAACAACTTGGAAAAATGAGAATAAAGTTGGAGGACTAACACTATGTGATCGTAAGACTTATTATAAAGCTACAATGGATAAGACAGTGTGGCAGTGTGTAAAGATAGATGGGTAAATTGATAATACAGACTAGAGTCCAGAAATAGATCCACACAGATATGGACAACTGCTTTTGACGAAGGTTCAAAGGCAATTCAGTGGAAAAAGATGATTTGTATCTAGTAGGTCTCAAGTGAAGCCTCATAAGCTGTTTAATAACGACAGCAGGTGATTCTGGTACCCAACCAGGTTTGAGGACCTCTATCTAAATGGTAATTATTCCCTATTCCCTTTGTTCCTTTAGTATCTGTATTTTAGAGTCTGGAGTTGTTTAAATTCCCCCAGTTTGAGTACATGGGGATTGGAGTGAACCCCTCTCTGTTTAAAGAAGAACTTAGACAATAACTTAAGGATCCTGATTCTTAAGTGGATACACCTAGCTGCTAAGCCCAGGAATATGAGACCAATCTAGGTGCTCCTGGGGAGTCCCAAGTCATCAGGGTGAACTGACTAGAGAGTTCCCTGGCAGTTCTGCTCTATATTTTATTCATTTTATTTTTTTAAACTACCTATACTGCGTACTTAACTCCTCATAAGTGCTCAGCCACCTTCATCTTGACACCAAATTATAAACACAATTCGACAAAATTTGGCTTGGAAGATTCAACTGGGAATAAATAATTCTATTTGCTATTTCTTGAAAATTGAAATCAACTAGAGTGTCTGGTATTTCTTACCTTGTCTCACTACGTGCTTGGCTGGCCTTTAAAATTTTTGAATTTGATATTTATTCCAGCAAACCTCAGTTATTCATGGCACGCAGTTTCCAGGGAGAAAATACAGCCCTTTACCCTCAGTTCAGTGTCTAGAGTTTTTGGATTAGCAAAATGCTGTAGGTACTTTCAGAAAGTTTAGTCTTGTGTTTAGATAGAAAGTTTAGTCTTGCACAGAAATACAGCTGGACTAGATTGCCAACATATTGAGGGAGGAGATGAAAAACTGTATCATGCTTTCATGATGAATTCCTGTGCTGCCTCTAAGCCATGCTGGGCGAGACAGAATCATCCCTCGAGCTGAAGCAAGCCACCAGCCTTACATACACCTGTCCACCTCTATGTGGTGGGTTTCTCTGCGGTAAATTATTTTCTGGGGGGGCATAAATGGTCATGTTTTGAGCTGGGGTTGAGAGAGAGAAAGGGAAGCCCTGACTCTCATCTCTGCTTGTTGCCAGTCCACATTCAGAATCATGAGCCAACAAGTAGGGTCATGTTTGTGAAAACCTAAAGAAGGGAGTAAACACGGTCTAGAGAACAAAATTCACAGATAGGCCAGAAAGAGGTTATTGGTGCGAGAGAAAAATACAAAATGTCTATATTTACTGCAGTGCTAATGGCTGGCCACTACAATTACAGTATTTGGTTAGGGTGTTCACTTCATCTGTTAATCACAGTATCCCAGTCAACCTGTAGCTTTATCTTTTCAGACAAAGCTTATTATCTCATCTGTCAAACCAATCTACAAAAGGTCATCTCCAATTAGTGTTGGAAGGAAAAGAAAGTTTACACATGAAAAAACCCAGATGTCACAGTTAGTGGTGTTGGGGGAAGCACAAGGTTAGTCAGTCATCAGAAGCTGATGGGGTACGAGAGTCCCAGTCCTTTATCACAGTGCCCATCTAGATGTATGTATGCTCCACCTACATTTATAGAGTACTTACTGTATGCTGGGACCCGTGTTAGAGTTAGATGTATCCCTGAGTCCCTGAATTTGGTGACTGAAGGGCATTTCTTTTGGGATATGGGGTACCAGACTCAGTTTAATCTCTGTTTTGTTTGTTTGTTCATTTTTGTTTTTGTAATGACAAGAAGATTTAATCAAACTATAGTTGAGGAAGTTATATTCTGTCAGCAAAAATAAATACTTATACAAAAATAGTGTGCCTTTGTCATTTCAGCAGAAATAAAATTAATAATAGCTACAATCTGTTGAACACCAATCACAAATGAAACGGTGTTGATTGTTTTATTGTTTTAGGTAATTCTCAATACTTAATTTATACTTACTCTATGAAAAGTAAGTATTTCCATCCTCCAGATGAAGAAATGGAGGCTCAGAGAAGTTAAGTGAGGTGCTTAAGGATACAGAGCTAATAAAGGCAAATGCAGAATCAAGCTCAAGTCTGTCTCATAGCAAAGTCCCAAATCTAACTTACCATGAATCATTACAACTGTTCTCATGATTGGGGAAGAGAGAAAGGCTTAATTCACCATTTTAAAGAGTGTGCTGTTTGTGACAAAGTACCATCAGGTAAGGTTTGAACATTTGGAAATGTCATATGGGCATTATGACATTATTAACCCCAGGGGTTAATAATCTTCCATTTTTGGCACTTTGGAACTTTGGAGAGAAAGTCACTCTGTGAACACAAAACTAATCATTGCATATCTGAAAGCTCTCTGGAAAAAGTTAAACATTTCAACAAACTCCCTTCACTTTAAGTGCATTCAGCATTTTCCCTCCTCAGAAATGACTTGTAAGTTTGTGCTTTTAATTATTATCATTCTCCCCTAAAATTACAGGCAAAGCACTCAGTGATATTTGAAACATCAATTACTGGCCTGCAGCCCTCTGCTACTGTTTTTCTGCTTGCTGCCAGGGCTGCAAATCCATTTTCTGCATTTCTCTCAGATTTTCTGAACAAAATTATGGAAAATCGCTGTTGGCACATGGCATTTTTCCACAATGGTCAGAGTTATTGAATTGTGCCGTTATGTGCTACTTTGAGACAGCATTCCAACTTAAAATGCCAGCCTTAAAACTATCAGAACATTTTCCCCAATCTGGGCTTCATAAATTTTCCACAGGAAAAGGCTACGAAATCTGCCCTGGCTTTGCCTAAAGTTCCTACTGAGCGAGCATTAACTACATGCCTGTGATGGTCAGGTTGCTCATTTTTTGATCATCTCTTCTCTGAGCTCTCTAATACAAATTTTCTTTCTGTCTTCTTATCATAATTGTTCGTGCTGTGTGACCATTGTGCCAGGGAACTACCTTTCATTGGGGGCCCTCCCTGACACTAGGACTCTCTGAGGCCTCCTTGAAAGACAACAACCTGTTGACAGCCATTTTGAATGTGTCTTCTCTGTCACACCATATCAGTCCCCAGTCTATGCAGTAATGTTCCAAAGGCACCTTAAATTCAAAATTCCCAGCTCTACTATTCCTTCTGTATTCCCCATTGAGGCCTCAGATGCACAGAGGAATTCTGGAAGTTATTCTCAACAACTTTGTCTGAGCCCACATGGTCATTCTGTCATTAAGATCTTTCAACTTCAAGTCAAATGTCTCTCTCACATCAACTTTTCCTTTGTTATCAACGATCTTTCTTCTGTATTTTCCCAATAAGCTCCTGGCATATATTTTGCTACTAGTCTTTTTCTTCTCCAGTGTATCTGCCACACTGCTGTCAAATGGATTATTTTAAGAATATATATTCATCAGTTTATCCAATGATTACTGAGTACTTGCCTTGAAGATACAGTAGGCACCAGGGAAACAGATGTAGTGAGGTGAGGGTGTGATCCCATACTCCAAATGTTATTGGTCATTGTTACCCCACTGCTTAGACAGGGTTTAATGGATCTCCCCTGTGAAACAGTCGCACCTCCTTAATATGGCTGGGCCTCAGGGACACTGCTGATGTGGTTTCAGTGTATCTCTCTGGTTACATCTCTCTTCATTTCTTTCAATGTACCCTATCTTCCAGCTATGCTAATTTTTCTGTTCCCTAAAAAGGCAGAAATTTCCTGACCCCAAATCCTTACCAAACTGTTCCATTGCCGCTCAGCACCGATCTCTCACAGCTTAGCACTTGCCAAGTAGTTTTTTTTAAGGCCCGACTCAAATCTCACCTTCGATAAAGCCTCTTCATTCTTCCCATTCTAGGTCTTGGATCCTCTGTGCTCCCACTGCACTGCATACATATCTTTGAAAGTTTAACAGAAAGTTGGAAAGGTAGGTAATATAGGTTGGCAATAAGGAGCGGAAGCTTTGGGGTCAGGTGGGTCCAAGCTCTGGTTTTGACTCCTTTTGAGGTCTTTGTCAAGTTGCTTATCCTATTAAAGCCTCAGTTTCCCCATCCGTAAATTGGGGAATGAATATGTACCTTATAGAATTCTTAATTGAATTAATGAGCTCTTTATATAAAACATCAATCTTAGAATAAGTGCTGAATAAATTTATAGCAATTATTATCATTATTGCTATTGTCATTATTATTATTATTGTAGAGTTACTTATCACATGTTATCACACTTATTTTTGTGATTCTCTCTTCTACTAGACTGCATAGTCTGACGGGGGGAGGACCATATCTTTTTCACTTCTGTTTATCAAGTGCCTAGGATAAGGCTTGGTTTGTGCTCAGTTAATGTCTGCTACAGAGAGAATGAGTCTTTACATGGAAATTCACAGGTACTTCAAACTCAACATATAAGGAAGCCAAAACCATTAGCTGTCTCCAAAGCATATAAAATGTCTAAAATAGTACCTGGCAGGTAATAGCTGCTAAACTAAGTAAATTATATCATAGTTTAAATTAATTTGGCCGAACATGTTTATGAGTCTCTTCTTGACCATGTGTAAGGATTAAAATAAGAATTTCTGTGGGAATTGAGACAATTGATTAAACTGTTTAAGCCAGAGATTCCCTGAATATTCATTAAAATAAATCATATATTCTCCAGGTTTTGTCTCTAGGAAACTAGACCATAGCCCACTCATATTGCTTAAACTTAACCCTTGGTACCTGCTGGTTTGAAGAAAGGAGGAACATAGAGAGGTTATGGGTGCTACCTTGTTCAAGAAAGCCCTATGGTTGACTTACATGTGTTTTGAGATCCAGGGTAAAATATAATTCCCACATTCCATAAAACACAACTGCAATCATATGCTCTATGTTCTCCTGGTCTTACCTCATCAAAGGTTAGCCCCAGACTCTGCATTGCTAATCACAGGCTGATGATACATCCAAGTACCTCGTCATTTCTCTGGTTGGTCTATACACCGTATGTTATTATTTTCAGTGCCCTGCATATACTTATTATGTTTTCCGTCGCACATTGCTGTAGGCATGCATCATCTTCCACTGATTGTATGGGCTTTGGACTGGACCCTTTCTCAGTGCATCCTCCCAATGTTTTAGAAAGAAGCTCTTCAGTGTTATATTAAGCAGCTGAAATAAAGGAGGAAAGATAGATCCATTTGGTCCCTAATACATATGTAATAATAAAAAAAAAATACTAGTTTGTAAAGTTCCTAAAACAATGTGAAACATGTAGAAGTTATTAGAGCGAGCCTGCATTTGGGCTGAGAGAGCATAGATAGCATCACAATCTTGTCCACCTCCAGGTCTTCATGTATGCTCCCTTCCATACCTGGTGTCATGAGAGAGCTGACTTGGACTCCTGTCACTACTAATATATATATATAGTCACCAGTGTTCTTAAAAGTGGAAGAAGGAGGCAGAGTAGGTCAGAGTCAGAGACAGAAATGTTATGACGGAGGCAGGGTCAGAGAGGTGCTATGTTGCTGGTTTTGAAGATGGAGGAAGTAAGCCACAAACCAAAGAATGTGGCTTCTAGAAGCTGGAAAAGGCAAGCAAACAGATTATCGCTCTGAGCCTCCAGAAAGGAACACAGTCTTGCCAACACCTTGATTTCAGCCCAGTGAGACCCGAGCTATAGAACTGTAAGGCAATACATTTGCATTGGTATAAGCCACTAAGTTCATGGTAATTTGTTATAGCAGCAATAGAAATCTAATATACCCACTTACTAGCATTCAAGGGAAAGCCATTTAACTCTTCCATGCCTCAGTTTCCTCATATGTTAAATGAGAATAACTAGATTGCTTGCCCGACAAAGACAAGACCAAAGTGAGGCAATAGCTGTATAGCACTTAGCACAGAGTGTGGCATGTGGTGAATACTCAATAATGCTAGCTCTGTCCCTTTCTCAGTGTGCCCCTGTCTCAATGAGTAAAGATGCCTGCTTGTCTCAAAGACAGGCCACAGATGTTCAGCAATGACTTGCATAAGCCAGTGGGCTATGGTTTATCCAAGAAACCTGGACAACTGAGTCTGTTTCATCCTTGTGGTCTGAGTAGTCCCATAACATTTTGCAGAAATTTGTTGTCTCTAATGACTGACCTAGACTAAACTGGACTCGTCCCCGTTGAAGTGAAAAACTGTGCACCGGGGCAGCCCGTTTTATCATTCTTTAAAAGGGTAGCTACTTTTCTGAGAAGTAAATTAAAATAAAACTCCGAGATGAGTATATCTACACCTCTTAGGGAAGAGTATCAGTATGCATTCCAGCATCTTGCAGTTCATAATATTCAAATTATTAGCAAATAAAGATTATTATAAATTATTAACTGTTTGCAAGTGGAATAATTTGCATATTTTAAAACAATCTCTTCATAGTCAATCTTTAAAACACCTTCTCTCCTTGTGAATCATGAAGGATTATTGGGATGACAGGTTTTTTGCTTGGCTTTCTGATGCTCATTTGGAGGTAGGGAGCAGTTGTTGCCTGAGCTTGTGCTGGGAGCCTGGCTCCCTGCCCTGGAGTCCTCTTTTCTATGCACATGGGTCTACATGTTTAGACCTGTGGCCTCAGACCTGCCCAGGCATACATCCCTGCTCTGGCCCTGAGCTGGGAGTCTGGAAGGAGTTGGCTCATTCACAGTCAAAGAGCTGTGAATCTCCCTGGGTCTCTGGTTCACCTCTTTCTTGAGATCATCTGGTTCTGCCCCCATTATAGGCTTACTTGGTTTCCTCCAACTTCAGTTCTGCTGTGCTGTGCACTCAAGTTCCTCTGTGTCCATCTTCTAATCTGAACGTCATACTGTTTCTAAGTTATAAGTCCTAAAGACTGTTACTCATACCCCTTGCCCAGTGCCTATGCAACTGAGTCCTTATATTCTCAACCCCCGACTCTTCATCTAGGTTTGTAATCCCTAAAACTTGATCTTCCAAAGTCTGTCTTTTCCTGCCTGAACTTCTCACTCAATAAGGACAAATGAGAGAAAATGGAATTGTTTCATCGAGATATTTTCCTGCAAAGTGACCCTGCACAAGTAGTTATTTGAGTGGTGGGAGATAAATCAACAAGCCAGGTGTTGGCTTGATTGCATGGTAACCTCTCTTTAAAAGGATGAGTGTTTGGGTTGATACTTGACCTATAACATAAAGAACAAGGTCACAGCTCATATTTTTTACCCCTAAAAAGGAATTGCTCTTCCAAAACCCCAGAGGAAAGTGGAGTCTGGCTTTTTGATTATATGTTTCATTGCAATGCAGTGATGTAATGTCATACATGATAAAACTAGGGAGCTGGGCTTGAATTGAAGTCAAGTGAAGCTTACAAGCTTAATCCAGGTTTGGGTATTTCACATTTGTCCAGCCATGATTTCTGGGGCAAGTATTTGAGGTTAGAATAGCTTATGAGTGACATGGACCATTGGTTGGTTTCGTTTGCAATTCAATGGGCCGCTGCAAAGGAAACTTTGTTCATATGGTTTGGAAAGTGTCATTTGGAAGGGAAAACTAAGTTAATCTCTGTATCTTGAGAATCTTGGAAAGACTTTATTGAAGCCTAAATAAATGTAAACAGGTAGAGACTGTCTTAAGGATATAAAGAGCCTGGCAGGTTTGGTTTTGTGTGAGTTTATGGGTAATCCCTGTTTTGTTTAACTGGGTGATTCTGGGTCAAGGAACAGGAGACACAAATTCATGAAGACAAGCTTACAAAGGAAGGCCCTGTGCTTTGGCCTTGACTCCAAGCAGAGGGCTCTGTGTTTACACCGTTGTCCATCATACTCTGACTTCTTCCTGAAGATGTTGTTCTTAAAAGGCTCCTTTGCAATGACAGTCCAGGATAGCCCGTGTGGGAGTATATTGTTCCCACTGCATTCCCCCGAGGGTGACGGAATTTATTCAAAACCAGAATAGTATTTGAGGATAAGGAAATCTCTTTGGCTAAAGTAAGAACTGAACTTTATTCCTTGATACAAACCAAAATCTTTATTGTGTCTCACAAACATATATCAAAGTGCGTATTTTTTTTAAAAAATGACACGGGGTATTCTTTTATGTTAGTGAGCCTGGCATTCACCATCTATGCATGCATTCCATAGGTAACAGAGTAGCTCTAAGCAAAGTAGAGACAGTGGTAAGTAAAATCTGAGGTCTCAGGTTCTGCCCCCACCATGCTTTCAGTCTGGTGGGGGATCTCGCTATTAATCGAGTAATCACAGACATAAAAGCAAAGTTATGTCTATGCTTAGTGCTATGGAGAGAAACTATAACCATGCAGTGAAAGACATTACAACATGAGGACTTAATCAGGTTTGGATTCAGGCACAGTTTCCCTAGGATAGTGGTGTCTAAACCGCATGTTCAGTGGGAAGGGAGAAAAGGAACAACACACACGAAGAGTCCATGCTGGAGGGAGCGGGCATGGTCGGGGCCTTTAAGGAAGCATGTTTGTAGCAGACAGCTGATAGGAAGTTGGGCTAAGAGAATTGATCAGGGTTCAAAGGGCTATAGCTTTGCTAAGGAATTTTCAGGACTTCCTCCTTTGCAATTCTCCACCCCCTCCCCAACCTTCCGATCTTAGATGAGTTAATGTTATTTAAGATGAACTGTCTTAGGAATTAGACTCTGCCCATTTCCTGGCTTCATAATTCTTTCTGCTATATATGGGGGCCTCTTATCCTAGGGCTACTTCTAGCTCCAAAAGTAATTTATCTGTCCAGAATATCCTCAAACACTAGAAACCCTGGGTCTTTCACCCTTTTTAATGCTATCCACAGAACAATTCTGGGCATCCAGCCTCAGATTCTACCATAATACCTGAATCTATTTCTTTTTGGCCTTCTAAGTCTGAGGCATTTCTGGATACTGAAGGGTCCAACTGGCTTAATAAGAAGGATAATCAGGGAGTGACTGTGGAGACTGACCAGGACTGATCTCTGAGAAGAGCCAGTTGTCCCTCTCGGGGAAGACCTGGAACATTCTTCCTTTCAGCTAGCTGCCGTTCCCTAATCCCCACCAGTCTCCCTCTGGCTTTTTCTTCCCCTAATTATAACCTGTGTTGAGTCATCTGGTATAGCTAGTGGTGGTTAGGGTTTAATGTCTGCTCTAATAGTTACTTAGTCTTCAGGATAAGTAAGGAAAGTAGTGGGTTTAAAGCAGCCTAATTCTGCTCAGGACTGAGGTCATTCATAGAGGTTCATTAAGAAGACACAGAATATCTTTAAAAGCCACTAAAGAAACAGAGTGCTCATAGTTTCCATTCAGCCATCTCCCAAATATCTAATTTTAATTCAGATAAGTAATCAGAGCACAATACAGCCACTGAATACACTGCTTATACTACTACAGGGGGATTTATCTTTAATTCTTCCATGTTATCTTCATATACCCTTCTAGAAAAAAAAAAGAAATCTAAATAAGAGATTCTCAAACTTCCATATGTCCAAGATTTGTTTGGGTTACTTATTAAAATGCAGATTCCTAGACCATTTTCCCCCAATGATTCTGATTCATCTGGTTTGATGATTGGGCTTATGAAACTTGAGTTTTTAATAATCACCCCAAAATGATTCCAGTGCAAGTGGCTCATGACCACTCTCAGAACTGGGGTGGCAGCCCTCTTGCTCACATTGTGGACTGGAGAAGTGATGCAGTTTGGCGCTATCCTTGTTGGAAGCAAGGAGGGATAATTAAGCTGGAGAATTTTCTTAAGGACGGAGGCTCTGCTGAACTTCACCCATGATCTGTTTGGTTCCCATGATCTGTTTATTATGTTGCTAATAAAGCTCCTGAGTCTCACTTTAAGGGTTCAGATTATATTTCATGATACCAGCCTTAACAGATGGGATATGGTCACAGGTTCTTACTCACCTCTGAGTCTAGTTGAAAAGCTAGATCTGTTTATAATCTACTGCAATAAAAGAATGGTTATATGGGAAGGAGATATAATGATCTATAATATTTCTGAAAACAGATATGAAACAGGTGGGTCTGTGAATTAATAGTACCAGAAATAATTAATAAGTCCATTAACTAAAAAAAAAAAAAAAAAAAAAAAAAAAAAAAGATCTGGTCAAAATAAATAAAACTTAAAAACCTACTATTTGGAGAGTAAAAACCATTTCTGTATGATTTCTTCCAGAGTACAACAAAAAAGTGTCCCATAAAGCACATTGTGGAAGTCAAAGTCCTCTGTGAGAAACACCAGAGAAATGTCTACAGTTGTGAGGAGAAAGGACTGTGACTGAGGAACCATATCAGATATTCTTTTGAGCTGTCTTTCATTTTCTGCAATGGCTGAAAGACAAATGTCAGTATATAACTTTCAAAAAATAAACCATTCATATAGCATTTCTTTAAACAGTATCCTGACAATCAGAAAGATCAGATAAATAACTTGTTACAAACAAACACAATGAAAGATAAAGAGATAAGTAAATAATGTAAACAAAAATGTAGCATAATTACCTGGTCCAAAATTCCATAATTTCTAGAAATATCCTGGAAGTTAGTTGGGTGAAAAAGTGGGACAATAAATGTAGATTAATTTCTCTTACAGGAAGAATTGATAATTAGTTATTTGTTTATTACATTTAGAAATAAGAAAACCAAAGATCCAGTAAGTATATAAATGCTTGAAATAATATATCTTGTGAATTACTAGGGGATAATGAGGCTTAGTATTTAATTAGCAAATGATAGAGAATCACAAAGGAAACAAAATGGAAAATAGACAAAAACTGAAACTAAAACAAACAAAACCAGAAAACAATAACAACAAAAGTGAAAAATTCTAGTTAGAACAATATTCACATACAAAGCAAATTACTCCTTTTCTAAAAAGCTTTTCAACTTGGGTCAATATAAAACTGCAATTATCTGTTGTGTAAAAGAAACATAGCTAAAATAAAGCTATTTCAGTAATTTATCAATATGTTTTATATTTGTTAAACTAGCAATTTTTAATTTTAGATATTTCTTCCAATAAAACAATCATGTACACAGATATGAATATCTAAAATATTCATTGTAGCATTATTTAAAATATCAAAGTAAAATAAAATATTAAAAATTAAAAACAATACTTATGATATCTGTTAGCTAAAATGTAAACATCTATAATGTGAAATGTTCTGAAGTCATTAAAATTGTGATAAGAAATTTATTTAATGTCTTAATATTAAAATAAGTTCAAGAAATGTATTTAAGGACAAGGTTCCATAGTGTAATGGTTAGCACGTCTGCTTTACATGCAGAAGATCCTGGGTTCATGCCCCAGTGGAGCCACAGTCCATGGTCTATGGCCATGCCACCCTGAATAAGCCCGATGTCTGATCTCAGAAGTTAAGCAGGGTTGGGCCTGGTTAGTACTTGGATGGGAGACCACCTAGGAAGATCAGGTGCTGTAGGCATAAATAATAATAATAAAAAAAAGAAATGTGTTTAACATACTAACTTATTCTTGACACATTAAAGAAAAAGGAGGGAATCAAATTATTAAATTATATAGAATTTATTCAAGTAGTAACTACCAATAGGTTCAGATCACAGTTTTAAAATTTCTGGTCTTTGTTTTTTAATTTATGTTTTTTTTTACATTTAGCATGCATAAATTTTAAAAATAAAAATGAAATTTAAAATCATTAAAATATTTTATTATATTATCATGTATCATACATTAATAATAACATGATAATGTAATATGAGATTTTAAGTAATAAAGAATAAAATGTTTGATTTCAATATTCCAGGCAGATACAAATTAAAATTAAAAAATCAAATGTTTCCACAAATAACCAAGTTATTTTTATTGAAAAAAGATTATTTTATGTGTTTTGTAGTTTAAGAATTTTGCAAAACTCTAACACTAGTAAAATTTGCAACAAATACTAGCAAGTACAATTAGAGCATTGCTTATACGCTGATATACATATATTCTCTCATGAGTTGATATATTTCTGTGCTGTGAAAACAAATATATTTTTTCATAGCTCAAAGAAAAGTTAAAAATTGATTACCTATCACAGCACCTTTCATAAGCAGATATTCTTAATAATAGAACTTATCAAAACTTTTTGATATCAGCCATAGCTATTCTCTGAGGATAATTCTTACACTTAAGTATTAAAGTGTAATATTAAATTAATAAAGAACATGAATTCATATACTAAACTTTGAGTTCTAGAGTTTTGAAAATGACAAAGACACAAATATTTAAGGAATTAAAAACACTGTGTTTTTATCTAGGCCAGTACTTCTGAAAACAATACCATTTCAAAGTGGATGATTTTCTAGGTAATATAAATGGTCAAAAATAATGTTAGAAGTAATATGTAGTTTTTATGGACCCAAATGCAAGGCAGTTTACACGTACTATCTCAAACACATAAAGAGACTTTTCAAGGTCAGTTTGGTTTTCCTTACCACTGGTTAAAAAATGGAGGCTGTACAGGGTGACCAACTATCCTGGTTTTCCCTGGACTGAGGGACATCCTGGGATGTGGGACTTTCAGTGCTAAAATCCAGTAAAGTCTCAAGAAAATAGAGATGAATTGGTCACCCTAAGCCTAGTGCTGTGACCACAGACACCTGCTACTAAGTGGCGTAGCCAGGAGTTGAAAGTAGGTTTGTCTTGCGCACTGTCCACTAACATACTGCCCTAGAAAATCATGGAGGAGAGACTTCAAGAAACTACTTGGCCATTGTCACAATCTCTATTGCAACACATGGTTAATTAATTGAAAATGAGTAGGAGATAGCACTTGGGCATGGATTTCAAATATTTTTCAGTTTAGAAATATAAAGTTCCCCGAACCAAATAAATGATAATATCTATGGCAGTGGTTCTCAAAGTGGGTCCCAAGACAAGCAGAAACAGCACCATTGGAGAACTCATTAGAAATACAACCTTGCAGGTTCCATCCTAGCCCTACTGAATCAGCAACTCAAGGGGTGTGACCAGCAATGTGTTTTAAGAAACCCTCCAGGTGATTCTGAGGTATACTAAAGTTTAAGAACTACTGATATAGGGAGAAGAGGTGAGGACTGGAACGTTTTCAAAACTTCCCAGATTCCGATGTGCACCCAGGAGTGAGAATCACCGCTATAGACCTCAGAGCAGCAGTTTTCAACCTTGCTGCAGATTACAGACACCTGGAGAGCTTTTGAAAGCCCAGATACCCAGGCTGCTAGACTAATTACACAGGAATCTGTGGGATGACATTAATATTTTTCAGATCTCCCTATATGACATAGATTTCATATAGGGAGGTTGAGATCCATTGTCTTCAGCCCTTTGAGGCTGTAGAATCCTACATCGAAGGGAGCAGGTGTGCTTCCTCGCTGCCAAATGGCAGAAACCTTGCCGTTAATGTGGGCCCCTAGACTTGCAGATGGAGAAAGGGAACTTAGCTACATTCTGTGCCTGTCATTTACCTGATTTGCCTGAGGTATGTCTATTAAGAGTAAGTCTATGGAATCTTCTGTAAAGTCAGATGGCAATATATCCTTTGGGACCATCAGACTCCTTTGGAAGATTTGGAACTCTTCATGGGGAAAGAAAAAGTCAATAGATATATCATCAAAGGTGCCGGTGCTTGTTCAGTGAAAAGACAAGGATTGCTACGCTGGTGTTTCTAGATCAGCCCTTTGTGGAGAATACTCCAGGGCTTAGATTCTTGACTTGAATACAGACAGGGGACACATGTGGACTTGGTCCTTCTGGACAGCGGACACTGACTTCATGGCCAAAACCTCCCGTTTGGATTTCCAAAAATAACGTTTCATGTTTTCCCAAGACTAGCACGCAATGACAATAGCGAAAAATTACCTCTAGCTTTTGCTTTTTTACATCATGAAAACTCTTGAAAAGAAGAATTTTATCTGAAATGAATTCTGCATTGGGCAATGCTGTGGTAGAGCACAGAAAGTACTGGAATGCAAACTTTTATTTCTTACACTATCCAAGCTGTGAATTTCAAAAAAAAAATAACAAATCATTATAAAAGTGAAACATAAGATTCTTCACACCCACTGTTTTAATCATTTTAAAACCCTTCATAACTTGAAGTAACTAAAACATTTCTTTTGAATGGTTAATGCTCACTGCATTTTTAGTACTTTCTGAACATAAAATAAGACAGCATGGATATTATGTTCTAGGTTTCGTGCTGGGCATTTTGTATTTATTCAGTCAGCACAGACTATGTACTAGGGACTAGAATGGTTGCTGAAGGTCTTGAGATTAATGATACGTTATTCCTGCTTTCAAAGAGCTCACAGTCTAATGAGATAATTAAAGTGTGATATAGTAGTGTATGCAACGAGGATGGATGTACACGGAGAGGGCGCTGAGCCGTTTGACAGGGCCAGGGGGTGGGTGGGACCACGGGAAGCTACTGAAAGAGGTGATACTTGACCCGAATCATAAAAAGTAGCAGGAATCAGCAAGAAAATTTAATTGAAATACACTGTTATTTAATCGTTGTAACGACTCTGTGAAATACGTATTATTAGTCACATCTCACAGAACATTTTAAGTAAAACAACCAGGAAATATAGTATCATGGAGCAAGTTTGGTGGGAGGACATCACACTAGCCTATATAAAGGTTATTTTATATACATATATTTTATATATTTATATATAGAGAGCATTATGCATGCATGTGCATATATGTAAATATGTATGCATATACAATGTCATATATATATAATAAACTCACCTTTATATAGGCTAACTGGTTCATACATCTAGGTAATAATATATACCCTATTTTATGTATTTATATATGAAATATGTTGGTATAAAATATATATGTATAATATAATAATATATAATAAATACTATAGTAAAGTTTATATATTATACATATATGAAAATGTGTATATATATTATTAGTCATTGCGTATACATAGGACAGCATATTTCTGGTGCCTGATTCTGGGCTCTACATTTCCCTCCACAGATGAAACTTCTCTGTTTTTCTCAGCATGCATGAAGATGGATCCTAGCTCTGGATTGTTTTCACTATCAACTAAGTTGAACATCACATATGTTCAACTAATCTGAACATATTAGTTCAAATGGTGAAGATGGAACATCTGAGAGTATTAGAGGAGCCATGGGTTATGTTTGCAAAACCCACATGAGATTTGAAGGTTAGAACACTTCAGCTATCCGTTGAACACTGAGTCCTTGTAAACATGACCTGTATCTCATCGGATATCAGAAGATCGTGTTTATGCCCAGCCTGGAAATGCTTCTGATTCAAATGGAAAGTTCCAGCGTAACAAGTAAGGAAGCTTGGTGAAATCACTATGTCCTCTCAAGGATTTTTAACCTCGCATCTCGTTTACTAGAACAGGGTAACTATATTCATATTGAAGGCAGTGAAAGCATCTGTTGTGTCTTAAGGACCTAGTTGACTATCTTCTAATAAGGTGCCCTTGGAAAAGTCACTTAAGTCACTTAGGTCACTTTCTGAGCCTCAGTTTTTTTAGTTGTTGAAAGGGTTACTATACCTATCTCAAAGTATGACTGTGAGGATCGCATAAATAATAACAATTGGAAGATACTTTAAAAATTGTCAATGCCCCCCGCTCCCTTACAGGTTAAGACCACAATCCCCTCAGGCTTAATCTTTCTGATGCCTTCTTATGTTTATTCTAAACTATAATAATTCATCTAAAAAATGTAGCATTTATTTTGGAGATTTGATTTTAGCCCTTGGATAAGCTAAATGTTCTGGTTAATATTGCAAGTGGGCCAGGTGGTAATTAAGCTTTCAGCCTTAATGGTGTCAGTGAATTATTGACTTATTTGTAAAATCCGTAATAACTTTCAGAAGTGAGATACCTTTCTCACATGGTCAAAACTAAATTTGGCATTGAAACAAAATGTAAAGCTTTTAAAGCAAAATAAGTCTACAAAATGTTGTCCATTGTGATTCTTCCCAGAAGACCATATTGTATGATAGAAAAAAGGGGGTGGGGAGTGGAAGAGACAAAACTATTATTGCCCTTACTCAGAATTCTAAATATGTAACTTGAGTTACTCTAATAATTTAGAATTTTAAAAGTCAATTTTATTTCAAAGAAAACCTCTTAGGCTAATTGAGGGTGGATAAAGAAGGCTGCTCTCCCTGGCCAGGGGTCCCAAAGCAAAATTTATTCTTGCAGCATTTCTATGAGATTTTTTTTTTTTAAATTTTCTTTCAAATTTTGTGGAAATGCCAAGTCTCTTTTTTTAAAAAAAAAATTCAATCCAATTTGGCTCAGAAATACAAGGCAAGGGAATAGGGTACCAGTTATTTAATTCTACACTGCTTCTCTCACCCCTGACTAACCTTTTATTTAAGAGATTTAAAAATAATTTTTCATATAGAAATTTTTTACTTTTTGATGTTTTTGGATATTCCTTAAAACCTCCTCTAAAGCACTGAAATGTAATATAGCATTCACAGGTGAAAACTACTTACTCTTTGAAAACAGGGTTTCTTTTGGCTCAGCCAGAAATACAGGAATGTTTTCACTTACTTCCCACTAAAGAGAGAAACGATTTCACAAAGTAAGTCTCACCTTTGAGGAATAACATCAAAAATGTCAGCTTTTAGCTTTGAGAAGTCACCAACTGTAAGTTAATATTTATGCACAGCCTCATTTCTGAATCCTGAAAAATCTCACTTCACACATCTGCCATCTGATACCTGTGGTAAGCCCAGTGGCATTGTGCTGTTGGAAAGAGCTGGGTGGATTTTGATCTTCTTGGAACAACTGTGTGCTTTGGAAATACCATGCCAACTCTCTGCATCTCAGTCTCCATATCTTGCAAATGGAACATCTCTCCCTCTTTTCCCTTGGACTCTATGATGAAAAAGTAATAGGCCTGGTGAAAAGCAAGCTCTCCATCAATGCTGAGGGCCCTCTCCTTCTGCATTCCTCATTTCTTATATCTAGATACTGCTCATGATTTTGCCTCAGCATCTGTGGTAGAAAGAATCATGGCCCCTCAAAGATCTGTGAATATATTACCTGACATGGCAAGAGAGACCTTGCAAGTGTGACTATGTTAAGTATTGTTACATCAAAGATTACCCTGAATTATCCAGGTACACCCATTTTAATTGCACCTAGGGTCATAATGAATGGAAGAAAGAAATCACACAGAGAGATTTGAAGATGCTATGCTGTTGTTGGCCTTGAAGATGAAGGAAGGGGCCACAAGCCACAGAATGCAGGTGGCCTCTAGAAGCTGGGAAAGGCAAAGAAATGAATCCTCCCCTAGAGCCTCCAGAAGGAATACAGCACTTCTAACACCTTAATTTTAGTCCTGTGAGATCCATTTCATGCTTGTGACTTTGAGAACTGTAAGATAATCCGTGTTGCTTGAAGCCACTAAGTTTGGGTTGATTTGTTACAACATGCATAGGAAACAAAAATAGCATTTTTGTATAGCCATGTCCCAGCTGCTGGGCGGAAAGTGCTTTGAGTAGCTGAGAAATTGGTTCTAACCAATGGCTCTCTCCTTAAAGAACTCAGGAGCAATGATTATAATGGATCACTTCTCTTTGGTGAGCAAGAATGACTGAGTTGATGTAGATGAAACATGTAAGCACCTTTGTTTTTTTCTGTACCCATTTCATAAAAAGTTCTTTTGCATATTAGCAGAATCAAGTAAACATATCTGTTCTCTGAGAATACGATCCTAAGGGTACATTGCTCATCTTTCAGAAGTCCCGAGACACTTTCTGCCTCAAGTTCCTGAAAAAGTTCAAGCTCACAATTTTGTGTTACCTTTGACAACAAAAGCTGACTAAACCTGAAGCAAAGCCACAAAACATGACTCCAGAATTTCATATCTCTCAGCGGAGGTGTAAGGTATTTCCCCAGAACCAGACTAAGTGAACATCTGTGATATGCTTGTTTGGACACTGTATCACTTGATCTTGAAACATTTCTATGATATGCTACAGAAAGTATTAAAATCCAATTAATGATGATATGGTAGAGCTGGGAAAGTGTCATTTGCCTGGGTGGTCCCACATTTTCTGGCCTTTTAGCCAATGAAATTTATTTCAATAAGAGTTCAGAGACCAAGAGGCCTCTCCTCCTTCTTCTTCTTCATGAACAAATCACAAGGAATAACCCTATTTCTAACTCACATCTCTGGAGACTCTGTGTGGTGATGGCAAAGGAGTATTTCCAACTGAGGATGGATTTGAATAACTGAAGGCTGCCAGCAGACCTCCGAAGACATGCCATTCAGGAATACAATCAGACTTTTTGTGTCTGGCTCGTAGGGCCACAGTAAAGGGGGACAGCAGAGAGCTCGAGCACCAGTTCAGTGTAAAGCAGACTTCTCTAACATTATCTAGCTGGAGCTAAGGATTCTGAAGTCTATCTTGGTGCCCTGAATAGATGCATGCAGCCTGCCACACATGCAGGATTAGAAAGTGGCTTCACAAGTCACATATCTGCTAAACCTACCATAGATGCTATTAAGGGAATTATAAGTTCTTGAAGACTGGGGGTGTCCAAACATAGATCAGATGACCATTTGCCAAGAATGTTCTAGAAGGCATTCAAAACACTAATTGGGTGATTGGACCCAATCATTTATTCAACATGTCATCAAATGTTCATTAATATACTACATCAATGCTCTATGCTAGAAACTGCATTGGTTTTAATGATCTATCTTAAGTGTTTATGATTTTATTATTCTATTAATTTTGGTATAAATAGCAAAGGAGGATGATCAAATAGAGGTAGGAATCACATTCTTCATGATACAGAAGATATACAAAGCAAAAGCTAATAAAGTAATAAATAATAAAAAACAGTAATAATAACAACAGTAATCACCATCTGAATCAAGTTTGTATATATAGCATATAATTTTATTTTTCAAAAAAATCTTTGTAGAAAATATGGTTATCCTTATTTCTCATTTTTGGAAATTGAAGCTCAGGTATATTGTATAAATTGCCCAAGATTACAGAGCTAGTAACACCTGGAGCAAATATTCTATCCAGTTCTACCTAACATATGTAATAGGTAGGTAACAAATTAGTGTGTTGTCTTCGGCTATAGAATTACAGAATGATGGAAATATAGCAATTATTCACAATTTATTTATTTGAAAGCAAACAGAGTTCTCTTCCAAAATAAGTTAGCTGCAAGTTGTTCATTTTATATATGGCGATTTGCAAACTCTCAGCTGGAGTCAGCTTAGTGACTAGTCAGTTGGCACTGGATGCATGTAAGACTTACGGTAAATTGGTTCAAACACACAAAAAACTGGTTTTTAATGCTGACATTTCGTTGATGATTTAAGAAGTTCTCAAATGGCTAGAGTTCCAGTACCTTAGAAAGTCTTGGGAGATGAAGTAGTGGGGGAAACACAGCCTGAGTATATCCACAAAGTACTGGCCCAGCACTTTCATGCACATCACCTTCTTTAATTTCCTCAGTGGCCTCAGAGAGTCAATGTTACCGACTCCATTTCTGCAGACAAGAATACTAAAATTCAATATTTTGTTCCAGAACATCCTAATTATTAGCAAATCAAAGCTGGCTATTTGGTCATAGGCCTGCAATTTACGTACAACTATGCATTTATATAACAAGGTAACTAAAAATGCTTTTCTCAATTATATTGTGGTTTCAATGATCTCTTTGTAATAGTGTTTTTATGGGGAGAGATGCTCTGAATTCAAAACAGGAGACATGAAAAGGTGAAGACTTCTTATGTACTAGACAGAATGTTTGTTTGTTTGATTAGGTCCAGATACCAACTGTATGGTGAGGGAGATCAGGCACCAATCACTCTACATGGACACGTGTGTCAGTGAATCTGTGGTGAGAGCCCTGGGAACCAGTGTGTAGTGATAAGTGGATTTGCACACCAGGACACGGGAGCCTCTAATCTGAGTTCCATCCCTACAGACTATGTCCCAGGCTTCGGTAGGAATGAAATCTGTAAGCAATGAAGGAATAAAGAAGCCCTACTTTAGTTTTGGTTCCATGCCACATTTTTTCCTGGGGGGTGACATTCAGGAGCAGCTGCTGAGCCACATATGCCAGAAGAAGGACTGAGGTGAAGATGTGACTCTTTTTGGCTGTCCCTGCCATCACAGAGCATCCCTGGTAGATAGAGTAGATGCTTTTCACATTTCTGTTCTCCTCCAATAATTAAGTTCTGCTGGAGGAAGAGGATTTGGGTCCTCCATGGAGTGAGTGCCTGCTCCCTCAGGAAGGCCAAGAAGTCACAGTTCTTTAATGAGGCTGAATATGGAAAAGAGATTAGGCCAGGCACTGCTTTAGGGCAAAGCTACATCATGACTCTGACCTCGACTATAAATGAACGTGCACTTGTCCCTCTGCTTCTGGCTTCCATAGTCACGCCTCACTCTCCATAGCTGCTATCTAGAAGCAATAATTTAAAACGGCAGAATCAATGGACTTTGAAACCTCATGGAGAGCAGAAGCAAAAGGGTCTCAAAACCTAAGTTTAAAGAGACATTTGAGAAAGGCAAATTTTGAAGCTCAAAGCCAGCTAAAGCTCATTTAGTTACAGTTTATTAGGAAGCCAGTCGAAACCACAAACAGGGACTAGCCCTGTCCTATTTTAAATGGACTTTCCATTTCCTTGGTCCTGGTTAAATGTGACTTGGTTAAAATGAAATTGTTTGTAAAATGTTTCCTGTCCTAAATTAAAAAAAAAAAAAGTAAAATATTCTATACAGTGTTAAGTATGGAATTTGAAATATTTACTTTTTTTGGTTCTTTTGCTTTACATTCCTTTATTATTATTGCATTAGTATTGACTATTTTATTATCTTTTATTTATTGCTATTACATTTATTATCATTATTAGTAAAAGTATTTGTGTTAGTAGTGCTAATAGTAGTAGTGGTGGTCGTTGGTTTCTGTGTCCTAACTTTGGACCCAAATTCAAAGTGGTTTCTTATCATAGTGAGCTGGGCTGGAACATAACAGGAATATGTGAGTGCTCCTTAGTATAGAGGCATATCATAGATATAGAATCTGTTGATTCTAAGTCACCTATTCCAGCCTCCTATCCTTAGGTCCCTCCCTAATTCCACTTTAAAAAAATAAATCAAAAACGAATATGTGGACATAAAAAATAAATAAAAGAATATGTAGTAAAAAGTAAAAGTATCTGTCCTTCTCCGAACTCCCCTTAGGTAACTATTATTATTATGTTTCTTACATATTCTTACATGTTCAGTGCTTACTCACTGAAACAGGTATAGATGAACGTTTCTCATGATCAAATGGATAATTTACACACACACACACACACACACACACACACACACACACATTATTCTGTGTCTTACTTTGTTTCCCAAAGAATACCATATTTCAGAGAACTTTATCGACCCATATGAAAGTTTATTTTTTAAATAACTTCTTAATATTTAATTGTAAATATATACCCTAAGTTATTTAGCTAGTATTCTATTTATATAAATTTAGATAGTTTCTTTTTTTTTTTTTAATTAGAAATTATGGGACAACAGACACAACATTTTTCTTGCTTCTACAAATATATCTATAGGATAATTTCTGCTTTCTTTATTAAGGGAGTTGTGGAAGGTGCTTGCTTCTCAGAGGAAAGACACTCAAAATCCTTCTTAATGCAGTGGCCAGAGGGGAGAAGCAGGAGAAACATGCACATGCCCCGAAGAGGAAAGGCCAAGAGAGCAAATGATTCCAAAAGAGGGACCAAGATCTGTGAACAGAAAAGACCAAGAGAGAAAAGGCCCAGGGAAGGTTTGCTCCAATTTAGTTCTATTCATAATCCCTTTCAGTCATCCACCAGAAGCTTAGCTCTTGATACCGCATTGTGCCTCTGGTTTTTGGTGGAGACCTTTTCTACCTTCCCAGGGTGGAAAGAGGGCCTGGTAGGGGAAGACTTGAGCTCCCCCTAGAGGTTAGACATCATAGGCTGGGTGAGAGAATACACGTTATATCAAATTGAAGGACATTTTAAAAAGAAAAATACACCAGTTAAAACAGCCAGTCGCATGCGTGCCTCTTCCCCTGGTGTCCTGATTCATGTGCACACATTTTTGCATAATTGCAGTGATGGCCTAGATTCAATTTTGTATTCGGCTTTTTTCCCACTTAATATTATATAGTAAATGTTTTTCCATGTGGCTACATAATCTTTCTAATTATCATTTTAATGACTTCATAATACTCCTTCCAGTTCACATATTGTAATTTATTTAACCACTCCCTATCGGTGGACATTTTAGATTGTTTCCAGACTTTTACTAATATAGAAAATGGTGTATATAATATCTGCTGCTTTCTCTTTTTTGACTGAATTTTTTTAGATTAATGAGTGAGTCAAAGGGTAGGGTTGATTCATAGCTCTTGATAAACTTGGTTCTGCTGATTCCATAAACAAATGCCTCTGGCATGCTATCAAGATACTAATTTGGGTACTTTTTTTTTTTTTTTTTACTTCTGCAAATGTAATAATGTAACCTGCCCCTGCTTTCCACTTTCTACTAATTCTTCTCTACTTTCCATCCAGCCAACTCTTGCATTAGACTTCAGTTGAACATTTATTCATTCAAAATTTTTTGAGACCCAGGGATATTTACCAGGGATTTGCTCTAGAATCATGTTTCCTTGTTAACATTGCAATTCTTATAGAAAGCAGGAACAAAGGATGAGAATGTATCATGTTACTGAACCCATTGTTTTTAAACTCAAAAAAGAATCGTACTTTGTAAAATCCCAGTTATCAGATTTAAGAAAAATGTGGGTTGGAGAAAACCTGCCAGCACAACCCAGCTCTGTGATGTGTAATTACTAAATAAAAACAGAACTGAGATGAACAGAGTGCAGAGCTGGCTGAAGCCACACGCAGTTGGACCAGTTAAGAGTTCGCCAGCAGTAAAGAGATGACGGTGGGGTCTTAAAACCAGACCACTTGTGTTGACATCCTTACTCTGGCCCTTACAAGTAAGGACTTAAATAATTTATCTTTTATTTATTTGTTTGTTTGTTTGTTTGTTTATTATTTTTCTCTTAGATTCCTATTCAACTCTTTTAAAACACAGATAAAATATCACCCATGTCTTTTACTTTTCCCAACCTCTTCAGGAAACAAAAAATTCTCCTTTATGTAGTGCTCCCAACCCATTTGTGACTTCCTTCTCTTATAGCATCCATCACCTGATGCCGTCTACACTAGAATATGACATTTTGGGGGACAGAGGCCATATATTTTTCCTCTTGGTGTCTGTCTATAGCATCTAGCATAATACCTGATACATTTTAGGTACCTGGCAAATTTTTGTTGAATTTAATGACCTGAACTGAATGTTTAAGTAATTACGGCACATCAACAGAAGGGAATATTACACAGCATTTAAACACATAATGAAAAAGATGGCACAGCTTCGTGGAAATATGTTGATAATATGTTTGATATAAACATGCAAAGCAGTATCTGCACTCTGTTTCTGAAAACTCTCAGGCTAGGTGCTGAAGAGACACAGAAGAATAAGAAAAGATGTTTATCTCTAAGAAGCGTATGACTCATATTACACTGAGGGTGGTAGGTGTGTGTAAGAGCTATCATGGTGTAAAGGCAAGGATGGTAGTATGTGTGAGGTGCGGAGCAGAGGGCTAAATTTATCTAGGGGTGTTAGGTGAGATAGGCATAACATTAAATGCATGTTTGGGAGTTAACTAGGAGTCAAAAGACAAGATATTGGAGAAGGAATTTTCTTAAATGGGATAAACATGGGAGAATGAAAAAGCATTGCATTTTAGAGAAATTGTTAGAAATTTCTGTGGTGGTAGACGGAAGGTGAGACTAGAGTGTAGTGATGAGTTATATTATAAATGCCTTGCTAAGGTGTTTGATCTTCAACATGTAGACAGTGGGGAGTTGTCAAAGGTTCTTGAGACAGGGGAGTGGCATGATTACATTTGTTTTTATAACACTAACCCTGACAGAACAAAAAGGATGAGCCAAAAGGGAAAATTCCCAGGGCAAGTACACCAGGGAGAAGGCTGTAGCTACCTGCTTCAGCCTTCAGCCTGCTTCTTCAGTGAGAGTTAATAGGCTTGATGGTGGAGCTAATTTTACATACCTTCAAAGGGAGAGTAGATAAGACTTACTTGACTTATAGAATATTGGGAGGTGAGTGATGGGAGAATACTAGGATGACTTGTGGTGACAGACAGTTTGAAAAAAATGTAAAAGGAGCAGATCTGTGGTAAGAGAGTGGGTAGGAATGAGGGAGTGGGGAGATGTTGGACTTAGTTTTGGACATGATGAGTTCTTGGTGCTAGTGGGCCTCACACTAGCAGATCTCTGGTATGTAGTCGAATGCTTTCAGATTCTTAGGAGATAATTTCTGGCAAAAGGATGTTCTTAAACTAGGTCTCAAATAATCCTTTTATCTCCATGAAGAGCAGGAAGCATGCTGCAAAAGAAAGTATTCTGGCAGCCTGACTTTAAATCTTTGCTCTCTCTCATTAGCTGTGAGCAAATTACTTAACCTTGTTAAGCCTCTAATTCCTGATCTGCAAATTAGAATAATAACTCTTGCCTCACAGGGTTGTGTGAGAATGAGATGAGATAAAGCAAGAAAAACGTATGTAGGAGGGACCCAGTAAGTGTCCATTTCACCTCCATCCCCACCCACCCCATTTTCCCCCACAGATTATCACAGAACAAGTGCAAAGGACTGAAACAGAAACCAACATAGTTGTCTTTAAAACAAGCACCAAATAGATGTCTGTTCACTGATGGTTGATTTCTCTAGTGCTGGTCTAGTTCTTGGAGTCAGTTTTGGTGAGATCCCGGGACCAGGTCTTTTCTTCAGTTGTAGCGAGTCTATTTTCCAAATAAAGATTTCCCTAGAGATGAAATATGGACTTCTTCAATATGAGCATCATCGAGAACCAATCTGTATCAATGTTCCAATATGGTAGCTTTATTTCTCTCTTCTTCTCTGTTAGAGAGTATATACGTATATATATACGTATATATATATACGTATATATATATATATATATATATATATATACACACACACATGTATATATACGTGTGTATATATATATATATATATATATATATATATATATATATATATACACGTATATATATACACACTCATTCAATAAAGCCATAATAATGAAATGATAATTTCCATTTAGAGGGCTTGCCTTATGTTAGTACTTTAGGTATATCACTTCTTTTCATCTTTGCAATAAACCTATGCGATTTATTTTGCCCATATTTTTATAAATGATCAAGCTGGTACAGAGAGTTGAAATGACTTGTCCAAAACTGCACAGACAGTAAGTGAAGAACCTAGTATTTGAAAATAAATTACTTGAATCCAGAGCCCTTACTTATAACCACTACCTCTCAACTAAGATGACATTCTCTCTGCCACTTGCTATTCAGGGGTGGGAGAAGGAGAGATAGAGAACTTGAGAGAGATGCTAGAAGCAAGGTGTTGTGTGTATATGTGTTTTAATTGCTGTTATACATGAGTCATAAGTCAGTCTTGTTTCTCCATCAAGGGAAGCACAAGGACAAGCAAACAGAATGGCATTTATCTATGATTAAAAAATTATGACCATTTATATGCAAATGAGTGCTGGTCCTATGCGTCTGGAAGACTGAAGAGGATTACACAGTGTCATAAATTTTGGGTGTTTCTTCTTTTCTGTGCACTCCCAGACAAGTGTAGGGTTTGAGCAGCAGCTGTCAGGGGGATTGCAAGCAAGGCCGATCATCCTGAGTTGTCTCAAGTGACAGACACAACTGCATGCTCATGTTCTTTCCTCTGCCTGGTGTGCTCCTTAGCTGGAAAACTCTGTCAGTGTTCCTGATGAAATAATGTCTCCTCTGAGAAGCTTTCTACAATTAAGATTTAGTTGCAGTGGAGTTAGTCTCTGTAATGGCATAGATCATGTTCATTCATTCATTTATTCATTCAACACATATTCACTGAGCACCTTCTTGGTACCAGGCATTGTCCTAGAGACAGATGATAAGGTTTGCACCTGATTCTAGAGAAATAAAGCCACTATTCTCCCATGGAGCTTACATTTACTGGAGGAGACAGGCAAACAAACAAGTAAGCAAAAAACATATGGCATATACTTTCAGGTAATGATATGTGCCGGGAGTAAAATAAAGCAGGTTGGTGAGTGGTTAGGGAAACCCTTCTGAGGAAGGTTTTATGAATAACCACCTGAATGAAGCTAGGAAATAGGTCAAGTAAAGATCAGGGATCAGAGATGGTGGCACCGATGGTGGTTTCTCTTAATATGGGTGCCATGTGAAGGAAGAAGCCATAATCAATAATAATGGAAAAGATGATGATGATGATGACGATGATGGTGGTAGTGGTGGTGATGATTATATTGACTATTACTTTTGAGCATCTATTGAGGTCTAGCTGTCATTTCGGATATTTGCATTCATTATTTCTCACAATAGCCCTCTGAGGTAGGTATTATTGTATCTGATTTACATATGAAGCAAAACCCTTAGAAAAATAAAATGCTTTGCTCAAGGTCATGCAGCCAGTAAAGGGCATTAGCTGAAACTCAAACTCCAACTTGTCTCCAAACCTTTAACCTTCAATGGCCCCTTTCCTTTGCCTCCCCAGCACCTAACATGGGGTCTAGCACTATAGATACTTAATAATATGATAAATGGATGAAGAAATGAGTTTATTACCCTAATGTCTCATTAATGCCATGTAATATGACTAGTTTAAATTTCTGGCAAGTCTGAGACTGGGGTGTATTTAAGCATTTGACAAGTATTGCACTTCTGAGAGGATGGCAGGATAGAGCATAAGGTGCCCAAAGGTGAATAACTTTGTTGTCAAAGGTCACATATGGATATAAAATAAAGCATGGTGATTCTGTCTCTCCCTCGTCCATTGCACACACACCTCTTCAGTGAGGCAAACAGTCCTGCTCCAAATAACTATACAAACACCCTTCAAATATAGGAACACACACATCCAAACACACACACACACACACACACACACGCACGTGCGTGCACGCGTGCCAGAGAAACAGACACATTCCCACAAACAGATGGGAATACACACTCCTAGCACACAGTAATGAGCAGCTAGATATAGCTGTACACAAAGATACACATTGACATACAGGATACACAAATGTTCACACACTCATATAACCTCATACATAGAGAGGCAATCCCAGAAACACCCACTCACACACACCGAGCAGAAGCCTGGGTGTGCCAACATGAAGGCAGGCTGCATCACAACCAGCCCGGCTACAAGGTCCAGTGGGAAAGCAGTGGGAAATTCACTGCTTCTCTTTCTTTTTGTTGCTGCAGTCACAGCCAAGTTCTTCCAGGGTAGCCCACCTGTAACTTCTTTCCCTCTTCAGCTTCTTCTAGAGGGGCTGCTTGTGTGAGTTTCTTCGCCCTGATGGGGTTGGGTGGAAGACTTTGCCAAAGGCACAACCTCCTTGGTATCTCTGCTCCTGTTTTAGAGCCTCGGCATTGGGTGGTCCCTATACCTAGGATGCTCTCCTCTGAGACACTCATGGCTCACTCTTGCATCTCCTTCCAGTCTTTGCTTAAATGTTCCCTTCTCAATGAAGCCTGACTCAACCCACTAATCCTGCAATATGATGATGATGATGATGATGATGATGATGATGATGAAGATGATGATGATGATGATGATGACGATGATGATGACAATGATGACACAACTCAGGAACACTCAAATGGAAAAAATCATAGGGCAAGGTATTGGTGCAGGAGCACAGAGCTCCCGTGCTCTCTCTGGGAGCACCACCTTTTCAGCACCTCAATTTGTCCACCAAATCAGAGGCTCTCAAATCCCATTTTTTTAAGGGTGTTTATGAAGGTTCTATTGCATAGACATACTTGCTTAAATCACTAGATGTTGGCAATAAACTCAATCCTCAGTTCCTCTTTATTCTCCAGAGCTTGGGGCTTGGGACTGTACGTTTCAAACCTTTAAGCATGGCTTGGTCTTTCTGGGGACAGTTCCCATTCTGAAGCTACCCAGGACGCCCACTCCATCCCATCTCAGCCACCTGTCATTTCATTAACATACAAAAAATACTCTAATCACTCTGGAGAATCCAAGGGTCTTAGATGCTCCTATATCAGGAACTAGAGACTAAAACCAAATATTAAAACAAAAGATGTCCCTTTCACCCTTATCACTCAAGGAATTGCAAGAGTTTTAGGAGGTTTGTGCCAGAAACAGGGGGTTAAGACAAACTGTGTATTTCTTACTTCATCATGACATCACAGACACAGGTGCATCCCTGGAGTTTAGTAAATTCAGCCTCTCTCCCCTCGACACTTGGGTGATCTTTCCATTTTCCTCTCCCTCCCACATGAACCAGTGGGTTCTGAATGGGGAGAAAGCAGGTGTCTCATGCATCTGTCCCAACTGGGAGCCTAGATGTTAACTCAGAAGTGTCTTCCTTATGGAGAAACAGACCAGAAAAGGAGACTCAGTCTGCCTATGTTTGGAGCTCTGGAAAATAGCAAAAACTGGGTCCTTCCCTAGACATCAGGTTTCTTGGGGTGCATTGTCTGATCTTCAGGGTAAGGGAAGGGAAAATTCTGAGGACGAGTGTCAGATTTCACTCTAACCAGAGAAGGAAAAGAAACATGAAAGCTGTCTTATCTCTCTCTCTCTCCTCTGGGGCCAGCACTGCGTCTTCACGTCTCATCTCCTGTGTGCGGCATGTGCCCCAGGGGCTGTGGCTTCTGATCTCACCTGGCTCTTCTTGCCCAGTTTCCCCCTAGGTCTGATTATGCAGGAAGGAGCCTGCTGATTGACCCAACTCTGACACCTGACACCATGCAGCCTTCTCCAGGTGTGGTTGAGAGGGCTCTCTAAAAATAGGGCGGGCTCCGCCCCTTCAAAATCATCTGGCTTTGGTCATGGACTTGAATTTCTGAAGTTTCATTAGAAGCCATGCATTTCCCTATGTTACAAAAATCATCCCCCAAAGGTATTTCTTTGCTCATGATTGAAATGAAAACCTCTCACATTGAGTCAGGGGTTGTTTCAGAAAGATCGGAAGTTATGTTTGGGGATTTATTAAATCGTTTTTCAGGCTGTACCTGGCAATGAAATAACAAACATGAAAAGGAGGAGTGAGAGGTGTAACTTAAGGAAGGAACAGAACGGGAGTGCATGGAAGGGGCGAGACATCCTGGGTGCCCAAGGAGTGAGGCGTCACAGACAAGGACCAGTTCACCTGCATCCATGCCTAACCCTAGTACAGCATCCCCTACCTACCAAAAGCAGACATTGTGCTTTGAAAGCCCGAATTCATCTAATTTTCAAAAGAATCCTTTAAAGTGGGGAGAGGTGCAGCTAGGACTTGACCTAGAGAATTTCTGACCTCTCCGGGAGAATTTCACTGCATTACCTTTCTTTTTGTTTGCCGGCATTTAAACCCAAGTATTTAGTTTCACAAACTCGGTGGTTTCCTTTTCTTTGCTTCCTTTTTTGGTTTGTGTAATAAATGCTACAGATATCAATTCTCATAATAAGATTAAATTTACTTTCACTCTATTAATGGCATCACTAAACATTTATTGATTTTTAAAAGGAAAATTAGAAAAAAATAGATGTTGCAAATGATTGCTATTAAGTCCTATTAGAAGGTTGATATACTCACGCCTGTGGGGGTGAGAGTGAGTGAAAATATGAGTCAGACACGGAGAATAAGAGATCTTGGTGTTTGCAAGTGAAGGGTCCAAAGGGACAGCCACGGCAAATTAAGGCTCACCCTGTAAGCCTTTCAGCAACCTCTTTCTTGTGTACGTAGAAGAAGTAGCATGATAAAGTAGAAAGAGCAAAGACTGAACTTCCTAGTCTTTTGCTAACTACATGTAACTTTGGGCAAGAGCAAAGACTGAACTTCCTAGTCTTTTGCTAACTACATGTAACTTTGGGCAAGTTGCTTAACCTCTGTGATCCTCAGTTTATTCACCTGTACTATTTGGATAACAATACTGACCCCATGGGGGTTTTCTGGAAGACAGAATGATCATATAAAGCATAGCACAGTGGCTGGGACGCAGGGTGATTAGTAAACACCTACTGGATTCTCCTCATCCTTTCTGATCTCTCCCTTTATTTGGCAGAAGCCTAGAACGAGCTTTGTCACTGATGGCACAGAAATCGTGGTCTCTTGGCTTTTAGTATCTAACGCCTGTCACGCATCCTGGAAAATCTACCCTCTTAAAGCTTTGCTTCTATGTGTCAGGAGGAGAGTGAATCATCTGTCATCCAGCTGGTTCCTGAGTCTCCCTTTGAAGGGGTAATGGGGGTTTGAGGGCAGATTGACAGGTCTAGATTTAGACGTGGAATGTAAAAAGACCCCAGGCAAGACGTTAAGAAGAGACTGTGATATACTAAATGAGTTAAGATCCTCCTTGATGAAAAATTAACAGGATTTTGGGAATCTCAGAGGCAGGGAAAAGGAGACGGGTAAATTTAAGAGGAGAGAAAATATCTAGGAAAAATACCAAGTGTGCAGTGTGCTAAGTCACTCTTGGAAGAAGTGACCAAATTGTCTAATATTCAAAGCTAAGTGATTTTTGGGGGGTGCTATTTAGGTAAACACAACAAACACCAGTTTGTTGAAAATGAGTTAATATGTAAAATCCTTGGAACAGCTTCTGGCATATACTACCACCGTATTATTATTCTTAATACTCTTATTGTGTTGGGCACATGGCATTTGGGGAGTGAAGGAACTGAGGGAGTGGCAATGCCCGAAGTGGAGTGCTGCCACGTGAAAAGAAATGAATCGAACATGTAGAAATAAGATTATATGCGAACTTAGCGGAAGCAGGAATTGAAGGTCCAAAGTCGACTCTTCACTCTAATCCGAGTGTGTCTGAAGGAATGGCAGGGACACTGGGCTTCCCATCCAATGTTGAATGAAGGTTTGAACTATTTTCTTTTGATTCTCAAAGGGAGGGGGACCAAAACTAAAATGGGGTCACATCTAATCCATAGCTCATAAAAGCTTCCAGTATTTTCTATTATCCTCAAGGCCAAACTCCCATGCCTAATGCTACTTCATTTGTCCCCCATGACCTGGTCGCAGTGTTTGTTAATGGTCTTCTCCCCATCATGTCCCAGACTCACCCTCTCTAAACTCTCTACAGTTTTTCAATCCTATATAGAGAGCTACTGGGTCTGCATGTTGACCCAGGCCATTGACCCCAAAGGGCCTACTCTGTTTTTCTCTGCCCATCCAATCCTGATGCTTTTTCCAGCCCAGCCCAAGCTCCAGCTCCCCAAGAAGCCTTTGCTACCTCATTCTACCCAAGTCTGATTTTCCGCTACTAGCATTTTCTAAGATCTCTGATTCTACATCCCCCATCCTCAGCTAGACTCAGCGAAGCTCTTTCACCCTCTCTTTGCATGAACACACTTAATGTTAAGGACCCATCCTGCTAAGGTTGTACTTCTGGCAAGAGAAGAGGATGGGAGTTCTGAGAAGGGACCCATGACAGGATTCTATCTGTTGCACATCAGTGTCAGCAAACATTTCCTGCAAGGGACCAGATGTTAAATATTTTAGGCTTTGTGTGCCACATAGTCTCTGTTGCAACTTCTCCACTCTGCCTGGGTAGCGTGAATGTGGTCCTAGACAAAAGGCAAGCAAATGACATGGCTGTGTTCCCATAAAACTTTCCTTATGAGAAGAGGCTACTGTGGCTGCAGTTTGCCAACCTCTGTTTTAGAAGATAACTCTGTCCAAAGGGAGAGAGGTCCCTTTATTTCCATCAGAAACCCTATCCCCAATCTGACCTGCTTTTGTTTTTTCTTATTTAATAGACTTCAAAAAATAGCTTGATCATACTCATCAGGATGGCTACTATCAAAATAAACAAACAGACAGAAAAATAACAAGTGTTGGTAAGATGTAGGGAGACTGGAACCCTCGTGCACTCTTGGTAGGAATGTAAAATGGTGCAGCTGCTATGGAAAACAGTATGATAGTTCCTCAAAAAATTAAACAGAATTACTATATGGCCCAGCAATTTCACTTCTGCATATACATCCAAAAGAATTGAAAGCAGGGTCTCAAAGAGATATTTGTACGCGCATGTTCACAGCAACATTATTCACAATGGTCAAAAGGTGAAAGTAACTCAAGTGCTCAATGGGTGAACACATAAACCAAACATAGTGTTTTGTTTATTATTCAGTCTTAAAAAGGAAGAAAATTCTGACTCATGATACAACATGGATGGATCTTGAAGATATGATGCTAAGTAAAATAGGCCAGTCACAAAAAGACAACTAGTACTTGATTCCACGTCTATGGAATACCTAGAGTAGTCAAATTTACAGAAACAGAAATTAGAATGTGGTTTCCAGGGGTTAGGGAAAGATGGAAATATGGCGTTGTTTAATGGGTATAGAGTTTCAGTTCTGTAAGATGAAAAAATTCCGGAGATTGGTTGCACAATGATGTTAATTATATTTAACATTTTTGCTGAACTGTACACCTAGAAATGGTTAAGATGGTAATTTTATGTTATATGTATTTTACCCCTATTTTTTAAAAAAGTAAAGTTGATCACATTAAATATTTTACGGGGGGAGGGCGAGGAAATAGCTTGATTCAGCTGCTCTCACCTCTCCCTGCTTTGCTCTGGCTCCCTCAGCTACTACGGACACAGGCAGCATGGAGGAGCACAGAGGAGGCAGAGGCACTTAGGATGGTCTCTTGCATTGGAGAAACCAGACAAGAATGTCTTTTTCCATCAGCTTTTCCATGGGAAGACAGACTGTCCTTTCAGCCTGATACAATATGGTAATTGCTCCCACTCGGCTAGGGGAGCCCTCCCAGGAACTCTGTCATTTTGGGATCTGTCACGTCCTATAGCCCTGCACTGGGGCTGCACAAGTGTCCTCTCCTGCTTAAGTTATTTATATAGGTGGTTGAAAACACTTTGCTTGTACAAACTAGAAACTATTAGATTAGGCCAGCGGAGATAGCCAGAGGCAATCTCTTAACAAAGTGAGTGGGATTCAAAGTAGGCATGGAAAGCAAATATTATTTCACTGAGAGTCGATTAGAGCGAGCTCGGTGGGTGAGCAGTAACTGCTTTGTTAACTTAGCTGGGGGAGGCGAGCGAGACCAGGTAGGCACCAGCTGGGTTTGAAAGGGAGCAGCCTGGGATGAAACGGTAATTCCGGGAGTAGGTGGATGCATCAGTCACCCCTCCACACACACTCCCCCCTTCCTTTATTTAAAGTACATGATGGAGCTTAGCAGCTGAGAAGCCTCAGTTTGCTCTAAAATTTCTCATTTTAATTCAGGCAAACACTCTATAAATCCAATGTATTGGAAAGCAAATATTGAGGCTGAGTGAGAAGGTCCATTAGATGGAGTGCTGAAGTTCTAGGGCCTGAGCGTGTGAGAGGGGTGGGCAGAGGAGCCTAGGAAGGGAGGCTGAGCAGGAGTGAGAGCTCAGAATGTGGGTGCTAGGAACAGGGAGTCTGAGGAGGGTGGGTTTTGGGAAGGAGTTGGGGGCAGAATCGGGGAAGGGGAGGATTTGGGGCTTGCAGGGGGTGGATCTGTTCCGAAAAAGCTGGATTAGAAGAAGACTCTTGGAGCTTCTGGTGGAGGGAGAATTGGAAAGGGGGCTTCAGATGAAAACTGATAATGGAGAACAGAAAGGGGGCTCTCTGAGAGAATGAGGGGACAGAAAGGGGCTCAGTAATTTGCAAACATGTGCTAGATAGTGATTATCTTCTCATAAACAAATTCCAAGAGGAGTGAAGCCAGGGGAAGGTTGAGGCATTTGAATGATGGCTTATATTGTCATTTGCATTGTTTTGCAACAGGGCTGCTGGGGATTTTGTGAAAAGTTCCAAACTTGTCTTAGGATTTTTTCAAAGACTTTGAGCATCAGAGTGACCAGGAAACTAGTGCTCTGGAGTTCCTGGATATGGGGTTTTCCAGGGACCCTCACGAGAAGAAGAAGGGTCTTTCACACATAGAGGTGGTATGCACGGTGGGTTAAGGGTATGGCTTCTGGAGTCAGGAAGACATAGATTTAAATCCCACCTTGATCAGGTGCTAACTGAGTGATCTTAGAGGAGTCATATACCCTCTTTGAGTCTGTTTACTGATCTGTAGAATGGGGGAGTATTATATTTCTTTAGAGATAATTATAATACTTTCTTCACGTGGAGACAAAATGTGGTAATGCGAGTATGCTTACCATGAAGACCGGAATAAAGAGGATGATTAATTAAACTTGGCTTTTTAAAATAATTGATGTTATGAGAATAATTCTCAAAAATAACTTCTCAAAACACCTCCAAGAACTCTCCATATCTGGGAGCAAATGTCTTAAAGGAGCATAGGGACTATCCAGAGTGACCGAGCTGGAAGTGGCCTCTGAGTTTGTTTGTTTGTTTGTTTGTTTGTTTGTTTTTCATGTTTTTCTACAGTAGCTCTGTGAATATTTGACCCTGGATTCTCCACAGATATTTGTTGTTCCATGTCCTCCACAAATTTTTACAGAATGAGAAGTAGCCAGGTACAATGATCCGCCACTGGATTCTCTCCTGTATAATATTAATGTCAGCAATTCTGATTTGCTACTAAAAGTTAAAGATTAGTTAAAGCAATGCTCTGAATCTTCTCTTCCAACTTTAAGGTTTTAAAAATCAGATATTGGAACTGTCTTAGGCCATTAGCACAGAGAATGGGAAACAGCTGATAATGATAATAACAACCATTTACTCAGCTCCTTTCATGTGCCAGGCTCAGAGCTGACTCTTTTACAGGACTTTCCTCATTTAGTGATTGTCACAAACATTATGATGGGAATGATTTTTATCAATATCTTACAGAAAAGGAAACTGAGCTCCATAGGCTCAGAATTATACATCTGCTAAGTGGCAGGGCTGAGACTTGAACAAGTTCAACCAAATATGAAGCCAGGGTTTAAACTGAAGACAGCCCCAAACTAGGCTCCCAAAGGGAGCCAAAATGAGGACAAATCACAAAAGCTTTATTCCCAGGTGAGAGCTTTGGTTATTAGGAAAAGATGATAATCTCTTGGAATAAAGAGAGGGTAGATTTAATTTTTACCCAAAATGAAGTTGTCCTAATTGTTACTGATATACAGTGCTTTGGACTCTTAATCAATGATGTTAGCAGTTTTCAGTGTTAATTTAATTAGTACAAGAGACCCTGCTGGAAGAAATATTGGATAATTAGTGTTTTATGTAATGGCTTATGAAGTACCCTGTAAAAAACTCCAATAATCACAGATTCTCAGCAGAACTTTTATCAAAGTACAATATTTAAGTGGATAAATCCTTGCTTGGAGGCTGGTCAGATAAAATATCAGTTGGGGCACCCAAATTCCCAATTCCTATTGCATTTCCCAAAAAGCAAAGGATGAGAATCATGTCTGGTTCTGCCAGGAAAACGTTTCTAGGGGTGCCCTTGGACACACAGAGATTATCTCAGAGGTGAAGCTACAGCGACAGGGGAGGTCCAAGGGTCTGCACTTGGATTCTTGCTCCTGAGAGAAGAGAGAAAGCGCCCCATTTTTCTAAGTCCTGAATAACTAAATGGGAAGAAATTATGAATGGAGGAAGGTTTTAGGTAAAGTCTGATAAGCATACAGACAATATAGCAAAATGGGGTCTGAGTAACTTCCAATGTATGCATAAGGTGGGGGGGGTATATATATATTATTATTATTGATTAATTGAATATATTCTGTGTCTCAGAGAGAATGGCTTGGGTTGTTCTGCTGACAAGGGAGACTACAGGCATGACAGGGAATGTTAAAGCAGGCATTTGAAACATTTCCTTGTCCATGTTTTTATTGACCACACACAGTTCCCAAGCAGATGGGTAAAGACTCATCATGAAGCCCGATTATAGCAGGTGCAGTTACGTTTCTGCCTATACAACCAACTGATAAAGCATGTACCACCTTAGATCCCAGTGCATGTAATGAAAGTGACCTTATCCTGGGCCATCGAAATAAAATGAGCTTCAATTCTCAGAGATAAAAAACTATGAGAGCAAAAATATTACATCTGTGTTGGCTGACAAAATACCTCTCTCCTTGCCCTGTTGGTTTTAAGAGTTCCCAGAGCCTAAGTCTGGCCTTTTGCCACCACAGAGCCTGTCACAGGAAGTATTCTACTAAGAATTTACAACTCCAATATTCGCTTACAATCATATACTATAGTTGTGCACTTGGATTGGCTAGTGCTATGGCTCCCTGTGTCAGAAAACTAAAATCTTGAAGACCAGAATTTCAAAGTTTTTAATTTTAATGTCCACTGGTATCTAAAACCCAAGATGTTCCAAAATGGACTATGCTCTCTTGCTTTAAAGCTTCATTTCTTCCTAAATTTTCTTGGTGAGTTAGTGGCTGCACTGTCTACCCAACATTAGAGCTAGAAATCAGTGGGTTAATTTTCACTCCTTCTTCTCCCCTTTATTCACTGCTCATATAGTTTTTAGCAGTCAAGTCTGCAGAGTTTGTTTATTCTTCTTATTTTTTAGTCTGTACTCTTCTTGTCTACCATAAAATATCACTGATTCATTTAAAGTCCTCACCAGCTCTTTCCTGGACTATAAAATGATATTGGAGCCTGATGGAACACCAGTCTTTCCTCCCACCCCCATCTGGCCTCTTCACACTCATTGGAGTCAGCCATCTGAAACACAAATATGACCTTGCCATTACCATTTCACCTCTGTAATGAGCCTTTGTGACCCACGAGATAAAGTCCAAACACTGTGGCACAGCTTCAATGACCTTTCCTGACTTGTCCATGCTCAAACTTCCAACCTTGTCTCTAACAGCTTTCTACATCAAACTTACACCCCACTTTCATCTTATTAATTAACTATGCATGTCTTTCTAATTTTTGTTACTGTGCTTTTTCTCTTTTCTTTTTCTTCCCTCTTTTCTTCCTCTTCCAAGAATACCTTTCACACTCTTACTCACATGGCCTCCAGGAAGCCAAACCTTACCAATCCCTCTGCAAACCAAACCCAGATGAATGTCACCAAGAATGTTTTTGTAGACACTGTGAATAAATATTCTTATTTCTCCACATACAAAATAATCTTTTATCTGACTAATGTGATTGAATTTCTTTATAGACTGAGCTCAGTCTATAAAAACCATACTTTCTGTTTTTAATCATGAATACCTAAGACAGAACCATGCAATTAGCAGATATACATGATATATTTATTTCACACATATATTAATGATTATTACTGAATAATTTATACAAGGCAAAAAAAAAAAAAGAACTGAAACCTAACCTCTGTCTTCATATTTTAAATTGCATTATTTTCATTGTACCTTATTCTCTTGTTTAAATATCAAGCTCTGCCTTGATTTTTGCCTTTAGAATTTGATCTTGTGTTTGCATTTCCCTCAGCCTACTGATGAATATGAAATAAAGGCACGTTCAAGAACATAGACACACATACACACACAAACACACATTTACAGACAACTGAAGAAGTTTACCACTGATAGTCCATGAATAAAGAAATTGAAAAAAAATGTACTTTAGGAAAAAAATTCTAGAAGACTGTCTTTGAAGGAAGACGTAACAGTGAACAAATAAAATGGTAAATATGTATGTAAATATAATTAGTGATTATCTCTGTACGTTAATAATAAAATAATGTTTAATTTGTGGAGTTAAAAGGGCAAGGTTTAAATAGTGGACAAGAGCAAGATTTAACTTGAAAGAATAAGAGTTGAACTATAAAATTTCTAAGATCCTTTAATTAAAATTTAGTTAAAAGAATTTAACATATTGGTTAGCTTTAATGCCTACATAGTTAAATAAATGCTAAAGTTCCAAGAGTAACCATTAAAAACCTGAAAATAAATATAAATTCTAAACCAGTCGAAAAAAACATGGAACATAGAACACATGGAAGAAGCTGAAATTTTAGTAAATTAGAAAATTCACTAATTCAGAAGCCAAGAATTCTACTCTAAAGTATGTACCTTAAAAATAACCTTGTATGTTTGAACCATGAAAAGTGTTTGAGAATTTTTATAGATGATCTTTTGGGTTCTTTGACCTAATTTCGATGTGTGTGTCAAGGAATTTTCCCCATACCACCAAGCAATGCTTGAGACACCAGCTGGGTGTCCTAGAATTCAACTTGGTTCTGACAGTTTCTATCCTAGATAGCATCAGATTCCACAGATTAAGGGTTCGTCCTACTAGTCTGTCTTATGCGCCCCCACCCTCCGCCCCGCCCCAACTTCAGAGGCCAGTCATAAACCCAGGTTGTCACCTATGTTTCTGACTGACGAGTTACAGACTGGATGTTCCCACAACACCCGCCCTAGGTTTGGTTTGCTAGAGCTGCTCACTGAACTCAGGGAATCATTTTACTTACTAGATTATTGGTTTATTAGAAAAGGATTTAACTCAGGAACAGCTAGATGGAAGAGAAGCACAGGGCGAAGTATGTGGGAAGGGGCGTGGGACTCCCACGACTTTGCTGAGTGTGCCATTCTTCTTCTATTTCCACAGTGCTCACCAGCTCAGAAGCCCTCTGAACCTTGTTGTTCTGAGTTTTTACAGAGGCTTCATTACTTAGACATGACTGGTTAAATCACGGGCCATTGACGATGGATTCAAGTTCTAGCCCTCTCTCCCCTCTTGGAAGGTTTAGGGGAGTGGGTTGTGGCATAGTGGGACTGAACATTCCAACCCTCTAACCAGTCCCCATCTTTAGGTCACCTAAGGACTTTCCAACCATCGTCTCATTAAAATAACAAATGACAACTTTATTGCTGGCTGCAGGAAATTCCAAGGGTTTTGTGAGCTGTGAGCCTGGACCTATGGGCAAAGACCAAATCTATATGTCTTATATAAATCACAATATCACAGTAGGTCTGATTGGAAAAGTGTAATAATACTATTCATATCTGGAAAAAAATTGAGTTGCATTTACATAATGGAATACTTTACATCCATGGAAATAGATGAACCATTATGATATCCAAAATAATATGTATTATTCTTGGAAGTTCAGAAATGATATATTCTTATTGTTTAAGAATATATACTTATGAGATAAAATTATATATACATATATTATATATATATATAACATATTATATATATATAAAACAATAAGAGTATGATAAACAAAAAATTCAGGATAGCGGTAAGTTCACAGATGAAGGCAGTGGTGTGAGATGGGGAGAAATACTCTGACAGATGCAATTCATAGGTAATATTCTGGTTCTTATTTTGGATTAGAAAGTTAATGGGTCTTCACTTTGTAAATATGCTGCATAACTTATAAAACTGTTAGTATCTCGCATTAAACATTATTTTAAAAGTGTCACATTATAGTAAAAAGATATGAAAAAAATAAAGTTTAAACTTAAAAAAATAAATAAAGGAAATGAGCTTTGAGCAGGGTGAGCAGCAGTATATGAGGGTTCATGTCAGAGGTGGCAAAGTGGGTTTCTATTTCCTTTTGAGAAGAATTCTGTGTCTGAGATTGGTTTCAGGAGGAAAGTATGGTGTTCGATTGTTGATGTCTGTGTGGGTACGGACATAAGAGTGACAGAACATGTGCAGTAATTTGTCATTCCTGCTCTAAGTGATTTATTCTGATGGAATAGAGCTTTGCTTTTATTGAGGGCATGAGAAGGGCTTGAAACAATTTAAAGACACAGGGCTGTATTTTTACCTTCCTTTATAATCAGGGACCTGTCGGAGAGAGGGAGGAACAGCTCCACTGAGGCCTGCACAGTGGCAGTGCTTTATCGGACCGGTGAGTAGCAGTCACGGAGAAATTACTCACAAGCCAACATTTCCCTTGAGAAATTGCAAATCATGACCTTGAACTCATCTTCATTTGGGCCTTTCATTGTAAAAGCTTGGATTTCTGTACCTTGACCTCAAATCCCTCGGTTTGCAAATCCACCCCCAACTCCATCTAGGGAACAGAGAAGGAAAGGAAGCCTTGGAAGAAGAGAGAGAAAAGGAAGAGCGAGAAAGGAGCAAGGGCATCAGATATTGTAGGAGAAAGAAAGGTGGGGATGGGCTCGACATAAAATGTGACCTGGGAGTAGGGTAAAGGGAGGGAGAACTACAGAGGAATTATCGATTAGATCCCTTGGGGTGACGTATATCAGCCCTTGATTAGGTGTGAAAAGTTGACAGGCATGAATTGCTTACAACTAATTAATGGCTGTGAGGGGCTTTGAAATCCTGAGATGAAAGCAAAAGGCTCTACCTACAAAGCCCGGATGGCACCCATGATTTACACTCTTCACTATCCCTGTGGATTCTCAGTGTTGGTGGAGTCTGCCCCGCCCTCATCCTGTGGCTCTGTTGGTCCCTGTTAGTTCACTGCTGAGGGTGGCAAATGCTTCCCTCATCTGTTTTCTTGTCTCTACATCTCTTAGACCCCTCAGGGAGAGCCCAGCTTTGCCCACTTCACTAAGAGAGCCAGGAATCCTCAGGAGGACAGGCAGGATGATACGCCAACATCAGATCCCAGTCTGTTGAGGCCTTGGACATTTATTCTAGTTTTAATTTATTATTTTTAGTTGTCCCCCCCCAAATCTAGATGCTCCCCGGTTCCAGTTAGAAGACCATCTATTGTCTAGTGCAGCCATGGACTAGACAATGTAGTCCACCCCCTCCCCGTTCCCCAGAATGTTTTTTGAATTTATTTTATTTTTATTAAATTTTTTTTTTCAAATACAGTTGACATACTATATCATATTAGTTTCAGGTGCACAAAGTAGTGATTAGACATCTTTGCGGAGAAAAGGGAACCCTCAGGCACTGTTGGTAGGATTGTAAATTGGTGCAGCCACTATGGAAAACAGTATGGAGGTTCCTCAAAAAGCTAAAAATGGAACTACCACATGCCCCAGCAATTCCACTTCTGGATGTTTATCTGAAGAAATCCAAAATACTAATTCAAAAAGATATATGTACCCTTAATGTTAATTGTAGAGTTATTTAATAAGGCAAAATCTGGAAGCAACCTAAGTGCCTACTAATAGAGGACTGGATAGTCTATGGCCATGCTACCCTGAACAAGCCAGATCCTGTCTGATCTCAGAAGCTAAGCAGGGTTGGGCCTGGTTAGTAATTGGATGAGAGACCACCTAGGAAGACCAGGTGCTGTAGGTGTAAAAAATAAAAAATAAGGGATTGTAAGCTGACAAGGTCCTTGTAACCTATGAGGTCAACCAAGGGTTGCCTCCCCACCAAAAAGACAACTGGATAAAGAAGAGGTGGTGCATATATACGGTGGAATATTACTTGGCCATAAAAAAGAATAAAATCTTGCCATTTGCAACAACATAGATGAACCTAGAGACTATTATGCTAAGTGAAATAAGTCAGACAGAGAAAGACAAATCTAAATCTAAAAACAGAATAAACAAACAAACAAAACAAAAACGAACTCACTGATAGAGAAAAAAGTGATGTTTGCCAGATGGAACATGGGGCTGGGGGATGGGTGAAAGGGAGAAAAGATTAAGAAACCATGAAGTTCTTAACAAAACTCTGACACTCTAAGTCAGTGGGGTAGAGAGAGTGTTGCCAATCATTGCCAAAATATAGGTCTGTGATATCCTTTTCCAGAAGCTTTTTCCTGATCAATGGCAGGAACAGAGGTGCCTCAGACCCAGCCAGGGCTTTAATTTTGCACTAGCTGAGGGTTGAGACCAGGCCAGACAGCTGCAGAGTGATTGGGGAAAGGGGTTTCTCTGGGTTTCAGAAGGTCCCTTTCTGTTTTTGCACACACCAATTTGCAAACAGCATCTGCAGGGTTTGTTGGCAATGGAGACAGGGTAAATCTTTAACTTTCTGGAGAAAATTATCCAGAACTATAGCTCTTTTCAGGAGGAGAGGACATGTCCCAGGCAAGGAAATGTAGATATGGCCAATACAGCAAGGACGAAGGAGGAACTTTGCACACAGGTTCCTGAATCCTCGTGCAAGAAACTTTTCATGAGGAAGAGCTAGGCCAGCTAGGGACCTGTTCGGATGGTAGGGAACCCTACCTGCCTCTGGTGAAAGCTGCACACACTTGCAGAGCTTTGCACACAACCAGGGAAATTTACCCATCTCTGTAACACCGTGTGCACCTGCGGAAACTTTAACACAGTTGAGGAAATGTTTGTAAACCTGGAGAACCAGGAACAAAGCTGGGGAATCTTTATAGCCCAGAGCAGAACATAAGGCTATGCAGCAAGGTAATCCCAGGTAACTTGAAAAAGGTAAAGGATGCTTTCTCACAGATGCTTGTTTCACTGCCTGTACATATTGTGGAAAAACAAACAAACAAACTGATACATCCACATTGCATAATACAAGGAGAGGCTCTCAAACTTTCTTATGCATCAGAACCACTAGGGAAGAGTGTTAAAAATGCAGGTGCCAGGGTATCAGCATGACAGAAAGCACCTTTCGCCCAGTTTCCCAACTTAGAAACCCAGGTATCACATTGACAACTTCTTTCCCACATCCTAACATCCAATCATCAAATTCTGTTGATTCAGTTTTGATAGCACCCAAATCTAACTACTTCTCACCAATACCATTGTCAATATCTTAATTTAACCACCACCGCTTCTCACCTGGATTAGTGCCATGGCCTCCTAATAGTTCTCCCTGCCTCTAGTAGTAAACCTTCAGGTCAGCCAAAGTGTCATTCTAAAGAGAAAAACTAATCACGTTACCCTCATCTATAAAATTATACACTGCTTATTAGGATAAATCCAATAAATCTAATTATAATTACAAGGTTGTTTACAAATCCCTACTTTTGCAGCCTCACTCTTCAGTACCTTCCCCAATCCACTTATTCACCCCATACCCTAACATTTTTCCCCCATTCCTGTCTTACATAAAGATCTCAGACCTCCTAAAAGCACCAAGCCTGATTATGTCTGGGCCCTTAAAGTCCACGTATAATCTCTCTGCCTACGATCCAAAGCCCTCCAACCCCTCCATCTTTTATCTAAGTAACTCAGGTACATCATTTGGGTCTTGGTTAAGATGTCATTTCCTCCAGAGATCCTTCTAACTGACCTCTCATATGCGATTGAAACATCTTGCCTAGTGTTCCCTGTGCTTGGTGTTTCTCTGATGACAGCGATCAAGCATTCATGAAACCAGATCATAACTGCTGGTGTACTCATTCATTCCCCCGCAGGATGTTGAGCTGGCTCATGGTTCTGTTTGGGAGAACTGTGTTCTCTTTACCTCTGCCAATTACTTTGTCAATTAATGCTTGGCAAGTAATTTATTGGTTTAAATAATCTGATTAGAGAAGTCCAAAAAAAAAAAAGAAGAAGAAGAAGAAAATGACATCCCTGAAACACTGCTGTGTAGGCACCACGTAACCCTCTTTCACAGAAACTACTTCACTCTCATGTCATCCTTTGAAAATCTATGAGTATCATTCCCATTTTATACTAAAGAGAGTCGAGCTCTAAAGCGGTTAGTCAATGTTTCCATTATCTTTCAAGAGATAGGCATAGTTCTGGCATTTGATCTCAGTTCCGCCAAATGTTAAAATCCACAACTGCCCAGCATTCACTCTTAAACAGCGACTGACACTTCAAAGAAAAATAAGAGAAGGAAAACTCGAAACTTACTGTTGTTTATCTCCCTTACGTCTAAGAAGACAAAAATGGAAGCAAGTTCAGTTCACCCTCTTCCTAAAGTGTTCCTGGTGTCCCAGGAGTAAACTTCATATATCACTGGGGAAGAACCTGATAATCAATCAATAAAAACTTAGATTTTCTTTCCAACAGATCACATCATTTCATACCACACTCTACTAATCGGGAGCTTCTATTCTGGGAATAAAAGATTTACAAAGATGAATACATAATTAGAAAATCGAATTTACAGTAACATATAGCATTGGTTACCTTCTCAAAGCACTTTTGCATATAGACGCTCATTTAGAGGATCCACTAAGAGAATTCACATAATTCAGTTTGCAAATGCAAAGGCCAGGGGTGTGATTTTATAAGTATTCAAATACACTCACATTTCTGGCAAAAGAAAAAGTGACATGCTTACTCCTTGACTTGGAATTCCATCATAATTCCATCATAAGAAGCCTCCTCTGTGCCGGCTCCACAATTTCCATGAGTTATCCCTCTTCATTTTGCAACAGCTCGGAGACACAGGTTTTGTTATCTAACCCACAGGTCACCACCAGTGGGAGGTGTCAAACTTTAATTAGATCTTTTTCAGAGTTTCTAGGAAAATACAAGAACAAGCAGTGACACGCCTCACCCATCGCTCACCATTAGCTTCTGTTCAAGCCTTTAAAGCGCACATAAGATAGAATTATAAAGCAAGATATGAGTAAGGTAAAACAGATTTTAAATTCAAGGTCTTGTAAAATGCCCATTTTCACTGGTTGGATGGGCACCTTCATAAAGCTCACGATGAAGGGGATGAAAAGGAATGTCCTGTGGGTCTCGCGTTCTGGGAGAGAAAACATGCTCAGGAAGGTTGGTGATGTTGTCAAAGGTCACACAGATAGAAAACGAAAAATTTGAGACTGAAGCCTTGATCTTCTCATTGACTTCTGGACGTGGTCCCTTAAACCATAGCTGCCTCGTGGGTTTTTAATATACAAGGATAATGAATCTAATTAAATGGGAATTTGAGCAAATCCATCTCAGAAAAGGAGTCTTACATGATTATATGAGGGGAGTGACGCAAGGGAGGAAGCCCTGTTCCCACTACACATGACTCAGAGAGAAAAGAAATTATCAGGAGGCAAAAGAGCAAAATAAGAGACATCACAGATCAGTGAACAAGGAACAAGGCACTGAAAGAATAAAGAGAAAAACAGATATTTACATTATATTTGTTTTCTGTCACTAACATAACAGAGCAGCATAAACTTTTCTACCTTAAAGAAACATAGATGTATTATCTCACAGCTCTGGAAGCCAGGGGTGTAGTATTGAGTTGTCATCAGGGCTGTGTTCCTTTTGGAGGCTTCAGAAAAGAGTCTGTCTCCTTGCCTTTCCAGCTGCTAGTGGCTTGCCCTCATTCCTTTGCTTATGGCCCCTTCCTCCATTTTCAAAGCCAACAATGGTGCATCTCTCTTTGAGTCAGCCAGGTAAGTTTTTCTGCTTTTAAGGACTCATGTAATAAGATTGGGTCCCTTTGGATAATCCAGGATAATCTCCCACCATAAGGTTCATAACCTTAAGCACATCCACAAAGTCCCTTTTTGCCACTTAAGGTCACATCTTCACAGGTGCCAGTGATTTGGCTGTGAACATCTTTGAGAACCCATTATTTTGCCTGCCACATATAAGAACAGGGCCTAGGAAGGGTGAAAAGTGGGAAGCACAGGTACTGTTTGACTCTAGGAGTGCAAAGAAAAGTAATAGGGGAAGATGGAGGGAGATATGGGAGAAGACAGGCTAGGTCGACACATTTGTTAGGAACTAGAATGTGCCAAAGCAAAAGCGGATCCATGTTTTGTAAGACCTGAACTTAAGTAATTTTTGAAGTCCTCTAAGAAAGACAATACAAAATTATGAATAAAACCTGCTAAGTAGACTTGCAAGGTCTTGCAAGGGGCTGCTAAACACGAGAGTCCCTGAAGCTTAAGTTTCACGAGCATTACCTACTATCAAGCCACCACTAAGCCAGAGATTGTGGAAGGTGCTGTGTACATATTATTTTAACTCACATCCTGCACAAGTCTAGGAAAGCGGAGGCTTGATTTGGAAAATCTGGTAAGTGATAGAGCAGGAATCCAGAGGCAGGCTGGGTGAATGGAGAGCACACGCATCGTGTGATGCTACTTCTGCTAAGAATTCAACAAAAGATTTCCAACCCAGTATGGAGCTTTGCTGTTCATGTGGTATTCACGCCAAGTCATTATTATTATTATTATTATTATTTTGGCTTCTCTGAATTTTGCAATTGTCTTGGAACAAATACCCAAGCAACATTTCCCTATCGCAGAGGTGGGGATGAGGCAGAGGCCCAGAACTCAGCTGGGAAGTGGGAAGATGAAACTCCAACGCAGGCCAGCGCCAGTGGGAACGAACAGGAAGCCTGGAGGTCAGTGTAACCTACACAGTACAGACCATTCCTGTTGGCCTTTGCTCAATGCCTTGGGGACTTTCTCAAAGATTCTTATCTTCACCTCCTCCTATCGATCACACTATCCCTGAGCACATGATATTTGTACATTTCCATTTTTAAAAAGGAGAATATTGATAAAATTTGATGTATTATTAACATTTTTAAAAATCAAACTTGACTCTAGTACTGAGCTTTACCTTGTAGCCAAGTTTTATCCAAATTCCAACTTTTATTTCTTACTTTGAGCCTTACCCGTGCTTCTAAAAACAGAATTAGGCTTTAGGATCAGACAGAAGGAGGGCATAGCAGAGGCCCAGTACTGAGCTTATAGATGCAATATTTTTTTGTTTTAATAATATATTTATTTAACTCAATTTATCCAAAATGTTATTATTTCAATATGTAATCAATACAATTATTGAAATACGTTACATTCTTTATTCATACTCAATCTTAGAGATCTGGTGTGTTTTTTACACTTGAAACACATTTTAATTATGATTAGTCCCAGGACAGGGCACATTCTTAATGTTTTGAAAAAGTCTGTAGAAAAAAAAGGATTGTGTGTGCGTGGTGGGGGTGAGGTTGGGGAGGGAGGGACCGTGAGAGGACAGGATATATAAACAAGTGAAAGAAGTAAGTTGGAAGCTTATAGAAGTTTTGCAAAAAAGTGGTGGAGTTCTAAGAATGGTTTCAAGTGCAGGAAGTGTGCGGTGTGAGGGGCTGAGGTTTTCCACCACGGGGTTGGAAAGCAGAAGTGTTTGCTGTAAAAATCGTGGCCCAGGAAATGGCTCATCACCTTGATGATGCTGTGCTCTCGTAGAGCACGGCCTCACAGCTGACTTTTACAAGGTCTTTGGAGAATTCCATTTGACACTAGTTTTTAATAATATCTGGATGAAAGGGTAAAGAACCAAGATAGTGCCACGAGAGGGTATTAACAGTGATATTTAAAAAGGACAGAAGGCGGATCTTAACAAATGGAGGCACGAGGTCCTGATTTGCCGAGATGATTGTCACCCCTGGGGTTCTGCAGGAGGACAGGAGAGTGAGGGGCAGTGGGATGGTGTACGGTGTCAGCCCCACTTCCCCTCTCCATCCACCTGCAGCCTCATGTTGCCTCCACTCGAGCCAGGTTTGCTGAGTACCTCACCTACAGTCTTAACTCACTTGTATTTGGTGCTTAGAACTAATTGATGATAACAGATCTAATAGATCTAGTTTTTGGATGAGTCTTTGGCTTTATTTATACACGAATCTTCTGCTGGTTAAGTCCATAGGGTTGGGACACTGCCCCTGTGTCCCTGTCTGGTCCTCTAGTCTTTAGTCATAGCTAGAATTTTGCAGGGACCCAACTCCTTCCCTGGCCCTTCTCTGCACTCTCCCACAGCAATGGCCTCACTACCAATACTCTTGGCTACCAACTGAATACTGCTGGGAATACAATATTCATCTGGAGCCAAATGACACTTCCTAGTGGGCTTTGATCTCATGCATTTGTTTATAGGAACCTGCCAAACCCTCAGAGAGATACTTTTCCAACCACTGACTTGGCTGAAATAGTTGCAGGAGTCTTTCTCCAGCTGAATGGCTCTGCTCTAGGATTCTTAGCTTTGCTTCTTCTGTACCTGCCCCACCCTCCCTGTCAGATATTACTCTTATTTGTTATCTCTTTCTCTGGACTTGAAAAACTTGACCTTCATTTGCTTGCTAATCTGAGACCTAGGATGCAAATACAGTTTTTCTTTCTTCCATGCTCCAAAGTCAAAGGGTCCTAAGACCATTCTTTTCTCCTTGCCCCTAGGAAAGCATGTGGCATGACTGTTTGCTAAGTGAATGCATCAGTGAATGAATCAATCAATCAATACTGAATGAATAGGTTAGGGGAGTTAATGGAAAACCATTTGATTAATTCCCCTCTCCCCCCACAAAAAAAGAGTTGAAGAAAGATATACTGAAAACTTTAAAAACAAAACCTAAACAAACAAAGCTACATGATTTTAATTCTTTCCAGACACTGAGTTGAGCACATGCTACAGCCTCCTTCTACTATATCAACCCCCTAGAAGTTAAAGAAAAAATATATTGCAGTGATTTTTAAACCTCTTTAGCACCTCCCACTGAACAGAGAACACTCCGAGCTGAAAGAACAGTTTCCAAAGCATTCCATCCAGTGACCCAATCTTCTCAGTCTTTCCCCATACTTATGATCTGAAATTCATTCTATCTTTTCTGGGTACTTGCTCTTTCTCCCATATCCTAAACCTCCATGGGTGGATAAGAGCTTTGAAGAAAAATGCAGCGAACTGTAAGAGGACATTCGGGACATCTTGGCCTAGGCTAGGAAGAAAATTGAGCTATGCGATAAAAGGGGTAGTAAGCCAGAGAGAGATAGTGTCCAGGAATATTTAGGTGCATGAAGAAAGACGGAGCCCTGGGGCAGGAAGGGGCAGGATTATGGGTCTGAGTGTGGAGAGTAAGAGAAGGGGGTGTGGGAAAAAGTTAAGAAGTGCCCAGGGGCTAGTTCTTGCAGGATCTGTTAACCTCTGTTTATGATGGATTTTAAGCAAGGAGGAGAGGAGGCAGGTGTTCCCATGATTAAATTGGATGTGTAGAAGCTCACTTGCTGCTGTTCAGAAAATGGATCGGTCAGGGCAACGTGTAATTAAGGAGAAGAATGTGGTCATCCAGGCCAGGAATAAGTGAGATTGGTAACTGGAGATGCAGAGAAATGAATGAATTAGGGAGGCATTTAAGAGGTAGAATGGACAGGATGGTGGAAGGCAGGGAAAGAATGTTCAGAGATTGTGGAAATGGGAGTTTTCAGAGGAGACCGAGAGATGACACCAGGGGAGAAGGCAGGGTGAGATCTCTGAGTATCTTGCATGTCATGCTAAGAAGTTTGAACTTTATCCTGTAGGCAACAGGGAGCCATTGAAAGGTTTTAAACTTGGGAGTGATTTGCATATTGGAAAGGTCACTCTGACAGGTTATGGAGGATAGAGAGGAAGAAAGTGGAGCCAGGCAGGGAGAGCTGCTAGGAGATTATGGTAGTTGTCTATGTATGGAATGACAAAAGTCTAAATTAAAACAATAACAAAGGGGATGGAGCGAAGGGAATGATAGCAACATTCTTAAGAAGATGGAATTTCATTGACCAGGGAAAAGATTTAATATGATGTCGACACCATAAAGTTTAATGAGAAGCCTAAAGAAAGGGGTCTGAGGAAGAAGACATTTCATTTATTCAAAAAGTTATGGGCAAGACACTGTGCTAGGCCCTAGGAATATGTGTTGAATAAGAAAGATGCTGCTTGCCATCTGGAACTCAGTATAGTGGTGGAGACAGAGATCGAAATTCATTTTTCACAAATGGAAGAAATTCTATGAAAGAAAGTAAAAGGTATTATAATAAAGGATAATGGGATATGAAGGCAAGTGGCCTACTTTAGCTATGGTGGTTGGAGAAAGCTCTCTGAGGAGGTGACATTTAAGTTAACATCTGAAGAATAAGAAATATCCAGGGAAAGGACATTCCAGGTAGAGGGAACTACAAACGCACAAGCACTAAAGCTGGAAAGTGCTTGGCTGGTTTGGGAAACAAGAAAGAAGGTCATGTGGCAGCTAAGGGCTGAATGAAGGGGTCGGAGAGTGACAGGAGAGGGAGGCGAGTGTTAGATCACTCAAGACTGCATCGGTCATGGCACAGATTCTGGACTTTGCTCTAAGCGCTACAAGATGCTATTAAACCGAATTAAACAAAAAGTTATATAAATTGATTTAGATTTTAAGCTGATCATGCTGTCTGCTTACTCAGTGGAGAATGATTTGAGGAGGACAAGAGAGGAAGCAAGGGTTTCAGAATAGACTTTATTGCAGTTGTGAGAGATATTGTGGCTTGACCGATGATGTTAACCCCAGAGCTGAAGAAAAAAACATGGGTGTAAGAGAGACTTAAATGTTATAATTCAAAGATCTGGAAGTGGATAAATGAATGGATAGACATGGATAATAAAGGAGAAAGAGCAATCAAAGATGAATACCCAGTGTCTAGGTTGAGCAACTAAATAAATGTGGTCCTTCCTACTGAAATGAGGAAGACATAGGGAACATTTGAAAGTTAAAGACTTATTGAGTCTGATGTGGAACTTTTCAAGGGGTGGGGCATGGGAATCACATTGTAGGTAGCTTTGTGAAAAGAACTCACTTGAAGGCATAAGTTGGCTATGAATGAATATTAGTTAAATAAATGAAATAAATCAATCGATGAATCATTTGATAATGGTTGTTGGAAGACTTGAAAACAGAGATTGATGCTCAGGGAATGTAGCAACCATTAGCTATTTTCTATCTGTGAAAACAAAGTGAATTATAGAGAACAATCCAGGACCCAACATGGCATGTGTTTATTGCTGAAGGATTACCATGTTGTTGAGAAGAAAAGAAGACCTGAATTCATGTTAAAATCAAATATTCAGCTAACTTTTATCTCTTGGACTGTTCCTTTTAGATCACTAGGCAATGCAAGCCATTTACTGGGAATTTTCCCTTACATATTTGTTGTCTTCCTGTCACAGGACAGAGAAGCAAGGCCTGGAGTAGGTATGCCAAGAGTAGGCACTTAGAGCATATTCAAAGAGCATCTGCCATTAGAAGACCAGGTTGTCTAGAAGGTAAAAGAAAGATGTGAAGATCCACTCAGGTAAGGACTTAGGCCCTTTAGCAAACATCAAAACAAAGGGTAACCCAGTGGTGGTCCATGGGATGTGTTTGGTTTCACTCATTGGGTATTTTGTCAGGCATCACAAACAGGAAGTTGTTATGCTTAATTGCAAAATGAACAGCTTTAATTACTAGTTTTATTGGACGATTCTCAACAGGCATTTGAGTCTGGACCCCTGATAAAAGATAATGAGCATTATAAACACCATCTTGGAATAAGTACTGGGGAATCGGTTACGAGAAAACACAAGTTTAGAACTTGGGAATTCAGTAGAGCAGAGTCACTGGAAACCTGGGAGAAAAACAGGCATTTACTCTCTGGGACAGATGCCTGTACCCAGGGATCTGGGACACTAGATTTTGAGTAGCACCACATGCAGCTGGATATAATGATTCACTTCTGTACTGTCTGTATGTTCTTTGTCAGAGCCAAGCTGAGTTGTAGAGTCTAGGCTGGGTCTGGATAAAGAGAGAGAAGTTAAATGGTTGTATAAGTAATCAGCAGTTGGACCATCCAGAAGTTGACATTAAGATAGAGGTCAAGATCCAAGATGTTTATTAGAGAGTAACACCTGTGACAGAAAACAAGGAAATCAGGATTGGGCAGAGGGAGAAGTTAAACTGTCATATAGACTTGACAAAGTCTTGGCCAACCCAGTAGAGAGCTCTGTAGTGAGTATAGAATATCAGCATGTCATGCATTGGGCCAAAATGGTCAAGCCTTTATTCTCTGACCTTGCCCAGTTGCTGGATGCAGGTTGTCTTGGGAAGGGGTGGGGTCGGGGGGAACTTGGGCGAGGCGGCTTGCTGCAGCTGAGGCAGACCCTGAAAAAGCTGATGGCTGGAAGCTCTGCCAACTGTGTTCTTTGCAGCTGGACAGCATGTCTTTCCTTGAAGAGGCATCTGGGTGGAACCCCTTCCTGTCTATAATAAACGTCAAAGAAGCAGATGATTAAAGACTATATAAGCCTCGGTGAGCTCTCTGAAGCAATTTCTTCACCCATAAAATGGAGTATTGTGAAAATTGTATTTATAAAGGTCTGTGAAAAAATTGCTGGCTGGTACTTGCTCCTGTTAGAGAAGTAACAGGCTCAGAGTATTGAAATCACCTTGCAGCCAGTGTCATAAAACGTAAAAATGGGCCCCAATGCAAAGTCTAAAATTAACCCTCTCAAATTCCTACTCAGATGTGACAAAGCACTTCTCCACTCACAGGGAGAGTGCACAGCTAAACAAGAATAAGAGTTTTGAGCTTCTTGGTGCTCTTGGAGTTCCTGAATGCATGGAGGAGACAGAGAAGTGAGAGAAAGATCATAAGCTTTTCTTTTTAGGTGGACAAAATGCTTACCAAGAATATCACTTAGTAGTCAAAGAATATAGTTTTTGCAGCCCTGAGTGGTATAATAGGTGACAAGGTCTCAAAGTTAGCACATTAGTCTTCTGGAAGGCTGGAAGTCAGCTTTCTCAACCGAGGGCAAAAACTCATGATTGGAATTTCATATAACCCATCTGCTCCTTAAATATTTCTTTTTACTCTTTGTTAATTTCTTCTCATGAACTTATAGTTTGTATGGGCAAAGTGTATGTGGGGAGAAGTTATTAGGAACAAATTTTCAAATTTCATGCGGTTGCTGCTAGTCATCCCCACGTTATGCCTTGCCGTAGTTCAGAGTTGGCATTGGATTGGTTTTGCCACTACCTCAACCCTTGTTGACTCAGGCTGATCCTTTTGCCAGGATGGGTGTCTGGCATGAAAATGGAGTTGGTAAAAACGAGCTGTGAGTGGTATTGTGTAGCTATGCTTATGGGGATGATGGAATGGGTTGGTTACTAGGGATGTGGGTGTTGTGTCACTGGAAACATTGTTGGAGAAGTAGTCATTGGTATTTCTCGAGAAACGGATGGGCAGAAATGATGTTTGGAAATGCTGCACACGCTCAGATTCTAGTTGGCATAATCTATTTTGTTTTTCTTTACTCCTTACATTCTTCAAGTACACGGCACATGGTTGCAATTATTTCTACTCTACTGCAGTTGCAGAAAATGATTGATATGAGTGACATATGAACAGTAATTTTTATTTAAATTTCTTTCCCAATAAACATATTCATAGCACTTATGAGCAAACTTTTAAAGTTGAAAAAAAAAGAATGCTTTTTTTGAGTTTAAGAGTACTGTCAGGTTAGAAAGAACACAAACTTAAAAGCAAGGAGACAACAGAAGCACAAGTGAGCCAAATGGTTTTTTGGATGTTGTTACTGTTTGTTTGTTCTGTATAAATTCAGCATTTATTCAATATTTTATAAAGACAAAAGTAAAAAAATAGAAAATTAAACTTTTCTACAAATGAGTATGGTGTTAAAGAAGATGGCAAAAAGAAAGAAAAAAACTTAGAAAATGTCTGAATGCAAAGTTTCTAAAGGTGACAGTCTGGTCTGTGAAGTCTCCTTCATATAATTATGGTCTTGACCTTGATTCTTCCCCTGACATCCAATAAGAAGACTTTGAGTGGAAGCGAAGAGAGACTTGGTTTCTCGCACAGCGTAGGACCTTGATCAATGTGCAATTCATACTATTTTCTTGGTTTCCCATTGGTAAGACAGGAGGGTTGGGCTGTAGGGATCAGAATTTTCTGTCAGAGCTGTCATTTTTGATTCCATGAATCAGGGCGTGTCTTTGGGGGAACGTTTGAGAGAGAAACCATCATAGAGGAAAGGGTTTGGAACAGCGAAAACAGAGGTCAGTTAGAACCTTACCTCTGTTTCTCACTAACGAGTAACTAGTCTTTGGCTCTTAGATGCTCAATTCCCTCATCTTTAAAATGGACAAAACCACAACTACATGAGAGAGATGTCCATGAAATGCTGTATATAAAGCAGCTGGCACAGTACCTGGCACTTAATAGTAATGCCAAAAAAGATAGGGGCCGCACTATTTTTTCGCTATTCCTACAACTATTCCACTTAACCCAAATGACCCAGCAGTTTCTCTCTCTCTCTCTTGCTCTCCTCTCTTTCAACCCGGATTCTCATGCTTTTTCAACTTTCTCCTCTTCTATTTTAAAAACCTAGCTGTCCATTTCTTCTCAGGTGATAAATTATTTCTGTGGAAGCTGAAAATCATATGTTGGTGAAAGGGGTCATCTTTCTCAAATGTCATTGCAAGCTAAGATAGGTTTGATAGGGAGAAAGATAAGCAGAATAATAGATAGATAAGAGATAGATAGGAAGATCTTTGGAAATTAATAATAACCCAAAGAGATGATGGGATTCTAGGCACTAGCATATCAGTGGTAGTAATTTGAAGACTACAGAAGTCTCCATTTCCTCCTTCAAAGCACATAGCATCCCACATTCTGCTTTTGCCTTGTAGGGTCTTCCACCAATACATCAGAGATCAGCTAAGGACGAAAGAGCAGAGGAGTGCAATTCCAGAAGATACATAAAGTAAAGAGATAATGTCTGGGATAATTAAATTCAGAAGAGCCCAACAACATGTTTCGTACTCAGAGCAACCTCAGATCCACAGAGTGCTTATCTTTGCAAGGGCACTCAGAGGTTTACAGTGAGTCATTCTGCCGCTGGCCTGGAAGCCAATATGTGGGTTTATCTGAGCCTTATTTTTACAACATTTTATTTTTTGGCCAAACCCTGGAAGTTGGACTTTCAAATGTGTTCCCTGGTCAGCATTCCATTTCCCATTTGAGTTTCTTGAGGCCATGGCCACTTAACCAAACCCTGACCCTCTGCCTGGTTCTTTAAACCTCCTTCCTAGAGAATCTGCACTGATATTTATCTAAAGCCATGGGATGAGCTCCTGGTGCCATGGATCTGTTTCTGGGTCTACCAAGCTGTTTCCCAGCTAACTTCAGTTATGTACATCTACCTAAACCCTTGTTGCTTTTCTTCTTTCAGAGATTTGACCTTTTCTCTTGGTTCATATCAGTCTGAACCAAGACTCAATTTGTTATGCTCTTTTTACTTAACACGAAGTAACCTATTGGCCATGTCCACCTGCAAAAGAAGATTCTTCAATACTGCTGAGAGGCAGTGTGTTGTGATGGAGATGACTTGGGACTAGAAAGTCTAGGTTTCAACTCCAACATCAATATTTATGAAGAATATGATTTATACTCTTTAACATAAAATATATGCATACGAGCTTCACAATATCCTTATCTGCACTGTGTATTAATAATTTTATTTTTCCTAGTTTAAATTTTTCTCATTGAAGGCTATCCAGGTTCAGTGTTATTAATATTTCTTTTTAAATAGCATTACCTATTGAGTGATTTCTCTGCTTGAACTTTTTCTCTTGCTCATTGGGTCCAAAATAGTGTTCAAATCTGCTTCTCGTGACATAGTAATTGTACCTGGTGTTTAAAATGAGGACCATTCTATCTATATAAAGCCTATTTCAAGTTCTTAAACCTTATTCTCAGAATGCATTCTTCACTGAGGTTAAGTGAACACTATTAAAGTGTTTCCCTCCTCATGAATCTTGAGCTTATATTGGAGAGGGGAGTATAACGTATATTGAAGTGTTTTTTTCTCTTAAATAGAAAAATTTGTCACCAACCTGAAAAGCATGACCTCCCACCCCTCACTCACACAGGTTAAACAATTTCAGGACTTTCCATAACAAGTTTGGCTCATGTATCACACAATGTCAAGATCCTGAGGTCCACTGATCACTTTCTTTTACATCATCATCAATCATTTTATGTTTTAATGCATTCTCTGATGAAATAAGTGATTACTTGGCTCAATATTTCTTTTGACTTATATAAACATTTCATTACTGGCTCTTAGTTTGTGGGTTTAGCAATTTAGTTTGTGTGTTTGTGTGTGGGATGATTCTTGGCGTAGATTGATTAAGGGATAATTCAATACTTTGTATTAAGAATATATAATAAAGAACATAGTGTTTGAAGTTCAAACCCCATATTTGTACTTTACCGGTTGTATAACTTGGAGCAAGTAGAAAACTCTTCTGGTCAATTTTTTTTTTTCATCTGTAATTTGTGGATATTGATATCTGCCTCACAGAGTCTTGTTAAGGAATGAATGAGCTAATGCATACAAAATGTCTAGCACATGTTCAATATATGCGATATTTTTCTTCTTTCTTCTTTTTTTTTTGTTTTTTTTGAGTTGGTGCATTTTGAGTGCATTCTTCTTAGAGGCCTATTCAAATTGTGTTATGCCAAAATTCATTTCAGAGGAAGCTGCTGCTCAGTCAGGTAGAAGACTCATCAGACCATGGATCATCACCAGCCCTGCTTGCTCAGGTGTGAGACTATTTATAGGAAGACCACTGTATTGGCTAATCTGATGTCTTCTGGATAATTAACCAAGTGTAACATACAGGTTGTTTTTTTTTTTAAATACCATTGACTTGTGTAGACCTTAAACCTGAGCACAGACTATATTCCATAGGAGAATAATAGAATGTACTTTAGTCTAAACAATTTTTCTTTTTTAAAAACTAGGTTATTCCTATTTTAAAGATATAATTATTATTTATTTTAACTACTGTTTTAGATTTATTTAGATATAGATCGTGGCCATTTATCATGCTGTGCACATATGAAAAGGGAAATAATTGCATAATAAATTGGTTAAGATGTTCTGTTCTTGAAGCATTTTACACTTTAGTTTGAGTCTTGTGAATCACTAACTCAGAATCTCTGATGCCCAGTTTTGTTTTTTTTTCATGCTATATTGTCTTCTGAGTTTTCAAACATATTGGTGAAAAAAGATTTCTTAAAAGAGTGTTAACTCTCATCCTTGGGATTTTCCTGCAAGCCGCGGACACTTCTGAAAATGTTGGTAGTTATGCACAGGCAATAACAAGTAAGTCCATAGACCACCTGGCTTTCCTGAACACCTGAATGCAGAGATGTTTAAATGTGAAACTAACACAATAGCAATTGTGTCTTAGGGTCAGTAAAATGCAATAATGATCAATAAAGGTATGTCAAATTAATAAATAGTTGGTGATGTTTCTATGTTGAAGCCCATACTACAGATTCCCCCATAAGGTTTGAGAATCAGGGCACTGATAATGCATTTACAGCATCCCAAGTACCATGTGCCTTATTATGGAAAAACTTGGGAGTAGTTTGGGATTGGGCTTCTTGAATGGACCCCAGCCTTTTCTGAGACAGTCCCAGCAACAGAAAACTCTGTTCTAATAAGACTGTGCTCTGACTCCTGGTTGCCAGCAGTCTTTGGTGAAATGCTTGGCCTCCGGAGAGGGTAGGAGAGAGCAAAATATTTAATTTGATTGAATGGCTGGTCTTTAGAGTGAAAGGTCCTGGAGTTCTGGGAAGAAATGTACCGGTGAATTTGGACCTTCCGCTGAGGAATTTTCTGACATAGGAAAATTTCCCTTTAAAATACATCAAATGAGGGCTGTAAATGTTCCCTTTCTTTGGAGATTGATGACTTCTGATGCACCTGAAACTGTGATGGACTCTGGACTCTGATGTCCAGAATAGCAAACATCTCAGATGTCGGCAAACACAGAAAACTCCTTTAAAAATTTTTAACATATGTAGTGGCGGCAAAGGTACGTATCTCATGAATGTATGTTCTCTCGGCATATTTCTCTTATTTCTAATAAATTCACAGTGTCATTCTGTTGGTTAAATAAGACACTTAGTGTATATTAACTACATCCTGCCACACATACAGCAACAGGAGTGATCAGTTTGTCAAAATTCACTCAGATAGGCTTCTGCAAACCAGGATGGAATTTTAGTAATGAAATGGGGAGAATACTCAGGGCTGAAGCTGATCACCGCCAGGGAATCCAAATCAGATAGAGAAGCTTAAGGGATATGGTCACCTTGGGCTCTACTTGAGATGAGTACTAATAATAATGATAACAAAAATGACAAGATGGTCCACTATGTGCCAGGCGCTATGCTACTTGCTGTACATTGCTAACTCATTCAATCTTTATAACAAATTTTTGTGATGAGCAATGGCTGAAGATTATATCCACTTCTCTCTAGACCAATCTACTGATGATAAATCAATTCTATACAATAGATGGTTCTTTGATCCACTTGAAAAATGTAAAATCAATAAAACAGCAACAGTAAATGACACTAGGCAAAATATTTCCTTGTGATGTCTTAAATGTCTGCAACTCAAATTAATTATTTATGTATTTGCAAATTCCATCCTAGTCCTGTCCACCTGTGTCTGTATTTAAATTAGGAGGTTTGTATTCTGATTTTCTCCCCATTTAATATCATATTGTAAACATGCTTTCACGTTTCTTATTTTCAATTACAATTTGGGACCCAAAATCTGAAAATGCTTTCTAATGCTAAACATTGAGTTGGTCTCTAATTCTTGCAGACAGTGTAAGTTATATTTATTTCCAGACTCCGGAATTTCAGGGGGCACATTCTTCAAAGGTCAATTCTGACGGGAAGTCCTGAGAAGTCAGACCTGCTGCCCCGCCCTACCTTGGGAGTCTCTTGCCCTAAATAGTACCAATTCTAGTGAAAGGGAGTGCCTTGAGGGGAGAATCTGAAAGTTACATTCAATTTTAGTCTTCAGAGTGGTAACTTATCAGAAGATCTGTGTTGGTCTTGCTTGAGAAGAGGATATCTGATATAAATTCAAATATTTCTTACGCAAGCTTTTGATTGTTTTCTGAATTAATATTGAGCATTTTTACCAAGAATGTTGAATCGTGAAATTTCAAGTCACACAGGCCACTGCATCTCTAATTATAAATAAATGATTTCAACTTTTGCCCCTCCTGGGGGACTGGTTTTATAGATCAGTCAGCACAGCCATCCATCCCTGACTCTTCTCTTTCCTTTTCCTGGAGAAGCCATTGGACTTAACACTTCTGGGAAGGACATTGGCTTCCACTGGGAAAAGCCCACTCATTCTTGTCCTTTGAAACCCAATCCTATGTTTTTTGCAAATATCCTGAGCAGAAAGGGAGCTTTCTCTCACTTAGCTCAGTTGAAATCCCCCCAGAACTCTATCAGATAACAAATGCTAAGCCATCTCAATTGTTAGCAACTCCTGGCAAAGTTCCATCTTCCGTTGGTGAAAATTTGAGCATGTTTCACTCTGTTAGTACAGGGTCCCTTGCTCTGTATTGATTCCTCAAAAATGGTGTGAGATCACAGAGAACTACTATTCTGCTTTAATAAACATAAATAGTTGAAATTAGAGGGAAGGAACCACTTTGGGGAATTGATTTAAGGGCAAACAACTGAAGAAACAAACAAAAAAGGTTTTCCTAGAAATGCATGTGCGGAAAATTTTCCATGACAGGTTATTAAGGTCATGTACTCTATTACTAAATGACCGGAATGATGAAGGGAGAGAATCATATTAGAAAGGATGTCATTTGTCAGTTGCTAAATTTCTTTTTGCTTTCCCAGTGCATCTAGCTCTCTTGGCTGAATTTGTTTTCTTAAGGACTGAGGTCATCGAGTTGCTTCTCCACCAAACACTTTCTAGGGCTCCTTATTGCCTTTGATTCTTCCTTCCAGCATTCATGAACTTCCACAGATGGCAACTGGCTTACCCTCTAACTCTCATGTTCATCATTGCTTCCTCGGATTAGACAAACTCAGCCCTGCCATAGAGCAATAGCTGTCTTCTACAGATATAAAAATTCTCAAAATTTAATAGGTAGCATTACTTATGTTATTAATTTTTATTCTAAGATAGATTCAGATGCTATTTTGCTTTCCTTTCTCTCGGCTACTAGAACTGTTTCTCTTTGTATCATTCATTTTTCTCCTTAATGTTATATTCCCTTTAACCATTATTCTCACTCTGTAAGAGTGTAGTGTATACAAAAGCTGAGGGTGGGGGAAGTTCTTTCCAGTCAGATTTGCAAGTTCCTACAAAGTATGTAGGTAACATGCTATGTTTATTGACAAGAAGGAAGGAAGGAATGAAAGAAGGGCAGCAGTGTGTCTCTGGAATTTCAAACTGTCTGTCAGAGTGAGAGGACAGGTAGTAGGTGACCACTGTCTCTTAGGAGGCTAATTTCAAGGTCAGAGCAGGAGAGAGAAGGCTCAAGATAAGACTTGAACTTGAATGAAGTATAAATGGTAATCCAGGGTCTCGATGGCTTTGGAGTTTGGTTCCAGACTTAGAGGCAAAAATGAACCATATGCCTAGAATTGCGTATTGCCTCACTGCCAGGGTTAGAAGATGTTGACTCACAAACCTGGGGACTGTTGCTCTGGATTTACAAAGACATATACATCTCAATTACTGTCCAGATATATTCTGTTTATGATTAAGAGTCAGTGTGTATGTGCATGTGTATAGTGAGTCTACTAAACTTTTAATGTTTATTAATACATGTGAGTACTTATAAGTTAAATGGCCAAAGATTAAAAACCACTCGATCTTTTATGGAAGGAATTGGCATTCCCAGAAGCAAGACCAGAAGCAGACATCCAAAACGTCAGTTGAAAGTTGGTCATATTAAGGGATGGAAGGTAGAAAATTAGTGAATATGTGAGCTACCAACTAAGAATTATGGCCTTGGGTTCCAAGACTCAGACATCAAAACTAAGTCAAGAGATAAGCTAATGGGAAATAGATGAAGTTAAAGACAGGCATGAGTATATAATTGTCTAAGGGCCAAACTAGAGAAGAGAAAGGGCGGTAGGAAGATACTTCAGCCCATCTTCAGCTATCTCTACTATGGTTGCCTGATGGATTATGGTTTCCGCCCCAGGCCTTTTAATTGAAGCCAGGAGCTATCAGGCATTTACCCACAAAACAAACACCACCTTAGCATTATCGAATGATTAACCTCCATTATGTCACCATAAGCAGGGCTAAGTTACAGATGTGCCAACCAGTCTTGGTTCTTAGGTGCATCTCCTGGTCATTTAGTGATAGCATTACTTATACACCAACACAGATATGGACAAAACACCAGGGATTAATGTCATTACCAGCTGCCTTATTCAGCCAGGACAATGGGTATTTGAGAAATGACTTCAGTCCTTTGGCTAATTGTGAGATTGTCTAGTTCACATTAAATTTCAACAATTCTCATGGTATTTTTTTTTTTGACTTAACATTGAGCTTCAATACCAAAAATCCCTGGTCTTAACCATAGCTCTACTTATACAAACACCTGTTCTTTGAATGAAACTGAACTGGAACTGAAGACAGAGAGAAGATGAAGAGAAAGGAAGTGATGGCAAGGTTAACACATGAGTGAACTTGAGCTTGCTCGCCCTGTATAACCTATTTCCAAAACCTGGGCACTTATTTTAGAAACTGTGAAAGATTTTCTAGAGATTTACTGCAAGAAATCGGTCCTGAAGCAAAGAGAGTTCTGAAATGCTTTCTATCATGCCTTATGTAACTCAGGGAAAAAAAAATATTATTCCCCTGAATTGGGGGTTAGACAAGAGATGGATTTGTACAGTGACTAACTGCCTAAATACTTCAAGCATTGCTGCCTTCCCTTCTCTTTGAAAAAAAGGAAATAATAAATCAGAAGATTAGGGATTTACTTCCATTTCAAGGTGCCAATAGCTAAGCCAAGGTAGCTGGCTCCATGCCTAAATTTTTTCTTGTGGGAGGTAAACCCAGAGGGAGAAAGTCCCCAGTGCTTCATGTAATTTTGAGGGCTGTGAAAGCTGGTGATACAAAATATTCCTCATTGAAGTCACTTATTCTATGAAGGTCAGTGGACTGGTGAGAAAAGCAAAAAACTAGAGCCTCCTGTCTCCGGGCCTGGGAAGGAAATGCCCCCTCATGTCAGAATAACGTGTTTTCTAGATTACCCGGGTATCTGGGGAAACATCTCTTGCGCTGACCTGGATATTACCATGACAGACAGTAATGTGAGGACACTTGGGAAGGGCTCCTGGGGGTGCTCTGTAGTATGGAATTCCAGCAGCTTTTGCATTCCATTAGTTTATAAGTGAAATTGCATATTTCCTTGGTTGGAAATCCATCTCCTACCCTCACCCCCTAACTACAAGCCCTTGCTGGGCCTGTTGTTGAATTCTGAGCTGTCCCAGTCATTTAGTGACAGCATTACTATTTGCCCCTCTGAAGACAAACCTAATTGATTGAGCACCTATGGACGATTAAGGCTGTGAAAAAAAAAAAACAAACCAGAATGAAAAGTAGGTAAGAAGCCCTAATTAGTGACACGATCTTACCAAGCTTCCAGAGGTTCAGCAGAAAGGAATTCTTCTGTGTCCATAAGCCAGGGTCCACCCTGTCCCCAAGGAGCTATTGACCCACCCTGTCCCATTCCAGGGGTCAAATATTTGTGGGGGCAGGGGTGTGGGCAGAATTATGTAAGTGAATAAGGCAATCACCCTTTCTCTGGGGGAAAGAAAGCACAGTGTGGTTGTTAAGTTGCAAGTTCTGGTTTTATAGATTGTCAATCTGGAGTTATTTTGAGCCAAGGCTCTGTGGTCCAAGATGCCCATCTACTTCATCCTTGGGCCCATTCATGAAGCTGCTTGCTCATCTGCACATCATCTCTATCCGTCTAATAGATATATCCAGTCTTGACTCCCATTTGCATACTCAGCTGCTATTGTCCTGCTCCCGACAATATAGCCTTTCGATCTCAGTATTTCACAATCAGTTTCCCCAAGCCCAGCTGGATTTTCCTCTCCAGTGGATGAGACTTGGCCTGCTGCCACTCTTCTCCTGACTTTGCACATCTGCTCTATCTTAACCCACTCACAGATCTGGGCAAGAGAGGCTCTTCCTGACAGCTCCTGCTCAAGACCTACATCAGCAAAGACTTGACCCTTGACCTTTCTACTTGGAGAGCAGTGGTTGAAAGTTCAAGCTGGAAAATCAAATCTCTTGGACCAAATGTCCCATTCACTGCATTATGACCTTTGGAAAGTCTAGCCGATGCTCTAAACCAGCACCGCACCAGACTGGAGCCTGAGGCAATGGAAAAAAATCAGCAACCTTAATCCTGTCTTTATTTAGAATTTTGATGTTTTTTTCACTGTGAATTTTTTTTTACATTACTTCTGATTTTTTCAAATCTTGACTGCTGAGGTTTTTTTGGGGGGTGGGTCCCCTATAATTTTACATCCAAGGCACTTGCTTCAATAGTGCCAACAGTGCTCCCCACGTCAGCTTCTTCATCTATAAAGTGGGGATCATAATAGTATCTACCTATTTTTTAAAATAATTTTTTAAAGTAATTGAAGTTTTTAAAAAAGTAATTAATGGAAACTGTGTGCAAAGTGTTAGCAAAGTACTTGATACACCTAATAAGTCCTCAAAGGAAAAAAAAGTGATTATCATTATCACATATTACCTTGTTTCATTATTATTTAATATGCTGTATTTCTTTAGAATGTTACTCAAATCCTGTAAACTCCTTGAGCAAGAAGTTTGGGTTGCTGCCTTTGTAGTATTTTACACAGAAAAGTTTCTCCATCAAATCCATTGCCTATTAATTAGAGAATTGGAACAGATTATACCCCAAATCCATTCCTTCCACTGGTCCCCGCAAATCTGCCAGCTGACAACAACTGATGTGTAATATGCGTAATATCATTGCTATTTGCTTTATAACTTTTCTTTACATGAGACCTACTTTCATAGTCACCATTTCTTCTCCCTGCTTAGCTGGTTTATCACCACCACATGTGCATGGGATGACCTCTACATCTGAGGAAAAGTTCCAGCTTCAAGACTCTTCAACCCACTGTGCTGGCAGCGTTCCATGAACTCATCTTGGGAAACAATAATTGATTACTCCAGAGGGAAAACTCCATCTCAACACCAGCTGGCAGCCAGACCCTGGCCTAGAGCCCCGAATTAGCCCTCAGCAAAATCCTCAGCAGAGGCAGTGTAAGTGTGAACGGGGCTGACATAATCTTAAAGTCCAAAACGTCACTGTGTGCCTGTTCTACCTTAAATGCACTTGAGTCTGGCATTGATAAAGTCCTAGAGTAGTGAATTTTTCAGTGACTACCCTAGGGTGACCCAGCAGTATTTTTTTTTTTTTAATTTGCAGATTTGAATAGGCCGCATGTTTTCCAGCTAACACTACTTGAACAAATAAGCCAGGCAACAAAAGAACAACTCAGGAATACAGCAACCCTAGACTGGTAGCAGAAAGGAAAGAAGAGGCCAGCTTTGAGGAGAAGTGAGGTGGAGGTGAACCTAAGTATCATGGGATACATGGACACTTTTGTTCTCAAAGCTGAGTTGACCGTTACCGGTTGGGTCCATTAAATCTGTCATCCCAACTTCCGGGATTTGAAAAGAAAAACAAAAATGTTGATTATTTGTCCAAACTTTTCAAATAAAAATGAGTAAGAATTTTTAAACATGAATGTGATTTCCATCCCAAGAGGTGCTTTCTGAATGCCAAAAACATATGTTGGTGCTTTTGTTGAATAAAATTCTTGAGAGTTCTTCTCTATACAGCACACTCGTCCATGTAAACACTTGCCTGAATATCACAGCATGCATGAAATCATGAGATGCTAAGATCTTACCCTGCATATGTCATCAACAGCAAGAAATAAATTAGAAAACAAAGAACAAAATATGTGACTTCTAAAGAAATCTCTAATTTATGAATACTTTACATTTTTTAGAACTCAGTCATAAACTTTATCCATAATATCTAATATTTTAATATTTATTATATATTTGTGATTGTATTCAATTTTAATAAAGTTACACAGTCAATAAAGCTGTTATTCCCAGCTTTGTTGACCTGATCTTCAGAGCAGTAGCATAAAAGAAGAACTCACCTTCAGACGTCTTATAAATAGATGTGCGTTCTCTCTCCTTGGTCATGATTACTGTCAAGGTTGTGTGTGGTTTCTATTTTAGGCTCAAATGGCAGAAAAGCTGCTTCTGCAGCCAAGAAGCAGCATTGTAGGATGCCAATAAATTCTGAGGAAAATTACATTTTAAAAAGGAAAACTTCGACATACATCTGGCAATAGAATGATCCTGAACATATGGCAGCCTGGTAGGTAGGAAGCCATTGGAACACGGTAAGTTGAGCTGAGCGCTGCCCCCATCCTGTTCTAGGGTGCATTTGGAGAAGGTCCTGTAGTGAGACCCACATCTCTCCCAACCTGGTATGGCAAATTCACTGGGGAGAGGAGCTGGATGTAAATGCTTGTTTGTGTGCATGACCTTCTGTTGGCAATTTCTGATTGACTCCCCAGAGCTATTCTTAGTAGTACAAGTGGACAAGAACTAGACTCCACTGTGGGAGCCGGGCATGTCATCATGACTCAGATGATAAATAAGACACTGAGAGACTAGAGAAACCCAGAGTCTCAGAATCACGGGATCCTGGTGCTGGAAGATGACAGATGCCCAAAGTCAAGGCCCTGCTGGCAGATGGAGCATGCATCGCCATGGTCAAGTTTCTGCTTGAATACTTCACTAATAAGGAGCACAGTTAAGGAAGTCCATGACTTGATGGCTCACTCTTGTTGTAAGAAATAGGGAAAAGCCATTTCATCAGAGGAAGGAAGACAGATGCAGCCGCCTTTACTGTGAATTCCTGAGTTTGTGCCCTAAGACCCCCAGAGCAATATTTATTAAAGAATAATCTTCCCATTGCCTCAATTTCACTTCTCAAGCCATGCTACTTCACACTCCTTCAGGTCTTATGCATCTGGTCATCTGGGCTGCATCACACACTGCAATGTTAGAATTACAATACTCTGAAGGATTGGCACTGCTACCCCATTCTTTGGACAGAGGCATGAAGGCTCCATAGTCATGTTTCTTCAGCAAGGTCACCACAGATGGTAAGTGTCCAAACATAATCCCTGATCCCTGTGCCTCCAAAAAGTGCTGTTGCTACAGCACATTGATAGTCTCAAAAATATTTGCTTATTTTCTACTCCATGGATTGCAGACTAAATTGTAAAGATGAGTCGCTTCATATCTGTGATCGAGCTTGTGCTAGGTGGAGCACGAGCTGTTTTCAGTTTCAGAAACTCAGGGTCTGATCCTTTGTTCTCTTTTGATTAAGTAATTGAGCACAATGCATAAATATGCTCTCTCCCAGGCATCCACCCCTCTACCACATGCAGTCACATATGCTCATGCATATATTCTCACATCAAGTCTTCGTGGCCTTATAATGTATGTACATACCTTCACTCACAACCATACATATGCATTCACTCTCCTATTTAGGGCCAGATTCTTACACGCCTCCTTCAGAGCAGTGGCTATTAAACTTTTCAATAATAAACATGACCCAGGGACTTGTTAAAATGTAGATCTGGCAAATCTAGGGTGGGTTTCAAAAATATACATTTTAACACAAGCATTCAGATGATTCCAATTTAGGTAATCTGTGTACCATTCCTTGGGAAACAGTGTCTTGCTGCAAGATCTTTAAAGACAAGGGGTGTCTTGTACATTTCTATCTACCTAGCACAAGTCACAAGGCAGGATTGGGGCAGACAGTATCTCGTGAGAGTGGACTGAATGAATGACTGTCACTCACTTGCTCATTCACTCAGAGATCATTATTCCAAGAGAGGCAAGAGGTCAAGTTTTCAGGAGGTACTGAAGTTCCACTTGACCCTCTGAGGTCCAGTTGTCTGGACTGCTTTTTGTGAAGGAGTTTTGAAAATTGATGCGAACTCTCTTTTTATTTGCTCCTTTTGGTTAAACAGATTCTATTCCTAAAGAACACATAAGTTGTTTCTTCTACAGTCTCAGGAGGTTTACCTTTCTTCACTAACTAATGACACTGGGAAATCAAAGACTCTGAAGGGAATTGTCTCTGCCATAATACCTGCCAGGCAGAGAAGGGCTCTCTCCTCTTCCTTCTTTATTCCTAAGTCTTCCACATCTTTTGAGTCTTCTTTCCATCATTAACAATAGTCCTGGCTTATTCGCTCATTCATATCAGCTCCAAAGCACATGTCTTGTAATAAGCAGCCTATTTTCTTAGCCTACTTAAGACTTTTGCATTCTTCCAGGAGTAGAATTCTCCATAGTGTGTCATCTGAAAATGAGGGTGTGTCATCCACAAGGTCCTATAAGTATCACAGCAAATCTTGAGGTGCACCACTAATGACCTATGGCCAGTCAGACATTCTGAGAACAAGCTAAACTAAATGAAATACCATCCTATCCTCATAAAGGATTTTGTAAAACCCTTTGCTGAACTCTCGATTCCCTATGTTTATGGCATTTTCCTGGTCTGCCAGTCTGGTAACTGTACCAAAAAAGGGAATGTGGTTGTTGGGGTATTAGAGGATGGCATTGTCTTGGTGACTTCATGCTGGTTCTCCCTTTACTAAGTGCTCACGGGGCATCATTTCACTCACCCACTGTCAAATTCTTGTGATGAGCTACAGCAGGCCTTCTGGTCTATGTTTGAGAAATCTGCATTTTCTCTCTCCTTATAATTCAGATACCACTTGCTTGTCTTCAGTCCTCTGGAAGTCTTCGCATTCTCCTCTGGTGAGGTTGACCTTACAGACTTCCAAAATGAACAGTGGCATTTAGGATGGAGAAGATTTTGTGAGCCAAATCAATGTTTCACTACCCTACCTAACAGTTTTTCAAACCTCATTATGAGCTGCCAGATGTGAGCTGGGAGACCCCCAGGAGACAGCATGCCTGAGTATGTATTTAAGCAAGTACATTGTCACCTCTCGGTTTGGTAGCCACATCAGAGCAAGAGAAAGAGAGGTGGGAAGCAATATGGGTATGTTTGCTGATAGAGCCCAGGGAAACGTCAGGTTTAGAGAGAGGTGGAGATTTTGCCTATGCATTTGTTGCATGTTAAGAAATATCATTTGATCTATAGTCATTCCTTCTTACTTGGATGACGAGACAACATCCATTAGTCTAATTTCTAAGTAATATAGAGAATGATATTACAGAATAGAAGGAAGAAGGAGGTGGGTTTAGTGGAAAAGATAAAAGTGATCGAAGTGGATTTCTGGAATTAAAAGTGGACATTTGGAATTAAAAGTGAATTTTAAGCCAAATGAGCTAGTTGCCTAGAGTAAATAGTGTATGATTCTAATAGTATAAACAAAATATATTTCTAGCAAACACATCCGGCAAGTTTCTATGCATATGCTTAAGACATTTCTAGAAAGACACAGAAGCAAATAACAATTATGATTATCTTTGGTGAAAGAGACTGAATGTAGAAGAGTGTTTTTAAATTTTACCATATACAAACGGATAATTTTCAAAGTTTTTACCTTAAAAAAAAAAACTAGTTATTTACTCCCACATGCTTACTTTTATTGCATAAATTGAAAAACAAATGACAACTGTTGCACTTAGGAAAAGTATCTCCGAGGGATTTCCCCCTGCATACAGGGTACTTGCTTTTCATCGTGGAAGTTTGGGAAGTCCAGAGGTACTCATGTGTACCTCCCAAATCGACTGTTCTGGAAGGAGGCCTGGGACGCTATACGGTCAGCCTTTCCATGCTGAGTTCCAAATCCACAGGGTTCAACTGAGTTCATTTTCTGCCTGGAATTAGATTCTCTGGGTCCAACCACACAGTCTGGACAGAGACAGTGCTTGGTTTTCTCAATCATTGGTTACTCCTTTCCCTCCTTGTCTTGGAGGAAATTGGGAAGTGTGTACTCAACCACTGGCGAGGCTGCTGATGGACTGGAGTTAAGGTTAATTCAGTGGTTGGTATTTCTTCTTTCTATCCATATTCCAGCCTGGATTCTTGATCAGAAGGAGGATGTGGGGAACCATGAGGGCAGTGGACCCTAAACTTTATGTGCAGAGCAACCACCAGTGAAGTATCTTAAATGCTTATTCCAAGGACCTACTTCCAGAAGACATAATTCAGCAAGTCTTGGGAAGGGCCCAGGAATCTGCATTCATAACAGATGGTTTGGATTTGTTCCAGGTGGTTTGGATCTAAGAGAATCATGAAAGCAAACAGAGAGAAACCATGTGACAAGGATTATAGAGAAATAAAGTGAAGAGTGGCTGATGTTAGCTTTGTTTTCCAAAGCTGGGAGAAATGAGAAAAACTGGAAGATGACAGCGACGATAAAGAAAAACACTTAGCCCTTATTCCATGGAACACACTGCCCTAAGTGCCTGGCATGCGTCCACTCATTTACCCATTACACTCATTTAACCCATTACATCCCCCTTTACACAGATGAGGAAACTAAGGCAAAGGGACATTAAATACTTTGTCACCTGGCTACAATGTGACAGGGTGGTCTGTATCCAGAGTCCACGCTCTCAAACCTGACACTCTGGGACAGGAGTTGTCAAACTGCAGCCACGGAGCAAATCTGCCTGCTGCCTGTTTGTGTTAGGCTGGGTGATGGATCTTTGGGGAGAACAATTTTAGGGAGAGCTGAAGACAATGCCTCTTGGTCCACAAACCCTAAATATGTACTATCTGGCCCTTCACAGAAAGTTTACGCATCTCTGATAGAGTAGAGAACAGATATAAAGCTCTTGTTTCACTAAGAAGTGTCATAGCTGTGAAGTGTCAATCACTTCACTTTATGGGACTGTGCTGGAACTCATGGTCCCAAAAGCCTGTTCTTCTGTATCACCACCTTGACACTGCTGCCTCGTAAACAAAGCTGCCACGTGTGATGCAGGAGCCTCGAATGACTTCATAATTGTTATTTAGGACCACTGTACCCAATGTATTTTGGCCATTTAAATTCCCTGAAACGTAATGCTCAACTGCAGCATCACGAAGAATGCTTCGCCTAAGGAAACGAGGCAGGACTATGTTCTTGACCTTCATTCCAGCTATATTTATTCTGTTGAAGCCATTGTAACAATCAGTCATTGGTTCTCTAGTATTGGTAAGAGTAATAGTACTGATGAAATAACTGAAGCTAAGAAAGATCCAGTAACTTCCCCAACGTCACACAGCTAGCGAAGTATTGTCCTGGGAGAGCATCAGGCAGTCAGATTCCAGAACCTGCTGCTCGAACCACAACACCGAAGAGACTCCCTGAGAGCCTGTTAGCATTCCTGTCTCCATTTTATGAATAAAGAAACCAGCGGTCAGAATGCTTACAGTCGAACAAGGTCATGCACCTCTTCGGCTTGTCTGAGTCTAGATCTGACAGAATCAAAATTCCAGGCACTTTCCATTGTTTCACTGGACATGGAATGACCCTCTGGGGGCAGCCCTGGTCTAGCGGCCAAGCCCTCACTCCAATTTCTGAGACAGGCTGCGTGCCCTTGAAGGGGCTCGCAGAGCCTCATAAAGAGTTCTTCAGGCTCCAGTCTTAACAGAGGAACTTTGAACAGCCTTCCTACAGCACAGAGCAGGCGTTAATAAATACTGAAATTCCACTGCTTACCAGCCGTGTGACCTCCATGAGGGACACTTAATGTCTCTGCTTCTCAATTTCTTCATTTGTGAAACGGTAATGATAATAACACCTATCTTACAGAGTTATTAAAAGTCTTTAATGAGATCATTTACATCAAGTAGTTGGCAGTTCATAGCATATAGTATGTGCTCAAAAAATAGCAACTATTACTAGAATTAGATAGAGGGACCTGAGGCTATTACTAGATTAGATGGTCTAAGGAAATAATAAAATACAACTTAATGAGTGTATATGATGTTCCAGGCATTAAGCTTTTAGGTCATTTCTTAAAATAAATTCTTATAGTGATCTCTTATCCCCATTCTATAGATGAGGCAACCAAAGTGTGCCCAGAAATGTTAAGCTACTTAGAGATGTTTAGATGTGACCCCAGCGCTGTTTAATTCCAGAGTTCACATTCTGACCCACAATGCTATGTCAGCTCCCCCAAATTCCTAGCACTTTCTAAGTGCAAAAATGTAGAACAGAGGCTCTTAAAGCGAGTTCTACTGTAAGGAGGAGTTGTGACATTTATGCTAAACTTTATTAGACTTTATATTAAGAAGAAGCAGTGTTCAGTGAAATCCTACTTATTAAAAAATGAGCTCGGATAATATAATAAATAAAATAAAAAATCATGTCTCCTACTGTCAAGTCAATGATGGATTATGATGTGTTGGACAGATACAAATGGTTTTGTAGTCCCAATCCAGGAAAAGATTTGGAGGCAATTTTGTCTCTTAAGAAAGTATTGTACGACACTCACTTACAGAGGATTTATGAGAAATGAAATGGAAACTCTTTCAAGATTTTATTAAGAGATATAGTCTTCCTGTATAACTTCTTCCCCTCCTGGACATTTATGAATGTTTAGCTGGAAGGGTGGTCTGGGAGCTGGGTTTTGATATACGTGGTTCCTACAAGAAGGTGCCAAGGGAGACATTTTTTCGTCAAAAGCCATATGCATGCAGAGTCCTGGAAAGTCTTCCAGCAACAGTGGACACTGGCAATAAAAATGATCGAGGGAAAAATCATGCCAGCCAGTACCAGTCACTGCAGATGCCAGAAGGACCAGGGGCCAAATACACAAATATCTTCAGAACTTTCTATGGAAAACAATTAGGGTTTAATTCATCTCTCTGCCAGACTCAGAGTCTTTCAGGACACAGCCATGGCTAGAGAATGGCCAGCAAAGTGCTTTGCTAATTCAACCTCCAAGCGCACTACCGAAACTCACAAGAGACAGGAAATGAGAAAGGTGTATGAACTCGCGGCCGTGGACTCTGCCACACTGAGGACGTTCCTATGCTTCACAAATTGGCCAAACTTCCCACAAGGCCATGGACAGGATGGCCTCAGGGTGTGACTAGGGCAGTCTCATGGCCCTCAGTGTGACTTCATTGGTGTACATGGCTGGACAGTAATCTTGACAAAATATCTCAAGGCAGGAACAGAAATTTCGAATGGAATATATTTATAAACACAATAATACACACACACACACACACACACACACACACACACTCCCTACCACAACCACCACCACTCATCGCTACCAACAACAGCCGAGAAAAGCATAATTTTGGTATTTCTGCCCTTCACCTTCCTCTCCAAATTAATCCTTTTCCCCATTTTATATTTATTCCCCATCTCAAACTAAGAAGGTTTTAAGGCTCCCCAGCACCTGGCATTTAATAAGTGCTCAGCGAATGTTAATTTCCTCGTCCCCCACGTTGAGTTAAGAAGGCCTCCCTTGTTCCCGCTGACTTGGTGAGGGGTGGTGGTTGCTAAGCTGTTCCTCAGCTCAGTTTATAATGAGGTAGGTGTTGAGGTCATGGGCCCCAGACAGGTAAGTTTCGAAGTCAGAGTTTGTGACTTGAACAGGTGGGGCACCACCTGCTGTGTGCCTGCCAGTGCCAGGGACAGCCACTTGAGCAGGCCTGGACAACTCATCGCCTTTACTGAGGGCAGGGTTTGCTCCTTTCCCAAGAGAGCACGGTGTGTTCCTGCCGCTCCGCCTCGTCCCTTTCTCTAAGACTTGCTCTTTCTGTCTCCTGCGGGGCATCCTGGACACTCCAGTCTGACCAGCTCTCTCCTCTGTTCATTCTGGCTCATTCTGCCCGCTCAGGGAGCACTCGTCCTGGTGGGGGCGTCCAGTGCTGTGCCCCACTGGCACGTGACAGGTGGAGGTGACTGAGGGATGCTTGGCACCACACCTGGAATTCGCCTGGCTCTTTGCTGAGGCCACTTCCAGAGGACTGCCAGGGCATGACATCATTCTTCAGGGATATGCCTCTTGAATTAATCTTGAACTACACTTTCTTTTGCTTGCCGAACTCAGAACCCATTGATTGTTTTTGATTCCTTAATGTTTCTACGTGCCATTGGACTTTTGCATAGTCTGTTGTCACTGTTTGGAAATTTTCTGATTTGTATTCCCTGTGTTTATCCTTCAGACATCAGTTCAAATGGCAAATTCTCAAGCAATCTGTGCTACCACTCTTTCTGTCATCCAAATTCATAGCTTTGTAGCCCTGTCATATATAGCACTTAGTATAGGTACTTTGCATTTATTTGTAATTATTTGATTGATTAACATTTATTTTCCCTACAGACTACCAAATCTCACCCCCACCCCCCAAAATAACTGTGTGTTTCCTTTCACCATTTTATTTTTAGGGTCTTCACTAGAATCTGGCACAGAGTAAGCACTTAATAAATGTTTATTAACTGAGTGGCTAAGTAATAATAATAATAATTATTATTATTATACAGAAGCTACTACTTATGAAGGGCCTAATAGCTGCCCGGTCGTATGCTTAGCAGTAATTCTCATCCTTATACAAATCATCATGGTAGATTTTATACTCCTACATTTACCAATGTAAAATAAATAAATAAATAAATAAATAAATAAATAAATAAATAAATAAATATAGACACCAGATTTCCATTACATGCATCAGGATAGTGGTTCTTAGACATAACTGTTACCAGAATTACATAGTCACACAGGAGGGCCTATGGAATCACAGACTGCTGGGACATACCCTGGAGTTTCTGATTTGGTAGGCCTGAGCTGGGACCTGAGAATCTGCACTTTTGCCAAGTTCACTCAGGTGACACTGACGCGCCTAGTTGGAGCACCACTGCAATAGGAGAAAAAGACTGTGAATAGGAGAAATACTTCTGGTCTCCCTCTTTCCCATTCAAGCCCTTATTACGGCGAAGAAGGTCTGACCTTGTGGTGAATGATGCAGAAAGAAGAAACTCATCAATACCTATAGCTCTGCTCCTTCTGGGGTTTTGCTTTCGAGTTGGTCCACAGGCTGTTGGCATCCTGGACCCATAAGCACACCTGCATCAGGGACAAAGCCAAATTTTGAAAGTATATGTGGAGGCCCTTTCTATACCCCAAAGAGTCAAAACTATGATTCTAATAAGATTGTCTGCTCACCAAATCCCTTAGGTTGTTGATTCTAAACTCTAGATTTTAGACCCATCTAGAGTTTATTAAGGGACCCCACTGGCCATACTTAGGTCCAGTTCAGTACTGTCAGCAATAAAGACAATTTTTAAACATATAATTTAGCTTCTTGTGTCTTATTTCTTAACTGGTTACTAATCTGGAGAAAGGTGAAAGGTAAAGTTAATTTTCACTACTCGAATCCCAACAGCAACTTAAAATTTACCTAAATTATTTTTAGTCCTGTCACATGTAAAAATCTCTTTATTAAGTCCTTACACATGATTGATAGTTTGACTGGAGATACAAATCTACAGGAGGGGAAACCTTCCTTTATCATTGTCAGGTTATTAAGCCTAAAGTTAAAGAATTTTGCAAGACTTTTAGGATTTTTGTAGAACCAGGTACTTAGTGTGGGAAACCCCACCGCTCACCATATGAAACATAACACAAAGAACCATCATACAATAATATATTACATTTTATATGAAGTTATTTAATAATGTCTTATTTTTTTATTTTTATATTTTTGAGTCTGTCTCTATATATACACACAGACACAATACATATGTATATAATATTTCTATATATCACACACACTATATATTATGTCACATATAATATCATATATAATACAATTATCTATTTATATGTTACATGCATAGGTATAACATATCTCTATAATAAAGCTTTCCTTCTATAAAACATTTTAATAGAACTTAAAAAATTCATAGGCCCTAGACCCTATGTTTTAATGTCTAAGGGATAAAATAGCACTAAGCATTCAACATTGCTGATGAGAAGTTTGAGGTCAGTTTAATTCTTATTACTTTGTAGGTGACTATTCTACAGCTTGTGAAGTTTTTGGATTGCCTCTTTATTCTTAATGCTTGAAATTTTACAGTAATGGACCTAGGTTTGGACATTCCTTTTCCACTGCACTGGACTCTTCATATACCCTTTCAATATGAATGCTTGTGACCTTTATTTCTCTGGGAAATTCTCATATATTAAAACTTTGATGCTTTTACTCCTATTTTTTTTCCCTGAAACTTTAACTATGAGACAGATTTATATTAATAGGTACATAGCAGTCCATGAAATTGATATGCCATGGCCCTAATGTTATAAACTTACAAGTAACATCTTTGCATATTCTTTTGAATTATTTCCTCGTAATAATATTTATTAGGTCAACGACTGTGAAGCTTTGTGTAGACTTGCCCGAGACCTCTGATATCAGAAGGCTCTTTGAAGTTCCTTCCAAACTGAAGAAGCAAGTCTGAGGCCTGCGACTGTTTCTTGTTGGAATTCAGACCACAGAGACACAGCCCCAGAGGCTGTTCTGAAGAGGCAGACTGGCTCTGATCGAGGCAGTTCATGTGTACTGCAGCCACCTGTGAGGCTCACCTTTCTTCTGCACTCTGTCTGGCAGATAATGTATCTGATTCAACGGGTGAACTAGGCCCTGGGGCCTTTATGAGAAAGGCTTTGCCATGTGTTGCACTGTCTACTGGCTTGGATGGAAAGAAGGTATTGCAAGACCATTGATTGTGTTGTGCTCAGCCCCTCCCAAGAGTTCTTGATCCATGAGGAATCTGTGGACAGCTGTGCCATTAGAACTGTGAAAAACCCATCCCAGCTCATTCCATAGCCTGGACTTGCAGAACCACATTGTATCCCTGGCTGTGAGATAGAACAGAGCTGCAATTTTTGTTTGTTTTAATAAGTAAAAAGACAAACCACAGAAGTTATTTTGTAAGCTACAAAGGATTATTCAGTGAAAAAACATGGCATTTTCCCAGTAAAGAGTCAGGGTGAAAAAGGGATCTACATGACTCATGTCAAATGTTGTTCTGTCCTCTGATTCCATGCTGCTTGGCCCAGGTGAGCAAGCTTGATATGTGAATAAAGATATGAACACACTTTTCACTTGGCCAAGGTGACACTCATCTACTACATGTCCAACTCCTTGCCTGATTTTGTAATAGTGGAACAGTCAGAACTAAGGCATATGTTCCTATTGGCTTCTCACTCAGTTGTGTCTCAAGACTGACAGCATCTGAAATATCTCTACTGGAAGACTTTGGACAGATTTTGCATCTTTGAGATCTTCAGGTAATTATCTGTTCAGCAGTCACTTACAGTGCCCTATTATCAAATAAATATTAATATAGTAAAGTCTCTAGTGTAAAAAATAGACAACATAAATGAATAGGTGAAGAATTTAAGCAGAGCAATGGACACTTTATGCTAAAAATCAAAAACATGGAAGCAGAAATGAAGAATGTCTTTAATGAGTTCATTAGCATACTTGACATAGCCAAGGAAAGATTTAATGAACTGGAAGTTAGGCCAGTAGAAATTGTAAACATGAAATTGCATATAAATGAATATGGACATAATAAATGGCTGTTGAACAGTTAGCCAAATGAAAGCACAAAGAGAAACAAGAAAAATAAAAAAGAATAAATTATCCAAAAAGTATGGGACAATATCTTAGTGTCTAATATATATGTAATTGGTGTAATTGGAATTATAGGAGAAGATACTAATCCAGAAATTTAAGATGCTCAGAGAACACCAAGCAGGATGGGTAAGGAAACACATATGCAGTATGCATGTTCATGCACATGCACACACACACACACACACACAGACACCTTTAAACCATCATATTCAAAATTTTGAAATTCAAAGGTAAAGAAAAAATTTTGAAAGACATCAGAAAAAGAATATGTTATATACAAAGAACAGATGTAAAATGTAAAGCCAACTTATAGTCAGAAACTACACAAGCAAAAAGAAAATAAAATAGCACCCATAAAGTACTAAAAGAAAAACCAAAAACAAACAGTAACACTGTCAATTCAGACTACACTCAGCCCATCTCCCCAATTCTATAATGAAGGAGAAATAGTTTTTCAGAAAAACAAAAATAGAGAGAATCCATTATCAGCAAAATTGCACTAAAAGAAATGCTTAAGTTCTTTAGAGAAAAGAAATATATTAATAAGAAACATTGCTTTGCACACAAAAAAGGGATAAATTGACTAAAGCAAAAGAAAGGTAGCAAAGTATTGTGTCTTATACCTTTTGTAGAAGTAAGATATATGACAATTGCATAAAGGATGGAAAGGAGAAATTCGGAATGTAAATGTACAATCATGAAGAAAAGCAAAAGAATTCTTTGCAATCTTGTGGTAGGCAATGATTTCTTAGGACTCAAAAATCATAAAATATAAAAATTTTAAAAATGTTAACAAAGTGGACTTCTTTAAAATTAAAAGCTTTTGCTCGGTTAGGTTAACAAAATAACATAATGAGCCACAGTGTGGGAGAAAACATTGGAAAATACATAGTTAATAAAGAATATTCAAACTGTATAAAGGATTCTCAAAACTCAATAATCGGGAAAATCACCCAGTGTAAAAATAGGCAAAACATTTTAATGAACATTCCACCAAAGAAGATATAATGGGGCCAAAAAAAAAAAAAAATGACACCAAAAGATCATTAGTAATTAGCAAACTGTAAATTAAAACCACAATCAGATACAAAGACGCACTTAATGGAAAGGCTTAAGAAAACTAACACCAGCCTGTGCAAGTGAGGATGTGGAGCAAAGAGAATTGTTATACAATGTTGCGGAAATGCAAAATGGCACAACTTAGAAAAATTCGGCGTCTTCTTAAGTTAAACATACACTTACCATGAGTCCCAGTAATTCTATATATAAATGCTTGGATCAACTTTATTCATCATTACCAAACACTGAAAATAAATACTGGAAATGTCCTTCGATTAGCGAATGGATAAACAAACGGTAGCCCATCCATACGCTAACACACCATTCAACAATAAAAAGGAACATTTTACTGACACACTCAACAGCATGGATGAACCTCAAACACTTTATGCCAGACTTAATGAAACCACATTTGAAGTAGAAAATTATAGGGACAGAAATCAGGTCAGTGGTGAACAGGGGCTTGGGTTGTGGGGAGAGATTGTCAACAAAAAGGCACTTTGTGGGGAACTTTGGGAGTGAAGAAACTGCTCCACATCTTGATTATGGTGGTGTTACATGCCTGTATGCATTGGTCAAAACTCAGAAACTGTACACTGAAATGGGTAAAATTTATCATGTGTAAATTATACCTAAATTTTAAAGAATGACTCTTTTCCAAGCATTTTGAAAATTTTTACTTCTTATCTTCTATAATTGATTTCTGGCTTAATTTCTCTAGTTGGAGAATAGACTTGATGTTACTTCAATACTTTGAAATTTATTGAGACTTTCTTTATGGCTCGGCATCTGGTCTATTTTGGTAAATGTTCCATTTGCACTTCAAATAAATGTGTAGTCTGCATTTATTGGATGCAAAACAACAACAACAACAAAGTAAGCCAAAAATCCATGTGACTAATAGTTACTTTAACTAATAAACAGGCCTAAACTCTTGGAATCCCCACCTTTATCCTAGTGACTGAATACTCCTCATCTGCCAGATTCCTTAACAATGGGTACTGGCTTTAGTAGAGTCAGCTCAGTAAAAATTAGGAATTTAATGATGATTGTTTCTTTCCTTCTCTTTACCCCTTTTCCCATTCCCATCTCCTTTCCCACCTTAGAACAAGAACCTACGATGTTGAAGTTCTTCTGAATCTCATATGTTATCAAAGATGAAAATGTGATAAATTAATGATTCCCGATTTGTCTCTTATAGAAAAGATGCTTATATTTAAATACAAGTGCATAGAAATGACAGTGTTTAAGGAGATACCTCATTTAAAGAAAAAAGCAACGTTTGGGTTTGACCTACACTCACAATCCAGTGCACAATTTACAGTGTGTTACCTGGAACAACTTATTCAATCTTCTCATAATTTGATTTTTGTCACCTGTAAAATGGAAATAACAATCCAGCCTGAATTACAAGATTATTATGAGGATCTTCTGAGATAATGCATACATTATCTATTGCCATGCAGCAGGATTTTCATTATGGGCTAAGCTTAAAGTCACGATGGCTGTCATGAGGTTGCAAGTGGATTTTGTCTGGCTGGGCTGTTGGCTGAGCTTGTAGGCTGGCATATCTACTAGGAGAGATAAGAACCATCTCATGGGGCACATTGAAAACCCAGAGAAGAGACACCTCCAACCTCCCAAAAAAGAAAAGAGTTCATGCCATTGTCTCTTTGCTTGTGGTTGATTACTTGTAAGCCCTGGACCAATGTGCAAGACTTTTATGGTGATGTTTGGAGATGGGGCCATCGCTACAGCTTTTAGGGTCTTGGCTGTGGGAGTGCACACTCCCCCCTCTGGCCCCACATGAGGAGGTATGTCACTACATCTCCTAATCAGAGCCATCAGAGAAGAAGGCACAACTGAACTAGGAACTTAACAGTACTCTGCAAACCAAACATCTCCAGGAATTTTATACCGTGATTTATAATAAGAAATATATATTTGCTCTTCAGCCCATTCCTGGCACAGAGATCCTAAAATCTTTGAAATTTCTTGCTATAAGAGCAATTAAGGTTTCTTTTGTTATTTTAATGAGGTGACTTTTGGAAAAGCTTTAGGTGACCTAAGGATGGGGGCTGGTTGCCAGAGGAACCAACCAACCATGTGATTACAGGGGTTGGAACTTTCAGTACCTCCACACCCCCACCACCAGGGAGGAAAGAGGGGCTGGAGGTTGAATCAATCACCAATGGCCAATGTTTTCATCAGCCATGACTATGTAATGAAGCATCCATAAAAACCCAAAATCATGGTTTGGAGAGCTTCTAGACTGGTGAACAGTTGGAGATACAGGGAGAATGGCACATCTAGAGAGGGCGTGGAAGCTCAGCCCTCCCCTTCCTCCTACCTTGCCCTATGTATCAGTTCTGTCTGGCTGTTCCTGAGTTGCATCCTTTCATAATGAACCAGTGGTCTAGTAAGTAACATGTTTCTCTGAGTTCTGTGAGCTGCTCTAGCAAATTAATCAAACCTGAGGAGAGGGTCTTGGGAACCTCTGATTCTTAGCCAGTTGGTTATTGCCTGGGCTTCTGACTGGCATCTGAAAGTGGGGGGCAGCCTTGTAGGCCTAAACCTTTAACCTGTAGAATCTGATGCTATCTCTGGGTAAATAGTGTCAGAATTGAGTTTACTTGTAGGACACTCAGCTGGTGCCTGGAGAATTGCTAATTGGTGCGGGGAGACTCCTTCCCCCTTCCCTTCATGTTGGAATTGTTCTCAGAACACATGAGGGTTATCTGGTACTTTGGCCTGATCTAGCGACCTGTGGCATCTCTGAAGACAGTTCTATGTAGCAACTTTGTAGGTTATTTAGAGTCTCCAATCTGTCAACCTGACATTCTTTTTATGGTGTTCCAACTTTGCCTCTACAAGTCCTCCTCCAGATCCAATGAACTGCCCTCTTGACTCACCCATAATTAGTTTGAATTTATTGGTTAATTTTCTTAAGGGAGACTAATGGATTATTTATCTCTGGCAACTCCTATATACACAACTGCTGAGATAAAGCAGGTGAGGGGTTTGTGTATGTGTGTGCACACATGCATACATGCAGGATTCTGATTACGTTTTGCCAAAATGATATTCTAAAACCAAGCATCGGGTTACCTTTCTTTGCCAACCAGCATTTCCTGGTGAAAGATAAAAATCAGGTTCAGTTATAGTAGGGAAATCATTAGCATGTTCTAAAATGTGTATGTTTGCATTTCAGAAGAACTAATGGTTCTCGCACCGCTATAACCTTGAGAAAGTCCTTCACCTTCCCAACTAGATACGTAAAGAAATAAGGTTGTGTCCCAGGCTTTTGAAGGGAAAGGTTGGGCCTTCAAGCCTATAAGATGTGGTTTGAGGGACAAGGGTAGTGCTTTTCATGAGAGGGGCCTATGGCTCAGGGGAAAACAGTACTGTATTAAAATTGAGTGATCTGAATTTTCAATTTGAAGTTGATTAGCTGTGACAATTGGCACAGCATTTTATATCTAGAGTGACCATAGCAATTATCTTTTAAACCAGGGCACTTTCAAGAATAAAATTTGGTTCTATTAATAACTGCATCAGGAAAAATGGGCGCAAAACCATGGCCGAGAACCTAATATATATTTACCTTATGTGTAACCTCCCACTGCCCCTTCCCATACCCTCTTACACCCCAAGGCTTAAAGTCTAAAGCCAAGAAAGCTAAACTGATAGAGATTTAGTAAAGCTGTCTGAGTGCTGGGTATTCTGGGCAGGGGTAGCAGACCAGTTTTAATGCCAGGGCATGCGTAGCCGACATTTGCCCATGACCTTTCAAAGCAAAGTTAGGTACCCGGAGTCATCACATTTCCTCTCTGCACTTGGAATGCTGGAAACTAGACCCAGACTTTTTATAAGTGTCATTTGCATGGTCTTTGGTGGGAGAGATGGGGAGGGGTTGATATTGAACAGAGGAGTGCAAAACATCAGAAATTTCCTGGTGTTTGCTGAAAATGGAAGACCTCACTTCGGTTTCTTGAGCAACCAGCCACATTTCAGGCATGTTGTACGTGGCAGTTCCCCAGGGACCAGGAGCCTTGTATTACCAAAGTTCAGCAGCCAGGCTGGGAAAATCAGTACCCTACTATTAATGGTTAAGATTTTATCCAACTGACATAAAAACGATAGATAGATAGATGATAGATGATAGATAGATAGATAGATAGATATAGATAGATAGATGATGAATGATGAGACATAGATAGATAGATGATGATAGATAATAGATAGATAGATAGATAGATAGATAGATAGATAGATAGAGTGAGCTTTGGCTTTTCTTGTGGATCTCCAAGGTTACTGGGAACAGGCTCCAACCTTTGGGCTTCAGCTTTTAGGGTCTTGGCTGTGGGAGTGCACATGAGCCAGAAACACAAAACCACCAGAAATAAAGACTTTCGAAGGAATCAGAATCACAGATGCATGGAGGCTGGGCCCTTGCATCCCCTTTACTTTAAAGATGAGAAAGCTGAGGCTTGGGGTAGAGTCCAGGAGCCCATGCTGTTATTCTCCAGTACTGGAATGTTCTAGGCATCAAGGTATTGTGGATCTGAGGGACATTCTCTCATAACATATTTGAGCCAATAACACCTACCCACCACTCCCATCTAGCTCATCTGTGTCCTTTGTAGACTGGCCATAAATTTATTTGTTGGGTGTTAATGAGACTAATTTCCGTAACTTCTATTGGAACTAATAATAAAAGAATTTCTTTTCCCTTAAAGTGTCTGAGAGAATAAATGTGAGTGGAGAGTTGACAACTATCTTGCCATCAGTATTATGCCAATGGGGAGGCAAAAGAGGGGAGAAGAGAGAGTGGAATCTAGAGATATTATTTGAGATCATACATACAACCATGTGTGACTTACTAATGTTAAAATATTTGGTTTAGTTAGTCAACACATTCCTTTTCCAGTTTAAATCATTTTGAGTTGGACTTTCTGTAATGTAACCAAAAGAAACCTGCTGGCACTGAAAGATGGTGACTTGCCCAAGGTCAGGTAGTAAATTAATTTCCAGTACTTAAGAGCTTTTTTCTCAAGTAGAATCATTTTCCCTATGTATTTCTATCTATCCTCAGGAATAACAAGTGGACAGTCCATGATCCTACCGAAGGTGCTCGCCTGCACTGATACCAGAGCACACACTTGGTAGTAGAGGGTAATTCCTCCAAGGTGATGGTCCTTTCCTCCTTAAACTCTTCTTCGAATGCAAGAGACTGAAGGAAGCAGTAAGAATAACATTGCTCTCTTCCAAGTCCAAATTAAGGTATTCTGCCCAATTGTAACAGAGGACACTATATTCTACAAGGCTCTTGCAAAGGAATTCAAATTGCTTAGATTGGAAAAGGAAAAACTCAGGAATCATGTGCATTGAGTGATCATTTCCCAAGCTCTGAAAACAGAAGGGAATATTGTCATGTTCTTGCTGTTCCCAGGCCAAGGCGGGGGTCGGGGGATGGGAAGAAGTATGATATTTAACAACTAGAGCTGTTCTTATGAGACTACTTCGTGATTGGTTTTGTTCAAGAGGAAATCCTCAACTAGACGGAAGTCAGATATTAATAATCTTTGAATCTATTCTCACTCTTACAACTTCTTATCGTAGAATTCTAAGAGTTAGGGGGTAGATATTTCAAGCCAGGCTAATAGGTACTTAGAAGAGGGAAGGGATATGACTCCTAGGCAAGCCGATTAGAAAAAGATTTAGATGGGACAGACCCTTGCCTTCTACCTTGTATTCTGAAATTTCCTATTCTCCTCTAGGTGTCTAGGATAGGTACTTTTTTCCTGAAGAGTCCCCAATATACATTCCAGTCATTCTATCCTGCACAGTGTTCTTGAGTTCAATTTATAATAGCAGAGTCACTGACAAAGAGGCAAACAGAATGACCATGAGTGGTGTAGACATTACTGGTGTACAGTGGAAAAAATAGTGACTAGTGTTCTGACAAACATGAGTTCAAATTCTGATTCATATAAAAGCTGGAGCAAGTGGAACACCTAAAAGAGCCTTTTTTACATTAGTAGAAATAGAACTGATACCATTTTGTGTGTGAGAAATCTTTTAAAAATAAATATTATTACTATAAACATATTTAGAAAATTACAAATGCTGAACTTTTTTCTACACTAACGTTAATCCTTAAAAATAAATTCTTAATATACTTCAATAATTTTTTTCAAATGTTTTCTATGCATATATATTTTTTACAGAATTGGAATTGTATGTATTTTGTTTTTATTTACCTTTCCATTTTGAATCACATCAGGAGTCTATTCCAGGTCATTAGATATTCTTCAAAAGCGTGATTTAATAGGAAAGTAAGGTCTTAACATACATATCCGTTTCTTTACTTTTAATTTTTTTCTTATTTTATTCATAAATAATGTTACGATGGGCTTACATGTACATATATCATTATGCTCATCTGTGTTTATTCTAGGTTATATTAAGAGATGTGGAAGTACAATTTCCGAGCAATGATAAGGTGTCCTTATATTTAATGCCAAATTGCTTAGAAAACATTTTTAAAACATTTTTTTCAACCTATAGATCAACTAGAAGTGGTACTGTTCCACTATTGAGCCTTTTCAGTTACCAATTCATTCTCCCTCTGCAGTTATCTCAGTTTTCTCCAGTGTCTTCAAAAAGAAAAGGTTATAAGTATCTTCACTAAAGTTCTTGTACATCTATATTAGATTTTTTCCTAGCCACATTATCCTTATGATTCTATTGTAGTTTTTTTCCAATTACATTTCCTTTTTACAGATGGCATATCATATCAAATGCGAAATGTATTTGTTACTGATCAGATACATGAGTCTTCCATGTGGGCTATGGTATCATCTTACAATCATTTTTATCCTTTTGTAGTTTTAATATTAATTAGTTAAATAATTGATTAATTTGTTAAAAATTGATTCCTTTATTCTCTAATGGTTATAGGACTATTGAGGCTTTAAAAATATAATTGAGTTAGCACTGGTAGTTTGAAATGAATAAGTTTCTTTAAAAACACAATTAAATGTTCAAAATTCTTTCTAAAAGTCCTAAAGTTTTTCCTAATATTGTCTCATCTTTACTTTCCCTGAAACTCTAGTTTTGTTCTCTTTTTCCTGTACCTTATTTATTCTATCTCCACCTCTCTACTAACCTTTCAGATTGTCCAATAGTTCTTGCCAGAGCTTTGTCTGTTTTTCTTCTTTTCAAGAAAACAAATTTTATTGACTCTTTTTTTGTGGTTTTGTTTTTTAATTCATTGATTTTTGCACTTATCATTACTTTTTTCCTTCTTTCTTTAGTTTTGTTTTGCAGTCCACCTCCCAATGTAGTTTTCATAGTCTGTTTTCTATGGCATAACAACATGTACCACCACGCACACACACACACACACGCACACACACACACGTACATCCTTCTTAATTTGCATACTGACCCATTTTTTTTTTAAATTAATGTATGCATTTAAGGCTAAAATTTCCCTATAAATATTACTTCATATTCCACTAGTTTTCATATATTATATATTTTTTAACTCTTTTGTGTAAATATTTTGTGATATACACTGATTTTTCTTCTCTGCTGTATAAGTTACTTAGAGATAGTTTTTAATTTTCAATTATATTGATTTTGTACTATTTGGATTTCTAAATTATGATTTTGTACTATTTAGATTTCTAAAATAGTTGCAAAGTGATCAGTTAACATAATATCAATAATACAAGTTTATTAATGTTTGTTGAAGCTTCATCTATGACCTAGCCCATAGTCAAATTTTAAAACTGGTTTAAGTGCACATGAAGGGAAAGTATATTCTTGAACTATTGGGTGTAATGCTCTCTATATGCCTATTTAATTAAAAACTTAATTATGCTTTTAACTCTTCTATATATCTTTTATCATTGTTTCATTTCTTCTAAATGATTAAGTTTAATTGGGATTCATTGCATATTTCATAAACTAAAACTACTATATCATGAGAATTTTATTTCCTTGAAATTTCCAATAATCCAGTGGAAAACACAAGAATTCTGGGTGAACTTTTAACCCTCTCAATTTATCCCCACTCATGTCACTATCTTCCCAGGGTCATTGGTCTGTTCAAGCTTTAACAATTTTTAAAGCATATTCTGATGACCTATATTTTTCATAAAAATATTAATTTTTGATATTAAAATTGCATTTAATGATACAGAAGATTTTTATAATTTATTTTATCTAATATCTAATATTATATACTTGTTTATTTTATTTTATAGAGTGGTGTTGTTGTTTTCTTTTTCTGTCTCTCTCTTAGGTAGGGACATGGGAGTAGCCTCCCCACAGCATAATGCCTGGGATATAGACCCTGGACTCGGTGGATTTTTTAAGTTAGAATGGATTGATACAAAATTGTTCTCTACACAAGTGGAAACTATTGCTGTTAATAATGAACAGGACTATTGGGCAAAGAGAAATTGAAGCCACCTGTTCCAAGTTACCCTTTCACCCTTTCCTCTGCCTCTTTTTGGGTCTCGAAAAGTCCTCCTGTATCCCTGCTTCATCTACCAGTAAACCTCCCCCGGGAGAGTCAATCTTAAGGCAATTTTCCAAAGACCATTTGTAGATACGGCTGGGGCTTCAGCTGTGACATAAAAGGGCATTCATTCTGCGACCTCAAAATGGTGTTGTGGAGAAGACATTGCTAAACTTTGTTCAGTAATAGATTCTACATGCATCAGTTTTATTATAAATATTAAATCCAGTATAAATGTTAAACCTAATACTTCAGCTAAAAGAAAGTGTGTTTTCGTGTGTATGTGCACACTCTGAGTTGAGTGTTGTTTTCATAAGTTTCTGCAGATATTTTGACACTTCCATGTACAAGCTTGGAGTTTAGTGTTATGTCCTGAGTCACACATCTGTAGAAGCAGCTATTTGTGTTCTCATGCTATATCATGTGCCAAAATCACAATACACTTGCATTTTAGTACTTGAAGTGCAATAAAATATTGCACTATATTATGAAAAAATTTAGAAGTTTTATTCTGTATATGTACATACCAAGGTTAGCATCACTATATTTGAATTTTTTGTCAACTTTTGAAAAGTTTAGGTTACTTTCTTTGTGACTTAGCAGAATAAGCAGGGTTAGTATAGGTTAGGAAGAGTCTTGCTTTCCAATATAAGGTTTCGAGACTTAGACTTATGATGTAGTAGAACTATTTCATAGGGTGACCACATTATATGCCGGACACTTTTGAAAGTGAAAGAAGGTGCAAAGGTGTAATCCTACTGAAGATTACAAGTGTAAACCCATCTATCTTAGGCAAAAAAGTGGCATGTGATCACCTTATATTCTGAGTAATAAGGGAAATTAATTTTTTTCTGCATATATCTAGGTTCTGGCCATATTGTTGCTGCATCCATGAAAGCTTGTATTCTAGGCATGAAATGACAAATATTCGGTGCTTATGATAATATTTCCCTCTTCTATATTCGGAGCATCTGTCTTTCATCAACCATATTCTTTTACATTGATCCTTGATTTGATATCAGACTTCTTCTTAACATAGCTCTAATGAGATTGAACTTGCTACTTCTGTGTTCAAATGTGCTATGACATATAATGGCTACTTTCTTTCTCTCCTTCCTCCCTTCCTCCCTTCCTCCCTTCCTCCCTTCCTCCTTCTCCTTCCTCCCTTCCTCCACAGCCTCCCTTCCTCCCTTCACTCCCTTCCTCCACATCTCCACTTCACTCCCTTCTCCCTTCTCCTTCCTCCCTTCCTCCCTTCTCCCACTTCCTCCCCTTCCTCCTTCCTCCCTCCTCCCTTCCTCCCCTTCCTCCCTTCCTCCCTCCCTTCCTTCCTTCCTTCCTTCCTTCCTTCCTTCCTTCCTTCCTTCCTTCCTTCCTTCCTTCCTTCCTTCCTTTGGCAAAGGTTAAGATTAACAAGGAGACTTGTTAAGATTAAAAGGAAACTTCCTTGTCTGGTAATTAGATCTGGGTGAGTCAGAAAGTGTCTGAAGTGGTTCAATCACTTCAGCCACAGCTCACCATTCTCGTAATAGTCACTCAAGTCAATGAGGGGGGTTACAGCAAGGAGCCTAGCAGTTGGGCCTATACTCAGACAAAGATCAAAAAGCAAAATGAGAACCAAATTACAGTTTATTTAAAGCTAGGCAAATGCTTAAAACTTCTCCTCTGTTAAAATGCAGAGTTGTCGTTCTTGTGTTGTTTTTTTGTTTTGTTTTGTTTTTGTAAAAAGATTAATTTACAAACTTTCTTTAGTTTAGGAGGAATAAATGGGGCTTCTTACTTCCCCCTACTAACCCCTAAATAGCCAAATATCCATGTAAGAGTCAATCTTACCTGACCACAGGCAAAGCAGAGAGCCGGACATGGTGAGGTAGTGCCTGTCAGGTCTATTAACCACACAGAAGGCACAAAGATAAAGATTTTCCTGCTTTTGCATCTTTTAAGGTGTTGTATTACCATCTACTGGAAAACATGGCCCAAAGAATGTCTTAAGCTGTGAACATTCAAGCCAAAGGATCTTCTTATTGGGGTGGAAGAGTGATAGTAAAGGGTAGAGGAAGGGGCAGACTTAAGATGAGTGTTCCTCAGCCCCAAGGGTAAAGTCATAAATATGAGGAGTCTAAGTGTCTCTCTTCTCTAAGAAGGACACTGACTTCATTCTAAATCCAGGCAAATGCTGGGACTGCTGATTGCTGCTGACTTCCCCAATTGATCAATATTGGCTCAAGATCTGAAGAATACAGAGTCTACTGGTGTTGGAGCATGAGTGACCCCAGCAATAAAGAGTTAGGAGCAGAAGATCTTGGGGTAATTCGGTAGACTTCATTGGAGAAAATAAATTGCATATCTGGTGAATTTGCAGATTACAGTTAAGATTAACTTGGTCTTTGTTCGTTTGGCATTAAAACAATTTTGTTTAAATTTTGGTTATGTACTGGAATGCTTCTTCTCTCCATAAAGGAGAGTCACTGCTGAAGCTTTGCTTCTCATCATATGACCAAGAGTGATAGGGAGAGGTACCACTACCAGTCTGATTATCCTATACTCTGTAGAAAGGGATGACATTACTCCTTACATAGTCACTTGTGGCCCTTTATATTGCTATCCTGAGACATCTCAGATTTAGATTCACGCATCAAACTGCTTTCTCTGACCTTGGTCTACTGAGCCAGGATTTCTAAAGAATTGAATGTAGCCAACAGCAAGAGTTTGAGTGCCATTGGGCCATCACCACAATAAAAATTCCCTTCTAATCAGTCTTCAGTGTGGCCCAACTCAATTTTTGTCCCTCCTTCATGTCCCCAGGGACTTTGTCCCACTCCATAAACGCAATCTCTGTGTAAACTCATGGTAACTTCTCTTCTAAGGACTTGCCTTAATGCAAGCCTATCACCAGGGATAGAATAAGGGTTTCATTTAACTGTGATCTCCTGGCACTAGCTGTATAAAATGATATAGTAAGAAGAACCCCGTGGTTATGTCTGGCCTACATGTGCAAGTGCACAGTAATTGATTTGAAAAGTCTGCTTAGAGCCCTTCTTGGAAACAAGAAGTAATGTCACACATACCAGGTGTTTGTCCTCCTTAGCCTGGGCCCACTATATGACTCTATCTCCCCACCACTGGGAGCTCTGGCATTAATAAGTTGCAGTGAAGCATCAGATATGCTGAAACCTGAACATGGGCAACCTAGAATTCTAGGCCACTGGCTTGCCGACATTGTTCCAACATGGGTGGCTGGCCAGTCCCATACAGACACGTTAGAGAGTGAGGCCCTGGCTTGTACAGATTTCAACACCTCGGGAAGACTGTGAGAACAAGGACTCTGGTGTGCTGAGAATTGATCCTGGGAATACCCTGATATCACAAAAACTCCAAGCCAGCCAAATATTGATGTCGATATCTGGGCAAATTTCCTATTTAAGTAGAGGTTGGAGTGGTGGTGGTGGGGTGGTTTAGGGAAAAGCTAGGTAATAGAGAAAGAGCTGGAAGGCAAAGACTAAATTGCTAATGTCCAGGGCAGGGTTTTGGCCTTATGGGAGAGCAGGAGAATTTGGTTAGAAAACAGTCTGAAATCCATTCCACAAGTTGGCCTAGCATGGTGACTAGACAAAGTTCTGGGACTCAGCGCTGTCTCCACAGACTTGAAGATGTATGTCCAATGTGAATATTCTGTAACAGTCTCACAGGGGAAGACATTTATTTGCTGAGAAGTACATTTGCTTGGAAGAGTGAGAGTTATGATCCAGATTCCAAATGATTTCATAAAAACAGCACCTCAAGACTTACTCTTTCTACAGGACCCTAAGGACCAAATACAAAAATCCTCAAGATATACAGATATAAAATGACCTTATTCAAGTGGTCATTTTAGATCCTACCAGTTGAGCCATGTATTAAAATGAAAACTTTGGAGAAACTGCTGACAACTTTATTCTCTAGTTTGCTTTGTATCCTCCAGAAGATTAAGGAGCAGGCATTGGAGGGAAGCAAGATGAATGATTTTCCTCTACACACTCTTCCATTGGCCCCAATGCTCTTGTTTATAGTTTCACCTTGTACAACGGTCATGAAGTCAAATAGTCCCATGACACCTTAAAAAAGATCGTTCTTTTCCTATCAAACCAAGATCCTATTGACACTCAGATCCTCAGATTCATCCCTGAATTACTACCTTTGAACTGAGGACTTCTTAGATAATCTGGGGGTTTCCTGGGGGTTTTAATCCCTTTTTTAAAATATCGATTTTGGAATTTTTAACTAGGTTTGTGCCTCTGATCTTTTCTCGGCATCTGTAAAATCCTTTATTTCCCACCAGTTTGACAGAAGCTGACTGTTGGAAATGTGAAAGGATCAGGACAGGATGCCTTAAGAAAAGTTAGCCATAAGTTTATCTCAGGAGAAAGGTTGGGGCAAATGTTGAAAGTGTTACAATACATGGAAGCCAGATGGAATTTGGCTGTGTCTGGTAGCAGGTACTGGAAGAAGCAACTGCATGGAGGGCTTATTCCTGATGCTCTCCCTTGTCTCATAGTTGGCGTGACTGTTCACAGTAGCTGGCTCTCCAAAAGTCACATTATTAAAAAGAGGCAGCAGACATATACCATAGTGACAGGTCTAGGATGTGTTTGAAATACGTTCTTGCACAAACGTCTAAAAGAGTTAAGATAAGACACCATTATCTTAACTTTGAACCACTGTTCCCCTCCTGCCTATTCTCCAAAGCAAACTGGATAATATCAATTACTAAATTATTCAAGAGATGAACATGAGAAAGAATCTCTTGAAGATACCTTTGTCTCCAGTTCTCTGTCTTGTTCTCTGTGGCAGTCATCATTGGTGCCCCACCCATATTCCCTGGGCATTCATTGCTCCTGCCAAAGCTTTCCTCCTGCAAATGCCTGCGAGTCCACAGAGAGCTTGCAAGTGGGCTCAACCCCCACACAGGGCAGGGTGAAAGTGCTGGGGAGTTAGTATGCCTCAAAGCAACTCTTAATAAATGAGAGATGGAAATCGGTAAGAAAAGAGCTCAGCTTCCTTGGCCTTCTGGTAGGACCTCTCTCCAGTATATTGTAACCATCACCCAGAGGTCCCCCATGAGGTTGAGTTCTAATACTCAAAGTTGGAACCAACTCATTTATGACCTTGTAATCTCACTTCCTTTTCTTCCCAGTCCCTCACCCAGAGGTCCCCCATGAGGTTGAGTTCTAATACTCAAAGTTGGAACCAACTCATTTATGACCTTGTAATCTCACTTCCTTTTCTTCCACTGTGCTCCCTGGGAATATCTTCCAAGTAAGCTACTTACATTCACATTCTTTACTCAGTGTCTATTCTGAGGAAGCCACCTTGAGACTGTCTATCTCAGCTTGTTGTAGACCCCAAAGGGGAGCCAAGGGCTATTGGTAACCTTGGAGATAAAAGACCTTCCTGAGATCCAAATAGTGTGTGGTATACTGCCCTTCCTCAGACTAGAAAGAAATAGTGAGGTAATATTATCAGCATATACATTATAAGTGCAGAGATGGCCAATATAGTTTATTGGTAATAAAATAATGGTAATAATATAATGGGTTCCACTCATTATATTTAGCTAGATACACATAAAAGCACATGACATATTAGTTGTTTACTTATAATCTTCATTTTTCCTTAATGAATTTGTGTCAGTGTTAGTTATTTAAAAAGATACATTAAAGCACAATAATTAACTCAAAGAGTTGAGTTAACCTTCTAAATAGAAGGAATTAGAAGGTTAGGTTTGTATGTCATAAGGCCTCTGCAATTGCAATAGGTGTGGCTGTAAATTTGGTTCTAAGCTTCCTGAAAGACAAAACAAAAAGGAAAATATGGTTTCATAAAACCTAGAAAATTTAAGGCATAACTGTACATACTTTTACAATGATATGATTTATATGTATGATTGTATATGATTTATAATGTTTCAGTTACTTAGCGTTCTGACTCAATTTTGGTCATCTTCAAAACATTTTTACTGTTTCATTTGTGACTTCCTTATTTAGGGTGAGTTCCTTCTCCCTTCCCTGCTGGGAAAACAGAGATTTCCCCAAGTTAGGACCCATTTTGTTTGTTTCCATAGTTACTGAGGATGTACACATATACACACAGTCAACAATATTGAGATGAACATCATGTGTATAGTTTTTCATCTACCACATTAAAAATACATACTTTTGAAAAAGCATATTATTTTTAAAGAGCTCATAATTCCTTTAAAATGTTTTACTCCTTCCTTTAATAATGCCAGACTCTTGGCTTAAATAGTCATCATTAAGGCAGGTTTTGAGGAGATGTATCAATCATCAAAGTCAGTAAATAATAGAGTAAGTCTGTTCTAAAAAGTGATAATTGGCCTCCTTTAAATTAATAAATTATTCTTAGTTTAAATAACTCTACACCCAATGGACAAAATGAATAAGAATTTTAATAACTAGTGAAATAAAGATCATAAATCTTTTGCAATTTCTTCTGGGAATAAATATTTTTGTCAGATTTGATGTGTTTATGTCTTGTTATTAAAATCCAAAGTTTAAGACAAGTTCTCAAAATAAACTTGGAGAGGAGTTTTCAGACTTTTGCTGGGCAGATAGATAGGACTTTGGATAAGACTCCCAGACTTTTCCATGGAAGTCTGCTTCATAGGAGGAGGGCTGACTGATCTTCACTGCAGGGTGAACTAAACCAGGGATGGTCAACTGAAGTTACATTTTAGAATAGTGCTGGAAGTCCCCAGCTAAATATCAATCAAGCTTCGCATTCTAGACTCCATCTTCCTAATCCATCCACAACCACCATTACTACTACTTGTTGCAGATGGCATGGTTATGGAAGGTTAAAAATCTTAACTTCAAATCTTTCTAGTCAAAAAAGCCTTGATTGACAATGGGTAAAATTAAACTTTGAGAACCCTGGAATATATTAGTGACAGGTGTGAAAATTAGCCATTTGTGCACTAACGATATGCATCTTTAGTAATATTTCTTGCTTACCTTCATCGATATAAGATCAAAGCCTGCTTGTTATTTGGAGAAAAAGAGAAGAAAAGAAAAATTCCAGATGCAGAAACAATGCCAAGAAACACAGTTAAAATGAACCCATATTCATATATTTCTGTGAACTGCTTAGACATAATGCTACTTATAAAACAGTCCCTGAGAAATAAGCACACTTTTTAGAAAAAAAGGGTGGCTTCTGTTGGTGGTTGGTTCAGTGAGATGAACTTTAATCTTCTTTTCAAGTTTGTAATTCTGATTGTTCAGGCAGTGTGTTTCTTTGGGCAAAGCTGAGGAAGTGGTGTGGACTGCAGTTTACTCAATAAATAAATTTCTACAAGAGGGATAATTTGGGGAATCCAGAGTCCTAGACTCAACAAAGACACAAAATGTGTTTACATTAGCTACATGGGAGAATTTCCTCAAATTGCCACATCTGTATAGGAAAATGCTAATTTTCTTTTAGAAAAAGTACAGAATGTTCAGCTAAAGGTTTTGATCACACTAGAACAAATTATTTGGATATGATTCTAACATTTCTAATTGACAATATTTGATCCCTAAAAGAGATCTTTCATACGTTTTTCCAAAAAGTGATTCAGAAGGGAGACAGGATTTATCCTTTGGAAGAAATCAAACACCTTCCAGATGAAACTCTGCCATTGTTAACACTGATTTGATTCTTCGAAAATTAATTATCTCAATAAAATGCACCCTCTCTGTGACAGTCTGGATTTTAGAAATGCCTATTGTCAGGAGAAATGAAGGTTTCTTCAGGCTATAGCAGCTTATTGGAAAGGATATACAGCAGAAAATGACTTCATTGATGGAACAGGACTCTTAATAGCACAGGTTTACTCATTACTGTAGGGAAAAGATATATCCATGCAGTGACTTATGAGGGAACCCTGACTTGTAGACTGCATCAGCTGCTACTTCTGCATTGTTTAGTAATTCTTTTGTAGAATTTGGACAATCAATACCCTTCTGCTACTGATGTTTCAATTGATATAAGTAGTTATAGCTGAACTAGTATGGCGAGAAGCTATTGGCCCATTGCATTTTGTTTTCTGCATAATAGAGCCTCGTTTATTAAGGTTCAATGGCCAAATAGCAAAGAGAGGATAGCCCTGCTCTTGCCTCACCATCGGGCCCCATGTCAGGGTACGTGTAAATACTCAAGGCTCTAACGTCTGGTGTTCCTTCCAGTGCTGGAAACAGTAGACATAGGAAAACATTTTCTTCTATTGATCTTCATTGCCTGACTACAGTAACAGGATTCCGGGTACTTTGGGGAGGCTTTTAAAACCTATCTCAGGCATATGTAAAGACTGTTTCTTTCATAACAATCATGCTTACTTAAAACAAAACAAAAACAACCTTTTTACCATTGCTCGCATATTCTATGTACCCAACTTCCATATTACTGCCCATCTGAATTCCTAAGAAACCACATGAGAAATGGTAAACAAAACCTAACAGTAAGAGTAGAAAGAGATACTAAGCTATAGCTTAAACAGTAAATATGTTCCAATTGTTACAGCCCTATGCATACGATGCAATCATTTGGGAATCTAGATAATACTGATGCCCACCCAGGACCACACCTTACTTGCATTTTTGTCTTTTTAAATCTGGATTTGTGTCTAGAAACAGTGTTTTGAAAAGCATTTTAGATCTTGTAGCAGAGCAAAAAAGAGACCCCAACAGAAATCAAATAACCTCATGTATACACCCAAATACAGGGAAAGGCTAAAATAATCCACTGTCCCTCTCTTTAAATTCCCCAACACAGTGTTGCAATATTAAATTATAATATGGACTCTGATTCTGCCGATATGTAGCCAACATAACAAAATGAAGTGTTAAGAAAAAGTAGTTATAGAAAAAATATCATCTGTGTTGTGGCTTATATCTGGATTTCCCCATTAAAGAGGAGCTCGTGTCCCAGAATGCTAGATGCCAACGATGTTCAGAGTGTAACCAAACTAAGTGCCTAGAACATTCCCCACTATCTCTTCTTAGAAATTCAAGAAATATCTATTATATAAATGAGAAAATTTATAAATGAATCAATGTATCAATGGGTCTGAGTGATTGACATGTATTTATCTGTGCCTATGGTGTATGCCTAATACTATACCTGGACCTGAGACAGGGGATTCAGACAAGATAAATTTTGCCGTTAGGGAATTCATAGGCTAAGTGAACAGATGTGAATCAACTGATGAAGAGCTTTGAAAGAATTGAAAGATTAAAACATCACTAACTTTGCAGTGCCTGGTAATCATCACAAAAAAAAAAAAAAGAGAGAGAGACAAAAAGAAAAAGAAAGAAAGAAAAAGAAAAAAAAATGCCATAATTAGAGAAATATTTAGGAATTAATAAGGGTTAAATTATTATATATGAAAAAGTGTAGGATGCAGCTAAGTTGACCTTTAAAAGGAAGTACAGATCTTTAATGGAATTCTTTTAGAAACAAAAAGTTTCAAAATTAATGAATTAATAATTCAACTAAAATACTAATTTTTTAAAAAAAGTTTAGAAAATAAAGCTGAAGGAGGAAAATAATAAATAGAAAATCAGAAATAAATAAAATTTTTAAGACCACATATATATTAGATAAGCTCAATAAAACCACAGTTTCATAGAAAAGACAAATGAAAAATAAACAACACAGATCAAGAAAAAGTAGAAAATTATAAATTAACTATTAAAAGGAATGGAGAGAAATAAATAACAATGGGTCAAGAGAGGTTAAAAAGAACAGAATAGCTTTATGGCAGTAAATAAGGAAACAGATAAAATTGGAAATGCATAAAAATAAATTTCTGAAACTGAATTAAGAAGGAAAGGAAAATCATTATTAAAAGATTAACATTAAAGACATTAAATTAATAATAAAATTTAAAATTTGTATTATAAAGTTTCAAACCTGCAAGATGCAGGAATATTCTATAACTGAAAGAAAATATTGTCCCTCACTTTTACGAACTGTCTCAGAAAATGGACAAATAGGAAAAGCTTCTCAACATTTTTTGAGAGAACAGTAAAGCATCAACCAGACCCAAGTAAAGGCAGTTTCAAGAAGGCAAAAATATAGGTCAATTAGACATACGAACATTTATGCAAAACTCTCGATGTAAGTCTTAGCAAGTCAAAACTCACAATTTTATTTTAAATTTTAAATATCTCTTAAGTACATAAAGAGGTAGAACTTATCTCAGATTTGAACATGTCAGATAAGTAATGATGAATCAACATTAAAGAATATTTCAATATTTTGGTAGATTAAAAGGGAAAACATAAATGTGTTTATTTGAATAGATGTAATAAAACAAGGAAAAAAAGTCAACTTCCATTTATGACTTTGGATAGTTTAATAAAATTTAAATAGAAATGTTTGTTAACCTGATAAAGTATATTGAGCTAATAACTTCAGATTCCAGCACATGTAACAGTACATATTTAGAGCATTCCCACTAAATCAGAAAAAAAAAAAGACATAAATGACTACTGTCACCAGTTCTTCTCAAAATGTTAATATGATTCCTAACCTGTGTCAGAAGACAAGCAAAGAAAGAGGATCAGTAAGGGTGATTTAAAAAAAAAATTGCCATTATTTGCAGAACATCACTGTTTACCTACAAAACCTGAGAGCAGGTATATTTTTTTAATAACTATTAAGGTAATCCAGAAAGGTACCTGAATATAAAATACATATTTCAAAAATCAGTAGAATTTCTACCTATCAACAATAACCATTAAGAAAATGAAATTTAAAAATCTTATTTTCAATCACAGTAAATGAATTGCACATGTCAGAAAAAACACATCTTTGAAAATGATCTTTGTAAGATCATCATGGAATAATTTAGGAAGGGAATCATATCAAACATAAATTGTCCCCTAAATTATCACTGAGTTCAGTGCAATGCCAGTCCAAATTATAACAAGATTTTTCTTCGTGAAATGTGACATGCTAATTCTAAAATTTATATGAAATAACGTTTATAGAATCATGACAATTCTGAATTTAAAAAATAGTAAAAGAAGAAAAATATGGAGGGGAAACTGGCTTGATCAGCTGTCAAGACATTATAAAATTATAGTAAATGAAACGATCCTATCCAAATTTTGATATGAGTAAGGTGACATTACAAAATCGGAAAAATTATGAAATATTCAGTACATTAGTTTATATTCATTGTTCTCTCTATATATAAAATAACACGTATAGTTAGTAAGAAATATATTTTTCCACAGTAATTAAAATATATATGAAAAACAAAAATAGATTCAATTAGATGGAAAGGCCTTTGTGATATCAAGGTAGGAAAGAGCGTCTTAAAAGTGAGAGAAGCATAAACCACAAAGGAATTGACTATAAGAAAATGAAAAACTTACGAACTTAAAAATAAAACTATAAATAAAGTAAAGAAAAAGAAATAGTCATTATGTGGGAGAAAATATTTTCCTAGTACATAAGAGAAAAATAATTATCACCCAGGCAATATCAAGAACGAGGTCCGTATTGTCCCCGCACTTCATGGGGGGGTGGGGCGTTGGGTTCGGAGCCGTAGGACCAAAAATATATTAGAAAATGTACAAATTTACTAGAAATGAATAAAATGAAAATTAGTACAACAGTAAAGCACATTTTACTCCCATCTGAATGGAAAAAAAAAAAATCAGAAAGTATGACACATCTAGATTTAACCAAGCTATGAGGAAAGGGACCTTTCATACTCAGTTGTGTGAGTTGGTACAACTATTTTAAAAAGTTTGGCAATTTGTAGAAAAACTTAAAAGAGATATCCCTTAGAGCCTTGCAGTTTTATTTCTAAGTATATATATCTTAGAAAATGTGGAACACATGCACAAGTAGAGGTATGTGCAAGGATGACTTTAATAGTAAAGAATAAAAGAAAAATGCTGTAATTTCATGTGGTGTAAAGCAAAAGCATAAAATGTTAAAAAGTATGTAATTTATATTTAAATCTATAGCTTCAGTTAGAAATATATTTTAATGTGACTGGATCTCAGAAATGTGATTTTAAAAAAACAAAGAATTAATAGTTGACACTATTATATTACCATTAAGTGAATAAAAACAAAGAAACATTTTGTATCATTAGAGCTACAATAAAATGAATTAAAAAGATATATACTAAATTGTAATAGTAATCACTTATCAGAATGGAAAGAAAGTAGAAAATGGAGCTGCTATAGGAAGTTTGTGTGTGTGTGTTTGTATGTGCATGTGTGTGTGATGTGTATGTGTGTGTGTGTGATGTGTATGTGGTACTCCATTTATGTAAAAATGAGACCTATGTGAGAAACAGTTATATTTATCACTTCTGGGTGGTTTTATACTGTTCATTTCATTCACAGTTTTCTATAGCTTTAAAATCTCTCTCAGAGACCATAATTAGAAATATTACAATATTTTCATATCTCTACATGTTATTTAAAATATGACTTTTAAAGACTACAGAGTATCCAATAATTATTGATTTATCATAATTATTTTAGGACTCTTCGATTGTACACTTTAAATTATCACTGTCATAAATAGTAATGTTAGAAATACATGTAAAATTATTTTCATCTATTTGATATTTCTTATTTGAAGATTGTTACTATAATTTTATTTCCTATCAACTCATTTGATTGCTTATAGGTTTTGCTTTATACAGTTTGATATTATATTATTTGGCATGTAAAATTTCCTATCACATCATCACTGTGAGACATATTTATTATTTTTATAAAATAAATGACATTTTCTCTCTTCAATGTTTTGTTGCCCTAATTCAATTGTATTTGATTTTAGTATAATCACTGCTGCTTTTTTTCTTATAGAGAATTTTAAACTTGAAAGAAACAGTTTTAAAATTATATAAATTATTTTAACCATACAAGATGGGCTTTTCAATTAATTTAATGAGACTGATATAATTCTGCTTTAAACACTGACAGAAAGCAGAAAACAAGAACACTTTGGTTACTGAACATAGGTGAAAAAAGATCCTATTAGCAAATGGCAAATGGTATACGATGAAAGCAGAAAATCCATTATTTAGTAATGAACAATAATACAAACACTACTAGTAAAATTGGAATCAAAATGTAATATAAAATCTAAAACAAGGATTTCTTACACCACTGGTCAACATCATAGTTAAGGCTGAAATACTATAGTGTTTTCTACTAATATAAAGAAGAAAATGACACCAAGTATCTTAATTATTTTTTAGATTTTTTTCTTACTCAAAATTCTATTTAATTTATTAACAAAAAATGACCGATAAAAATATCATTATCATTGGTATCATAAAATAATTACTGTCATAAACATATGAATATCAAAAATCGAGATAAAAAATCATTATTTTTAGTTGATTGTGTTTAACTAAAAGACATTTCTTTCTCAAGTGATTAACCAAAATATCAATATATTGTCAATATACAACAAATATTCATTTATTACATATTAACTTATATATGGCTCACAGATTCAAGTGGAATCTCATTGCATTGAATTTATAGATAAATTTGAAGATACATCATTTAATATTAGGTCTTCCAATGAAAAATCAATTAAATCTCTCTATATATTCATGTTTCTTTTATATTTATTCGCTTATCAGATATTCATCGAGCACCTAATATATGACAAATATTGAGAATATAATCATAAACAGTTAAATTATTTTTTTAATCTTGAGAGTTTATGCTATTATTTTCAAGTATTTGTAGCTTATTTGCTTTCTCTGTATGTCACACATGTGCGTTGATGGTTCCTTGTAAATTAATTTTTTTCTATTTGAAATTTCTCATTGTATATAAAAAAAAAAGGATTTTTGTATAATCACATATTATCAAATGGTTTCTGGAATTTTTATTCTTAAGAGCTCTGAGTTTGATTTCCTCAGATTCATCTAAGAAAATTTATTTACTTCCCAAAAGAATTACGGTCATGTCTTCGCTACAAACAGTTATATTTTTAATTGTTTTTCATATTTCTTTGCATTGTTTAAAATCTCAAAATAACTGTTGTATAACAATTTACTTATTTTAATAACAATGAGTAATAGATTTCAAATTATATGATGAGTGCTATTGACTTTCAAATGATACCTTTGATCAGTTAAGGTTTTTATATATTTCGATTTACTAAAATATATTTTGCTTGATTTTTTTTCTTTATTTTTTCAGAAGTAGGTGCAACACTTATCAAATGACTTTTTTTTTGCCAGATGTCGAAATGTCCATATGGTTTCTTAACTATCATTTCTTAATGCACTAAATAAGAATCTATTTTCTGATACTGAATATTTTTACATACTTATATATCGTTTGTTTTAATTAGTATTGTAAAAATATTGAAAATTATAGAAAACAAATATTAACATACCTAAAGCTACAACCTGAATTTAACAAATAAATCATCAAGTCTGTGAATAATTTTACTTTGCATCTTCTTTTAGAGCCCTAAATCTCATTTACTTCTTGTCACTGCTGATAAAGGACCTTTATATTATAGTAAGTAGCGATGATGGTAGCTATTGTTTTTTTTTGCCCAAAATTAAAAAGAAAAGCTCTAATATTACAAAATTAAGTAGTAAACTTCCTGTGAGGTTTCTTGTGAACAAGCTAGATTGGGGTATAATTTATTTGTAACAAAATATACCCATCTTAAGTATACAGTTAAATGAATTTTATCAAATGTGTATAGCCCAATAACCATGACCACAATTAACATACAGATGTTTCTATAAAGCAAAAAAGTTTTCTCACCCTTTTTTTCACTCAAACTTCCTACTGTACCCCAGATCCAGGTAACAATTAATTTTCCTTTTTTCACTTTAAAGAGTTTTGCCTGTTCTAGGCTTACACATCTGGGACATAGGATCTTGTATTAGTATAGTGAGGCTTCCTGATACCTTGTTGTCCAAGATGGTTGCTGGATCTCCAGCAATCATATTTGCTAAAGACCAAAAGATGGATAAGTATGGAAGGACACAATGCTATACTTCCGGCCTTCCCAGACATTCTAAAAACAAAACAAAACAAACAAACCCTGAAAAACTACTGCTTACTTCTCATCGGCCAGAAATTAGTAACCTGGTTACATCTAACTACAATACAGGATAGGAAATGTAGTCCTTTTATTCAAAGTGCCTATCTTTCCAGCTCAAAGTCAGGGCGATGTTTGTCAAAGAGCAATGAGATGTTGGCATAAGCAACTGCAAATCGCATTTATTTTTCATCGTTATGACAAAAGGTAGATCAACGGGGGTCGAGGAGTAGATTAGAGGTCCTAGGACAATGATTGTAGATATATTAATTAGAAAGTTTCCCCAGAAAGAGCTCTAATAGACCCAGGGTATGAAAAGAAATAGCACTTGGTAAAACTGGCTTCAAAATGTTTGCTAAGTGAATGATTGAGTGTTGGCACAGCACCCATATCTAAGTTAAAATGTCTTTCTGGTAAGCTCTGTGATGAGGCTGGTGACAATGTCAGTTTTCTTTCTCCTTTCAATATTTTTCAAAGAGTGGGATTACAGTGGTCTGTGGTTTGGTGCTTGGCCATTGAATTCTCTTACCAGGGATTTCAATAACATGCATTTTAGCAAGGTGTAGAATTTAGCAAGGTTGCAACAGAAGAATTTAAGAAGTCCTTATCCTTCTAATGCATAGCAGTGACTGCTGCGTATAAGCAGCAGGGAGGTAGAGCCTCTGAGCATGTAATGCATCTTCAAGATAAGTTTCTCCACTGGGTCACAATCCTCAAGTCTCAACTTTGAATAAATGGGTCAATTAGAAAGTTCACTAAAATTATCTGGACCAACACTTCAATGCAAAATTGGGCTTCTGTGGCAGAAATCTGGTTCCTTATCAATAATCACTTATCTTGGTATCAAGTAGTTTTCTTACTGAGGTAACAATATTTGGACATTTTTTCTTCTTCAGTAAAATGAATAGCTTATTCCTCATTTTCTTCTTTCAGAAAGACCATTGGTACTGGGTCCATTGCATGTTGCAATCAGAGTTTTTGCTGCTGAGACAAATACTTTTATAAAAGAAGAACCTACTAGAACCACTTCCTGTCTTTAAAAAGAAGAGGTTTTTCAGATTCTTTGTTTTTCAAAACACTTTCAGAGACAGTTTATCAAAGATTTAGACCAACACTGAACTGTTCCTTTGGGAAGAGTTTTGAATGTAAATACATTCAGTCTGGAAATGAATGGAAACATAATTGGGCTGTATTTATACTCAGGCCCAACAGATGCTTTAAATACACTTACTGTAAGATAATAATATATAGTGAACTCTTTAAGAGTCAGGATTTGGCCTTAAACAGATCTAGGTTTGATTCCAACCCTAACAATTACAATTTTGACCAATCTTTACTCTCCTCATCTATAAAATGTACATCATATTATCATCAAGCCCCCAGGGTGGTTGTGAGAATAAAATAAAATTTTCTAGGGATGATAAAGTTATTACAGGGCTTGCATAAAGTAAACGTCAATAAATATCAGCAGTAAAACAGAATCGTTATGAAAAACAATAAAAATATTAGACACTCATTGTCTTTTAGTTATATCCTGCTATAGCAGACTTGATTTCATGTTGGTTTCATGTTTCATGATTTCAAACATGATTAAATCATCTTATTTAATGGCAGAGTAATCATACAATGAGATAAATTCTACACACACATATGTGTAATGTATGTGTATATATCTTTTTTTCCCTGAGTTTCTTGCCCAAGAGACTTGAAGGATCTCTGTCGTAATAAGTTTTGTTCAAAACAAATTGAACAAAACAATGGCTAAGTTTATATCAACCTAAATTTCTCCCTCATGTTTGAGCTGACCTGAGATTTCACAATAAGTAAATTCCCAAAGGGTTAAGAACAGGAGCAGGGGATTCCTTCCTGAGACAATAAGATGCAATGGTCAAGGATGGAGGTGATATAAAGAGTGGATTTAGTTCTCTGGATTCTTTTTACTGGGCTTGTGTGTGAAGGAGAGAAAACTGATAAGTAACTCTGTTCAATTACCTTGTAGCTTCAGGCTGGAGCTGGAAAAAGACTGAGAAGAAGGTGGATTATACTGCCTCCTGATAAGGAAAGCCAAGATGGCCTGGAGCTTGAATTCAGCTATTTGAACAGGGTGTTGGCGAGTGATCTGGACTCAGGGAGAGGAGCAGGGGCCAGAAAGCCAGAGCTGAATGAGGGGTCTTGGCCTTCACTTAGCTGCCCTTTTCTTAAGCTCTAATTGGCTGCAGCTGCCAGATTCATCTTCCTGATCAATGGTAAATCTGGGCCAGTTGATTAGGATCAATTTACCAATATAATCTGAGTCTTAGAAATAGCAATTTTTTCTTATTGTTAAAGTATGAATGTACTAGATATTCTTAAGATACAGTAGTGTGTCAGCCATACTCCTTTACAAATGTCCCCTCAGGGACATTTCCCAATCCACTGGATACTTTCAGTTGTACTAGGGGTGTGGTTTCTTTGGCAGACCATTGGGGACTTTGACACACGAGAGGGTCTTCCCCATTTTAGCGACCTCATTGGGTCTTTGGTTTTGCCAGTTTAATAGCCTACGAAGTGACAAGACTTCTGCATCTTTTATTTTTTGCACAACTTTTAGAATGACACAGAACTGCCATCATCCCTTTTATCATCCTTGCTCTTTACTTCCTTCCTCTGTCCCTCCTTGTTCTCACGGCTGATCTTCCTTTTCTGTACAACTCACATGCAGTCCACAAGGAAATCCTATTAGCTCTACATGTAAAAAACTATATCCATAATACAACCAGCTCCCTTCTCATTGTTCCCACCTTGGCCCACCAGCATCTCTTACCTGGATAACTGCAGAAGCTTTCCAACTGACCTACCTCCAACCTTGTCCCTACTTGCCCAAGACAGCCAGAGTGATCCTGATAAAATAATTATATCTTGTTACTCCATTGCTCAAAACATTCCAATGGCTTTGTATCTCATCTAAAACAATTGTCAAAGCTCTGTAGGCCCCAGAGTTTGGCTGCTCATTGCCATTCTGACTATATCTTCTGCTTTCCTCCCACCTAGATTTCTCTGTGCAGACACACTGACCTTCTTAGAAGTTCTTTAGGCACACTACAGCCTCAGGGCCTTTCCATTTGCTATAATCCACTATGGGTCTTTTTACTCTATAATGGTGGTAAAATAATACAATCAAGATAAAAACAAAAAGCCTCATTTCTGATTCCTTTCTTTCTGGCTAATCTGCAAAACTAGAGATTGTGGGACTAAGTTGAAAATTCTAACCAAGAAGTTCCTAAACTGCTGGGGACTCAAGAAAGACAGGTGGCCCTCACAATATCAGGTGTAACATTAAAGTCCTTGCCTTACCTGACTCTGTTCCCAAATTCTCTTTCTGTGCTTCACATATGGCATAGTTATTTTTCATGATTCAGGTCAACAAGCACGATCATACACTTAGGTAGCGTGGTATCCGTACTAGCTACCATGTTAAATGCTGGAACACATACTCAACTCTGAGGGCACTTACAGTCTAATGGGAGGAACAAGGAACAAACATGGAAAAATACAACATAACACAAGAAGCACTATGATAGGAATATGTTCTGGTCCTATATTAGCACGTGATACACAGATTTATTCTTGAGAAGGGGATTCAGGGAAGATTGTCAGGAGAAAATGGGAAATGAAAGAAGTTATGAATTAAAAGTAAGAGTTGGGTGGGCTTAGAAAGACAGCAAGGGCATCTGCGGTAGACTGAACAACATGTTTCTTGCAGGGTGCTTGAGACAGTGAGAGGTTAGGAGTTGCAGGAGACAAGACAGGAGAGAGAGGAATAGGCTCCATCTTGCTCAGAAATCGGGTACTCACTGGGTAGACAGAGAGAACCAGTGAAGAGTTCTAAGTAACAGAGCTGCATAGCAAATGTGCATGTAGAAAGCTCACTCTGATCGTATTATGGAAGAACTATTTAAGGGGTGACAAGAAAGACCAATGTTACAACAGTGAAGTATGATGAACAGTGAAGTATTCAGTGAAGTATGAATATATTTTTCTGCCTCAATGACTGGAAAAATTATTCTTTCTTTCCTTATATTTCAACACTTTGTCAGTTATAACTCTATTTTCACCCGCAGGCACTGATTTTTCTTCAGTGTAGGGAAGGACTTATGGACTTCCCTCTCTCCCTCCCTCCTTCCCTTCCTTCTTTACTTCCTCCCTTTCTCCATTCTTCCCTCCCTCCCTCCCTCCCTCCATCCTCCCTCCCTTCCTTCCTTCTTCCTTTTTCCTTTTCTCTTTCACATAGACATATCCGCCTTATAAACGCTTTCCATTTTTCTGATACTAATCTTTTTTTTTAGTTTTTGTTTTTACTTTTTTAATATTTTTTGCTTTTTTATCATTGTCTGTGAATGTATTAGTAACAAACAAACATATATTAAAGTCTAGCCAGATGCCATTTGGATTGAGATGCCTGGGCATAAGTATTTAAAAGAAGATAATTTAAACATGGATTTTAATTTAAAAGAATGAGACATAGTTAGAAGCAATTGGCTTCAAAGGTTTACATGAAGTTTAGTGAAAACTTACTTGGGAATTGAAAATGATATGGGGCTTACCTATACACTAGAGCACCTCCATTTCTTATACAATTACCTTTTCACTGGAGTGCTCTGTACATACTTGTTTTTTCATAGTGGTTTATTAAAAATGAAGTGTCCAGCCCTCTTGGCTGGTATAGTTAATAGCCATAGGAGATGAGTGCTTACTTACTTGTCAGGGCCTAAAATGGCCACCACTGTTAGTCAATCTACCCTCACTGAAATGTCCAGTCTCTCCCATCTCTCACTCCCCAGGTAGGGTCTCAAGCACATCATGTCTACCACTAGAGCTGGACAAAATGCATTTTTAGCAGTTCGAGCCATCAATTCCTTTAAACCTGATTTGCAGTGGTTGCCAGTCTTTCTATTACTGTAATTGCTGGCTAAATGAACTATAATTGTATTAAGAAGCAACTCTGAAATATGTATGTGCTCTCTCTCTGCTAATTCTCAGAATATTCAAGGAGAAGGAATTGATTCGTTGTGCTTGGAAGAACCATTCGGAAATGTTCCCTCTGGGGTCTGCCATTTGGAGGCCTCCTTTTCATTCTGGGGGAAGTCAGGGCCAGATGCCCAAGAGTCTGGGAGACAGACCAGAAGGAGTCGTGGAGGGTTCCTCACAGTACAATGGGTGGCAACAATGATTCCCTAATACCAAAAGAATCAATGATCAAGTCAGAATCCTCTGTAGTCTTGGGCACCAGAGAAGAGATTCAGATTAAAGTTCATATTCTGATCATCTATTATGCTAGGAGCTATGCAAGAGTTTTTCCAATCTCCTTTCTCTTCAAATAACCTTTGCAGTATGATTAGCTCATTATTAAAATGAAAGAACTAAAGCTTGGGCATGGTAAATGGCTTATGAATACTTGCTTGCTGGTAATCAAGAAAATGGAGTCACAAATCCCAGTCTACTTAGCCCAAGTCCACCACGACTAAAGAGATGTGTCCAGTATCATGAAATGTATGTTTTTAAATACTTTCAGATTTGACTAAGGCCAGTGGTGTCGGTTTGTGTGTGGAGGAGTGTATTGTGGGAAATGAAGAAGAAATTCTATTCTAAAAGGCTCTGTGCAGTGCATTTATCTACTATTTTGAAGAATTAAATATGTCAAATAACCCACAATCTCCATCTCTAGGGCCACCTGCTGCTTTGATGAAGCCCAAAATTAAGGTCTGGGAATTCCTGACTTTTCATTATGACTGGCTATTGGGCATCGTCACTCTACCCTTTAATTGGTATAATGATATTGATTTCCTTACTTGAAAAGCCAAAAGGGATAAAGTAGGCTAGACTGTGCTGGGGGAAAAATAAACCTCAATGTGTGAGTCACAATGAATAATAATACAGTAAACCTAACCCAGCTCCCATCTTCAAGGAACTAGAAATCTAGTGGGTGGGACACAGAACTGATAAATAGAAAGGAAATTAAAAGTCTGACTTAAATATACTTTTATAAAGCATGGCAGGGACTGCTGGCTGCCTCCCAATATCTATTCGCCCTTCCTTCCTTAATAACAAAACCATATTTTTATGTGGAACAATAATGTTCCCAGCTAAAATGTTATATTTCCCAGCCTGGTTTTTACCAAGATTTGGTTATATGACTAAGTTCTGGTGAACAAGATGTTATGTGATATTTATAAGAAGGATGATTAAATGAAGTGGGTTCTTCTAAAAGTGGCTCCTTTTTGTGTTCTTTCTTGCCCACAAAATAGATGTGATAGCTGAATTCTAGCAGCCGTCTTAGACTCTGAGGTGACTTTGAAGGTGGAAATCATCTACAAGTACCTAGCCCTGGTAGGTACTTGGAGAAGTGGCTAGTTATACTCCTATTTCAAATCCCTTCTCTCACTTCTAAGTTTGTCCGAGGCTTCAGTGGGTGATACCTTGTATTATTCAAGTGCTTACATTTCTCTGCTTCTTTACCTGAGAAAGACCAAAAGAGTTTTCTCTACGTAGACCAGGCAATTCATAGTAGAGATGATTGAATATTCTTAGGGATGACATCCAACCTATTAGGGGCTGGAGTCACTGGATGAATATCTCCCTCCCTGGGGCAACTCTAGATAGACCCTACAGATCCCTCCAGAGGTATCACTTGCTCATTGATGTACCTTTTATTGACTCTCCTCCCATCTCTGCTTCACTGTCCCCACTCCCTCCCTTGTGTTTTCTGAGATGGCCTCTCAAACAAACTACCACTACTCACTCCCTGTTTTTAGAGGAACCCAAGCTACAACAATACAGAGTAAGTACTGGCTTTGGTTGACCAAAGGCTTTCCTTTTGCCAAATCCAATTACTTTGCTTTGATTGTCACCTTTCTCATTCTTTCTGTAGTGGTTGTCAGTGTTGATTTTTTTCTGCTCTATTCAATCTCTGGTTTCCTTGATTTCCACTGTCTCCTGTCTGTTAATATCTTCCTTGTTCAGTTTAGATCACTGCCATATCACTCTGCCTGGTGTTCCACCTTTAAGGTCTCTTTGTACTTATCCAATATACAGACAACCATGCTGCAACAGTCACTGAACCACTAAATCCCATAATTCTCTTTTCATAGCTTCAACCTACCTTTCAAGATGATTTTTCGACACTCCTCTGAAGTATCCTAAGAGCCAGATAAAAATTTTTCCTCTTCCTTGAACATTACCTACTCTTTCTTTCCTATGAATATAAAGCCCTTCTATTTTTTGTCACTGACGGCTTCTTTTTAACATCTATTTATACCTATGTAAATCCTACCTATCCAGAATGGTCGACAGTATCTGTTCCTTCCTCCATGGCTTCTTTATATTCTCCAACCCAAAGTGATATGTGCTCCTTGGCATCATACTTGCTACTCTTTGTATCTGTTTACCATTTTTGTTGCTTTAAAAAAAAAACAAAAAACTTTGAGGCGCTAAATGAGCCCTTGGTAAATATGTGTTGAAAATTATTAGAATTAAATTTATTTGTGATATGATTTGTTTTTTCTTTTGTCAATTTCTAGAGGAGACAATCTTGACCATAGCTTTTATTACCTAAATTTCAAAATCACATATAAGCAAATCATATTTCATTATATTAAGAAGTAGTTTTGAGACATCAGCACATTAAATCCTTGATTTTTCGAGGGTGAAACTTATTCATTTAGGCATACATGGCAAATATCTTCCGTGAGCCTCTTTTTATTTCATCTTCTGTTTCCACTTATAACAGACTAACTGCTAATGATAACTCTGCTTCTTTCATAAAATGAAGTGTAGAGTGAAGCTGACAGATGATAGGAAATAAATTTCATGTCTAAACAGCAGCAAAACATTTGAGTTTAAAAAGCTTGCTTAAATGTTCCAAATCTTTAGATTCCAGGATGGTTAGAAGCAGGAAGCCTCTTGGTCAGTTTTTAAATGTGTGCACTTATGACACTTCCCTTTGTGCCTCATATTTCTGGGTTATTTAAGAATTATGACTATCATGTTCAGGGATATCTGGGAAAATGTATTATCCATCACAGAAATCAATTTTCTTTCAATCTGACCTTCCTTCTTAAACGTAGCAAGTAACTAGTTAAAAGCTATTTTATTTCCTTGTTCTGGAGTTGACCCTTGCTGTGAAATATTATGGATTGTTTTCTGATGCTCCTGGTTAAGTTAAATACCATCTCCATCGGTCACTGGTTCTCTAGGGAAAACAAGGTATTTCCTCTTCTGGGATTGCACTTCTGTCCTTCTTTCTCCTTCGACAGCAGCAGTGCTGGCTAGTTGTGCTCAATGAAATGAGTTTCTATTGTTTAAAAGGGACATGAGTCAAAAGAAAACAATTAAAGTGTTCAGTCAGGAGGCAGCCAATGAACTCTGCCATTTTAGATGAATGCATGTAAACAAAAAATGGGGTAGAGGTACTCAGCTGCTAAAGACAAGAACCTGCGAACTTGGACTTAGCCCTCTTGCCTTTATAGATTCAGAATCTTGTGTAGGTGATTTACTGAGAACCTGCTTTCAAGAGAAACCTATAAGGCAGTGAAAAAACAGGATAGAATAGAGAGGGTTTGGGAGAAGTCTCATCGTATTCTGATGAGACTTCTACAGAGTATTTTGGAGGATGAATTGCACTGTTCCTCCCTTATTCCCACCTCCAACCCCGGGGCAAAGGAGATTAGACTGTTGTACACCAGCATCTGTTATTGGCAACGGGATACCTCCGGGGAAAGGAGTATAACTTCCCAAGCATCCCCTCTGGAAAATAAAGGCAGTCACCATTAGCTGAGAAAAAATCTCCAGGAGAGGATATAAGTGAGTCATTAGCAGCCAACATTACCGGTAGATAAAAGATAAGGGCATCAGTCCAAAAAAGGGAAACTAGGTAGAAAACCAACACCACCTGTCACAATAATGTATTGCTTAAGTAACCTGGGCAGAGTGAATTCATACAATGGAACGTATGGGTCCTGCTAGTGAAGCTCATCAGTAGCTACAAGGATATAAGCAGACATCGAAAATAATTTAAAAAATTGTTTGCCCCACAAGACAGCATCCTACCATCGAGGGAGTTCATATGGGGGACGTCTCTGTACACACTGGGAAGACCCTAAGAAAGTAATTTATTCCACTCCTCTGGGAAATTTGTAATTTCTCAGTACACAGAGGCTGTCAATCTTCCGAAGGAACTATGCTTGAACCAATGACACTTGAATTCTCAAAGCTGACCATAGGCCAGGTTCTAGTTCAGGTCAACACAGTCTCAAGCCATCTGACTTCTGTTATTGTACTTTGTCTCTTGTGAGAGCTGAAAGTTATGATTGAATCTGGAGATGTTTTCCAGCCTGTCATAAAGAAACCCCAACCTTCATCAAGGAGGCTGTTCTCCAGTATCTGGGAAGAAACCATTTTGTCACAGATCTGTCTTTGGAAAGTAGTTCTTTTAACTTATTTACCAGTTATACCCATGTGGATTACAAGGTGAACTTTTAGAAGTACCTCAGTTTCTTATTGCATAAATGGAGTATTTAGTTAATCAGGTTGAAATACGAACTAAATGGGCAGTATTTGTAGAGTCCTTAGGACAGTGCCTGGCACATAGTTAAAGTCATATGTGCTAATTAAATATAAATAAATATAAATAAATAACTTGCCCAGGCTCAGTAAGTTAATTGGTTCATGTTTTTAAAGGGTTCATTAAGGATTTTATTGAATTAATATAAAATGTGAGTATATATCAATATTTTATAATTTAAGTATAAATTATTAATAAAAATTAGCCAACACACGAAGATGTCAGAATATTTTTATGCTTAGATCTATCAAGGATAGCAATAGTTAAAAGCTCTGGCTTTAGGTTCACACAGGGAAGAATTTTATTTCCCATTTTGGCTACTTACTGTGTGACTTTGGGCAAGGGATTTGATTTCTCTAAGACTCAGTTTCCTCAAATGTAAAATAGAGATAATGATAATAATGATAATAATAACAATAATTAATAATAGCTATCTCATGGGTTTGCTTAAAGATTAAATACGAGTATACACTTAGTATATAGAATAAATTCAGTAAGTGGTAGCTGTTGTTACTATTATCATTCTTTATAATATTTTTCAAAAAATTTTTATTACCCATCATTGGGCAAAAATTTTAAGGCTCTACTGTTCATTGCTTGGGATAGTAAAAAAGAATAAAGATATAAATTACTGCTCTTTGGCTTATTGGTTCTACATTCCCTATTCTGAAAGTAAGCAAAGGGTTAAGTAAGCAAAGACATAATCTACCTTAAAGTTCAAAGAGAGGCAATAGTTATAGCTATAACCAAGAACAAAGACACCTGTATGCCTACATTCTCATGCAGAAAAACAGCCTTAAGATACAAGGCTGGCTTTGGGCTGGCTTTCTAATATTGTATTTATATTTCAACAAATTTAAATTCATCCTGTAACCATTTAAATCTCTTTCAATGACAGAGAGAATGCAAGAGTTGTCCACACACAATACATATTCAGATGGGAGGGATGCCACTTTGAGCTCCCACAAACTTAGCTCTGGGTGATGGGAGACAGTGGAAAATAAAAATAATATTTGTCCACAGAAGAGACAATTTACACACAATCAGAAGAGTGTTTATTAAAGTATGATTGCCATATCAATTTAAGTCAAATATTGATAAATATCTCAGGGTTGCATTGGCTTCTAGTAAGAGAAAACCTGATTTAAAAGTTGTTTAAATAAATTGGAAGTTCATTCTTTCTTGAATAATAACCAGAGACCCTACTCTGGGTATATTTCTGTTTAGCCATCATTTGAGTGTAACTTGCAACCACATGATTGGTGCCACATTGACCCAAGATAGCCACATCGTATCTAACATCGTGCCCATGCTCAGGGAGGGAAAAAGAGGACAGGCAGAGGTATATGTTAGCCGCCCTACCTCCTTTTAAAGAGTTTTCCCAGAACCCGCTTTGAGCAACTTTTCCTTAAATCTTGTTAGCCAGAACCATATCCACGGCCAAGCTAACTGCAAAGGAGTCTGGGAAATGTAGTTTTCTGTCTGGGCACATTGCTACTCTCAAAAAAAAAAAAATAAGCTTCTGTTAATATAGAAGCATTCTGTTCATATAGGAGCATACTAGGTAGGCAAGTAGCAATTAATAGTTACATGTTTATTTTAATCTATTTTTTAAATTTTATATTTTCCTTAGTATTAAGATTGGTTATATTTCCTCTATGAATAAATAAAAAATTTTAAATTTGAGTTGATTTCAAGAAAAAAATAAATAATTAATGGTGTTAGTAGTATGTAGAAACAGCAAATTATGGAGATGGTCTATGGATGACTGGAGATAAGTAAACAAATCCCTTTAGTAAATAATAACTGCTGTGAGATTCTAAGAAATTTAAGAACCAAAGACTTTTAAATATGTGCCCTGGTGTTTCTTTATATCTAAGACAAGTGGCAGGAGATATATTCATGAAAACAATCACTTCTATACTAGACTATGGAGAACAGCAAAATGTTTTAGGACACAGGCTTTGCAAAAACAGGTTAAAACAAAAACTGCAATCAGCTGGATTTCTGAGTCTACAAATCTGATGGTGAGTGCATGCATTATGGCTGAAGGCCATCATCTGGCTAATGTCAATGCTTTCCTAGTAATTTCTACTTTCATGGGGTAGCGGTGGATGCTGCTAAATCTCGATAAGAGGTAATGGAGAGGTTCTCCTCATTAGCTCAGCCTGGAGAGGCATCATCCTGTCACCTGAAGTGTCAATAAACACTAGCCTTTAATGGTGTTGGCTTAGTGATAACGATACTGCACATTTCTGTTTGTCATTATGAGATTTAACACTAGCTGATTCCCTCTGGGTAGGGACTCATTATCAAGTAGAGATATAGAGCAATTGGTGTCTCTTTGAATCAAACATTGGCCTCCTCTAGCCTATCTCTTTAGTCATGAATTTGTAAAAGGAAGCCAAGAATTCGTTTCTTATTTTTATAGACATACACTATAAGACATTTAAAATGCAGTGGTCTTAAAAAAAAATCCATGAGTCAAAATTAAAATTTAAACTGATCATAGCCAATCAAAGACATGGTCAAGAAAACAGCAAACACTTAATTAAGAAGGTACAATGAAGATATTAATTCAAAAGGGCAAATGGAATATGAAGAAGGAAATAAAATAAGATAATCAACTAACCACATGTTGAATAGAAATCAGAAACGTATTGCCTAATGAGAATGAACAACATTATTCTGAATCGTTTCTGGAGAAAAACAGCTTTATCTCTACCTATTTATTTTAACCAGATCCTGACTGGAGTTCTAAATCCCAGTCACTGCTTTAAAAAAAGAAAAGAAAAAATGAGGTATAATTTATATACCATAAATATCAATCGTTTTAAGTGTTTAGTTCAATGATTTTTAATAAATTGATTCAGTTGCACAATCATCACCCAATCCAAATTTTAGACCATTTTGATTATTCATAAAAACTCTTTTTGTGTCCATTTTTTGTCAATTCTTACTCCAAAACCTCAGCCCCAGGCAACCACTGATCTATTTTCTTTCTTATAGATTTGTTTTTTCTAGAAATTTCTTATAACTGAAATCATACAATATGCAGTTATTATGTCTGGCTTCTTTTATTTAGCATAATGACGTGAACTTTATCCATGCTTAAGTGTTTATCAAGAGTTTTCTTTCTTTATTTTTTATTGCTGAGTAGTATTCCATTACATGGTATATCACATTTTATTTACCTATTCACCAGTTGATGGACATGTGGATTGCTTTCAATTTTATTCTATTATAAATAACATTGTTATGAATATTCACTTACTAGTTTTTGTGCTAATAACTTTTTATTTTTCTTGGATATACCTAGAAATGTAATTACTGGGTTGTAAGATAAGTATAATTTTAGCTTTTGAAAGAAACATTTGAACTGTTCTCCAAAATAGCTGTATCATTTTATATTTCCAGCAGAAATACATGAGAGTTCCAGTTTCTCACCATTTATTATCAGTCTTTTGGATTATAGTTATTCTAAAGGGTGTGAAGTGGTATTTCTTTAAAGCCTAATAATGTTAAATAAATTTTTATGTGCTTATTAACCATTTGTATCTTTTAGGTGAAATGATTATTCAAAAATTTTGTTCATTTTAAAATTTGGGTTGTCTTCTTACTGAGTTGCAGAATTCTTTATGTATTCCAGATAAAAGTCTTTTAACGGCTGATATATAATATGCACATATTCTGTCCCAGTCTTTGAAATGTATTTTCATTATCCTAGCATTGTCTTTTGAGGAACAAAATATTTTCATTTTGAAGAAGTCCAAATTTTAAAATGAACAAAATATTTGAATATACATTTCACCAAAAAGTATACAAATGACAAAAACTTTACTGGCCAATATAAACCTTTTTCCTTTCATCTTCTTTGAACTGTCCTTGCAAAGTACACATGAAAAATTTCCTAAAGGGTCTTAACTGACCTCATTCCCATCTTTGGGTATGGAACAGGCTTGTGATCTTCAACAGAAGTTGTACCGTGTTTCCTTAGTTTAATGTGCAGAAAAATTATAGCAATTAATGAGTGGTCCTGATCAGCTCTGGTAATATATACATTTGTTTCTAAGAGTAGAAGAGTGGCTGATCTAACTAGAACCTGTTGGATGAAAAGTAACTTATATGAAATTAAATAATGTATTATCCTATGCATTTAAATTTATTCATGTCTATTTTTGAAAATTCTATTGAAGAGTAATACTATCAAAGTTTCCTCATATATGAAATATTTTAAATGTAATATTTCAATTTTTTTCTACTGTCAGCGTACTTTATAAGTCATCCTTGATGAGTAGTTGACCAAGACCTACTGAAGTTTATAGCATGGGTGTCTTAGAGGCTGAAGGTGCTATGAACAGGCAAGAGGGCACAGGACAATGATTAGCTGTAGGGTAGGGAGGAAATACAGCAAGGGCATAGTGAGTATGTTTTCAGGTAGGATTTCTCAACTTCTGCACTTTTGGCCAGGTAATTCTTTGTTGTAGGGAGCTATGCTGTCCATATAGGATATTTGGCAGCATCCATGGTCTCTGCTCACTAGATGCCAATAGTATCCCCCTCAAGTCCAGTTGTGACAAACCATAATGTCTCTAGATATTGCCAGTGATCCTGTAGGACAAAATTACACCAGTTGGGAACCACTGGTTTAGAACATTTTGAGATTAAAGCACAGGTGGAGATGTTTGGCAAAGAGTCAGCAGTGTGAGAATGGGTCAGAAAAAGAAGGTATGATGTAAAGATCAGGAGACGTTTGCATGAAATGATAGTTAAATTTAAGAAATTATGAGGCCACTAAGGGAGAATGTGCCAAAGAACTACCCCTGGCCTTCTCCTTCTCTACTTGATGATCATGGAATATCTAGGAAAGATCCTAATTGACTCATCTTAGGTCAGATGTTCATCCATGGGCTCAGGAACTGTGACTATATATGTTTTCACAAGAAAATCCTCATGGTAATGTTGTCAGTGGAGGGTGGCTGATGGGCCTAGAAGGCAGAAAGGATAAAAGGTTGTTCTAAAAAGAAGGACCAAAACAGTCTTCAGAGTTGTTAGGTAGATCTAGAAAGTAGAAACTCATTTACAAGTTAGATATATAGAACAAGAAAATGAAAGGGTACAAATCTTAAGGGCTGATGAGATTAGGGCAAATGAGACTAGAAGTTACATGTAATCCCATTAGAGGAGAAGGAGGTGCTAAGTAAGGGACAGGGATTCCGATACGGGACGAGAAGGGCACGGCATGGTAAGTGACAGTGGGAAAGGAGCGGAAGGGAAGACAGGCCTTCACGACTGACTGTGCAGGATGTGAACAAGAGCAAGAATCTAAACTGATATGAGGAAGATGATTATTTGAATTTGGTAATTAGAGAACCTGGAGAATTAACTAATTTAGAGGACAAAGAGGTAAAGTTGTAAGTTCTATTTATCGGGACTTCGTAGTTGCCTGAAAAGGACTTTACTTTTTTTGTCTCACTTAATCTCAAAAATGAAGAGAATGAGACTCAGAGGTGAAGCTACAGACACAGATTTAGAAAACCAACAAGTAGAAGATAATAGACTTAAAATAGGCTAATATGACTTTAAGGTGCTACATTTCTCCTTGAAAATACACCATCCTCACTGAAAACAAAATTGCAGCCTTCTCAGTATATTAATCCTAGAAGTAGGTCCCCGGGGGAGGAAACTTTAGCTGGTTAGGAGAGGATTCTTTCTTTGTGTCAATGCTACTAAATTCAGACTAGGGAGATTCAAGATGGACAACCACAAGGCCATGATAGATATACTTATTTTTCTTAATTGCCAATTTACCAAAAGGCAGCAGCCTTTTAAGGACATGAAGATCTGGCCAAGTTTATGGTCATGTGGAAAGGAAGGGGTCGAGAGAAGGCCACAAGAACACCAGCTCTTTTGCCTATAGCTCATAAATCTGTGTGGTGATTCTGCTGGCCTGGAGATTAGAAGTCCTTGACCCAGGATATTAACCCCAGGGTCCTGTCTAGACCTCCCTGAGTTCTCTTTAAGGCCAGCCTGAGGGGCCTAACCAACAAGGCTTGGCCTGCCCCCCAGGGAATGCTAGAGGACCCGAGTGGGGACGCACAGCAGCAACAGCACTGCAGCCCTTACCCAATGAATGACAAGAGTCTAATAGTAGGTTATGCTTCTTGTCACTTGGCTCGAATGGATGTTCAGTCATGAAAGTCTTCCAGGCCAGAGTAAGAAGCAAAGCAGACTGGCCAGACTGGGAAGTAAGTGTGAAGTAGCCTCTTTGTGAGAAGATTAGGGAATTTAGCTTTTAGCTGCAGGATTGTTGTGTTCCCCAGCCTGGTGATGGTTCTGTGGCAGTAAAAGACAGGAAGAGGTCTATCCATTCAGCTGGATAGAAAGACTAAATAGAAGCGTCTCTAATCTGGTGCCTCCATGGATACAAAATTCACCCACATTCCCAGGACCCCTAATGCTGGCTTCACCAGTTCTCCCAATACTGAACCCAAAAGACATTACATCTATCAATTTATTTTTAATGGATGCATAACACACATATAGTAAAGGACACAAATCTTCAGTGTACAGATTGATGGATTTTTTTTTATGTATACATATAACCTAGCAACCCAGATCAAGGTATAGAACATTCTCATTAACCTACAGGGTTCCCTCATATACATTCTTAGTCAATACTGCCCCCCTCCTACCCACATACACAACTGGAAGAGACTGCAATATTCATTTCTATCATCCTAAATAACTTTTGTTTGTTCTTGAATTTCATATAAATGAAATAATATGCATATAATTTTTTAATTTTGGCTCATTGACTCAGCATAATGTCAATGAGATTCACCCATTCTGTGGCATATATAAGTAGTTTGTTCATTCTTACTGCTATAAATTAGTTTATTGTATAGGTATATAATAATTTATTTACCAATTACCCTGTTGGTGAAAATTTGAGTCATCTTCAATTTTTAGCTACTATGACTTCAGCTGCTATGAACACTTTTGTACATACCTTTTGGAGGACGTATGCTCTCATTTCTTTTGGATATATATCAATGTCCGTGATATCTGGGGCATAAGGTAGGAATAGATTTAATTTAAATAGATATTAACAACAGTTTTCCAAATTGGTTAAACCAGTATATTTCATTACAGCATTATGAATATTTATTAGCAATGTTTGAGAATTAGATTGGTTTTACATCCTAACATACACTTTGCACTATCTTTTTCAAATTTTAGCCACTTGACAAGACATTCTTTAAAGCTGCAGGAGATCTCAACTACCACTTGATTTAACAGAAAATAAAACAAAATAAAATCAAAGAATGCCTGCTACTCTGCTATTGAGTTATACCAAAGGTTCATCAGAATTTTCTTCTCGGACAAGTCCTGGTCTTTTTGTCTTCCAAAATTCTATCAGATCAATCCTTAAAGAGCAAGTTATTGTCCATTACATCAGAAACATGAATGAGAGTTACAGGTAAAGTGCTACTACATGTGCCAGCAACCATGGTAAATGTTTTGCATAAGTTACCATATTTAATTCTCTCAAAAACACTGTGAGTTTGGAATTCTTTTCGTCAATTTACACAGGGGGCTTAAAGAGTTTAAAGACACTGATGGTCACTCGAGTACCATGAAATAGGGCTGAAATTTGAAATCTATGTTTGACTAAGTGCAGGACAAACTACTTCAACTTTTTCACGTGTAAATGTGATCATTCAACTGAAAACACAAACACACATACACACAATCCATACACCTCCTGTTATACTGCTCATAGAGGTGTAATCATTATACATCAAGTGGGCATGTGATCAGGCACTTTAGATAGCCGTATATTAAATCAACTGCATGAGGTGTTGGATCATTTCAAGATAGTTGCAGCTATTACCAGTAAGTTTCTTTGCATTGTAAATAAAGAAGTTATCACTTTGATTCTTTTAAGAAAGTTATCATAACACTATGGATTGACTATATATTATTAAAGTGTACACAATTATTTCAGTTATTTATGACTATGTAACAAATTACCCCAAAATATAGCAGCTTAAAATAACAACAGCCAATAATTTGCTCATGATTCTATAATTTGGGCTGGGCTCAGCTGGGCATCTTTATCTCTGCTCCGTGTAGTGTTAGCTGGACTCACCCATGGTTTTGCAGTGAGTCGGAAGCTCTAGAAGACCTGGATGATATAATATGGCCTCATTCACAGGTCTGGCACCTCAGCTGGAATGGCTTGAATGGCTGCTCGCCTCCCTAGGCTTCTTTCTTCTCTCCTGGTATTTCATCCTTCAGGGCCTCTCTAGTCACATGGCCTCTCACGCTTACGGAGTCTATCCCAGAGTTCCTCACAAGGCAGCTCAAGTCAAAATGGTATACAAGAGGAAACTGCAACTGATTAAGGCATATCCCTGGAAACTGCCAGCATCACTTTTCACTACATCCTCCATGTAGTGTTCGCATTGTCATGTCAATACACTTAAAATAGACATGAGACCTAGAATTCTTATTTAAGGCAATAAGCACATCATTTGCAACCTAACTGGAACTGGTAATAGGTCCTCTAGCAAAGAAAGAGTCTCATGTTCATCTGCTGTGTCGTGCCATGAAAATGAGTTTATAGAGCATAACGATTGTATCTTTACCTGTCCTATAATGATCCCATATCCATATGTACCATATGCAAGGGAATGATTGCATCTCTTCCTGCAATGTAATTATAACAGGTTTATCAGCAATGCAATGATACCAATTTCCACCTGAAATGCAATTGATATTATCATTATGGGCTATATAACCAGCATATCTCTACCATAAATGTAATTAACACATTGTCTTTTGTATACTAAAGATTGCATTTCTAGGAGAAATGCAATAACAGTTCTATCTGTAGTGCAATGATCCCATCTATTTGTGCAAGTTAATTATCACTTTTCCACTTGTCAAGCCATAATGATAGGTATTCCTGTAGGGCAGTGATTGCATCTCTGCCCTTGGGGTAATGATCACATATGCAATGAGAGATAACAAAACTGTCTTCAGGGCAATGATCAGATTCCTTAGCACAGGGTAATGATAACATATCCACTTTAACCTAAAGATAACAGGCCTCTTGTCAATGCTCTGATGCCAACTTCCCCTGCAGTGAGAATGGGTGACAGATATTGATAGAGGAAAGGCTCAAATCTACTTGATGTGTTATGGTGGATCTTGTTGGAAGCAGACATCATATTGACAGGTAGTATAATGACAGGAACAGTAATGCTCGAGACAAAGAAATGAGTTTAAATAAATGCCATACCTCAATCTTTGTAGCTTTGGGTAGCTGATTCTGTTTCTCTGAACTTAAGCTGCAAAACTAAGGATGATAACAGCTTTTTTTTTTTTTACAAAAATATTGGCACAAACATTTCTTAACTGTGCCTGGCTCTTAAAAATGTTAATTAATTTTCATCTCCCTCCATTTGATCTCTGGACCACATCCTTGTCCTGATTCCCCCAGGATCTGAATCTTATTATGACTTGTCTCCACTCAAACCTCAACCAACATTTGCACATTCTTATTCTTAAGGTTTTTCCTCTTACTCTCTCTTCTGATTTTGTTCATTTCTGCCTATGAATGTGCTTATGCCTCCTACACTTTGAACCTTGCTTTCTAACTTGAACTCAATATTCCTCGTTGGAAACATATTTTTTTTAATTTCCAAAATTGTTCTGCCTGTTTTCTTGTTTGCTCAATGGTACCACCATCTATCTACATATTCTGGGTAGAAATCTGGACATCAGCTCACTTCTCGCCATGACTCATTCTGTATTTCTAATCAGTCACCATGTGCTTTACCCTCTTAACATTTATTACTCTGTTGGTCTTTGATCTTTCTCCATTGCTACTGTCTCAGTCCAGGCTTTCAATATTGTTCCCACTACTGGATATTTAACTTTCCCTCAGTTGTGGAAATATTTTCTAAGGAAAAAGAAGATTAATGAATTTGAGTATATGAAAGCCCTAAGATGTTATTAAATTATAAATAACAAAAAGCAGTGGAAAATTTTTAATGGACAAAGAATATTTGTTAGGTATTTTTCAGGTCAAGTATTAACATTCTTGACCTGAAAAACTCTTTGCAAGAAAAGAGTTTTGCCAATTAGTTATAAAATTACAAATGCTTCAATAGAAAAGCAGGGAAACACACCAAGAAGCAATTGATTAAGAAGAAATTCTACTAACTAATAAATGTACAATAATTTTAGTAATAATTAAAGTATTTAATTATTGTATAATAATACACAATAATAATACACAATAATAATAATATACAATAATTTTAGTAATGAAGTAAGTTTGTTCTTAAACTTACTTTAATTATTACTAAAATTATTGTATATTATTATTAAAATTATTGTACAAACTGATAAACTTAAGCATTATCAGTTTTCACCCATAATATTTTCAAAGATTAAAAAAACACAAAAGTTTAGAAAAAATAATAACTTTCCAATACCTCTTTACAAGTCTCTCTCTGGAAAAACATACACAGACAGATATATATAGATATATACTTAGACATAAAGAAAACTCAATAGGGTTAGATAGGTAGGAAGGAGAAGTTTCAAAAATCTTAAGAAAAGTAAACTACTAAAAATGATCTAGTGCAGTATCCAGAAGAAAATTTCAAGAAATTATCATACTCAAATATGCAGAAAGTTATGGCCCTTAAAATTTTGGGAAAAGACGTAATTAAAGAGTTATTGTGCTTACAGAAATAGATATTTAAGGATATTTTTTAAGGTAAACTAATAAATTAAGCAAGGATTAGTAGAATTTTAAAAATCTATGAGCAAAATCCACAGTGGGTACAAAAATAGAGTAAAATTAATGGTATAGGAATTGAATTAGCAGTGTGGTGGATATTTTGAGAAAGCAGTTGAAAATAAAAAAAATAAAGGAACAATGAAGTAAAAATGGCAAGAGAAAATTAGAGAATGAACAAAGAATGAAGAATCAAAATAGAGCTGGTATCCTCGCTTTAGGAAAGAGTCCAGAAATGATCAGGAGTGTGGAAAAATAGACAATAATCAAATTTGTAATAAAAGAAAATTCTATATTATGGGGGACAAATTGCATTTGAAAACTGAGAAGATTTCCTGAGAAACTCTAGAATGAGAGGCATAGGTACATTCTTAGGCTTTTTTTTTTCTTAACCACAAGGATTTTTAAATGCTAAATAATTTTTGTAAAAATAATTAAAACATAAACAAATTTTAAACAATATAAATATGTTAGTACCTAGGAAGGAACAAAAGACTCCAAAATCTGCCTTTAAATTTAAAATATGAAATACTAGAAGAGAAAGTAGCCATGACTATATGAAGTTTTGATGGAATAGGTTGTATACTTGTGTGTGCATACGTGTGTGTGTGTAGTTTGTTTTGTTTTATAAGTATGCCACCAAGTTGTTACACTCAAGGAAAGACATACATTCTTTGTAAAATCTAAAAATATAAAAATTATGTTACTTATGGTTGCCTCTTGTGCAGGGAGCAGAAATGTGGGAAGAGGAGAAAATAAATTTTGAAAATGTTCTTCTGTTACTTTACACAAAAGACAAAACTTCATGTCGTGTAAAGGTGAATTAAAAAAAAAAATACTCCACAAAGCACCAAAAACAGTTTAAGAAAAATCTAGACCTATCTGTTGTCTGGTTAAAATAATTAATACAAATTTTAACTATTTTACATATATTTTGAAAGAAGATGCATAATGTAAAATTAATTTTTTAATAATCTAAATCTGGTTTCAAACCTTTAATTTTCAAAACCTAGAAATGTGTGTGTGTGTGTGTGTGTGTGTGTATGTGTCTATGTGTATAGAAAGAAGAATAAAGTGAGTTAATACCTTGTCTCAGAAGAGCACTAATAGATATCATTTCTTCTAAAATGACAACTAAAGTGGGAGAGGTTAAATAATCATATTAAAATATCTAAGATAATTTCTAAGTACTATTAAAGGTAGGACACATTCTGGAAAAGTGTATGGTTTTTAAAGAAAAAGAAAAAACAGAAAAAGTAAGCAAGAGGGATTATGTACGTGTGTGTGAGCATATGCATATGTATGCATGCTGTTATAAGCATTAAAATGTTTAACAAGGCAAAAACTCAGGCAAAATATACCACTTTCACATAATAATTCACCAGAAGATTAAAACAACAATAAGCAAAAATATTAGAAAAGAGGATAAAAACGTCATCAGTTTTTGAGAACAACAATATGGCCGACATGGAAGGCCTCAACACATCGTGATGTTTGTCACCCCCATGACTTTATTTCTTTTACTCCCAATTAGAAAACCCACCCTGACATGTCCCCTCAGTGAACTAATGGTTGTTTAAACATGCACCTTGCCTTTATAAAAGACCTTGTCTCAACATGCCTCCTTCCCGAAGTCTTTGCAAGCTGCTAGAAGACCACTTGTGTCACTCAGTGCTTTTCTTGCTTGCTTTCCTTTGACTGTAAGCCCCTTGAATGATGTAAAGTGCTCTACACGTCTTTATAATCCCAGCCCAGTGTAATGCCTGATTCATTTTAAACCCTTTATAACTTAGGGAAGAATAAATGAATAAATGACTCCAATGTTTCTGATACTCGTCAGGCTTCTAATCAACTTGAAAATTTTAATGAGCAAATTCCTTGAGCCCACACTCACTCTGAGAAAGCCCCTGTTCTAAACCCTTATCTCATTTATAATGGTTTGGTGTTTTTTTCTATCACTGAAAAGGCCCTCTTGAAAGTCACCACAAATATCTGATACATGCTCCTAAATCTTTGGAAGTTTATTTGATGGCAAGAGTTGAGGCAGGAGGATAAACAGAGTGTCTCAATATGTGCATGAGAGCACATGTGTGTCTGTATGTGCACATGTGTCCCTTTTGAAGGGAAAGGTCAGAAAGAAGAGGCAGAGGTAGAAAGGACATTACGGGCAGAAGGGAGAACATTTGCAAATCTGGGGAGACAGAGAAGCTCATGTATTTAACATGAAAGATGCACTGCAGAGGACCAGACTACAGCTGGGATGGAGACGAGGGTCCTATTGTAAGAGAAAGGTTCACTGGGAGAAAGGAGTACAGTCAGTCAGCCTCTCTGAGGACCGGGGTGAGAACTTAACAAGAACATAAATAGGTAAACAGATAGCAGAATATTCAACCCTAAGTATATACTCATAACTGTGCAATAAAAAAATGTTCACCTAGCACCCAGATCTTGTTTTCTAACATCGTTCTCCAATAAAAGGAATCAGAGCTCCTTGGAGAAGTGACTGAATCTAGAACTAAAGAGAGGAAACTACAAGATGAGTCTGGTGCATCCTGCAGTGCCAGAAAGTGAGAAAAGCGCTCAAAGAACAAAAAGATAGAATTGTTATCAAAGAGATGTAGGGGCCAACCAGAAAGAGTTGATAGCAAATGTTGGAACAATTTGAGCAACAACATAAATAATGATAGTAGTGGATTATAACTCCCCAAATAAAGTTAAAAAACCCATGTATTCATACGAATATAAATGAATGATTGAGTAAATAATAAAATAGAAAAGAAGGAACAAATCTTCTTTACAAAAGAATTCTAATTAATAAATGTAGAAGGATGAGGGAAAGAAAAATAATCATTGGAACACCACAGTTATATTTGCTTCAGGAACAATCCATTGACAAATGCTAAAATCAGTGTGCATAACTTTCAAGAACAGGGTATTTGCATCATCTCAGAGTATCCTCCCCCAAATTTGCTTATTACTGTGGTGGTTTTAACATATGACCACAAATTCTTTGATAATCTTCCTTTCAAGAAGTTGGGCTTAATTCTTCTCCCCTTGAGTGTGGCTGGACTTAATGACCTGCTTCTAAGAAATAGAGTACAGGAAAGGAAAAATAACAACTTTACAGCAGAGAAACTAGGAAATACCACATTAACCAAGTATCCCAGGGTAATATCACCGATATTAAGACAGCAATATTACGTGCCTCTGATGCAATGTGATAAATATACCGCCTCTGTGATATTCTTTCTAAATTTCAATAACTTCAATCTATTTTCGAAAAAACATGAGACAAATTCAATTGGAGGATCTTTTACAAAATACCAGACCAGAACTCTATAAGAATCAAGGTCATGAATGACCAGGAAAGACAGTAACTCTCACAGACTGGAGATGACTAAGGAGAATAAGGACTAAATACAACGTGGTATCCTATACTGGATCCAGGAACAGAACAAGGAAAAGAGAGGGAAATCCAGAGAAAGCTTTCAGTTCAGTTAATAGTTTATATGAATGTTAATTTTTCAGTTTGGATAAATGTACCACCGTTACGTAAGGTATTAATATTAGAGAGAGCTAAGTAAAGGTTGGATAGGAACATCACACTATCTTTTGAACTCTTCTGTAAATCTAAAATTATGGCAAAAAGAAGTTTGAAATGTGTATGCATGTATGCACACAGGCTTGAGCTTCTCAGGCCTTTTCCTACCATCCCACCCAAAGCCAGAGAGAAGACAACCTTTGGTTAAAGAAACAGACTTCTTAGTAACCAATGCGCCTTTCCTGAACAGTCAGAAAGTACCAGGAAAAGAGTAAGTCATGTGACCTGCCTCTTTATAACTTTTCTCATTGTGCTCCTTATTATACGTATGCATACGTATTTATTTTCCTTGCCTTTTATTTTATTTAGGCACTTTTTAGAGTTCAACTGTCGCTCAGGGCATCAAACTAATTTTCTCCTCAGCAATGGCTGCAGAGCTGCATGCATAATGAACCCCGTTATTGCTCTTGTTATTAAGTGGGAGGCTGGGGATGTGAATGGATGGGAGGGAGGCCACAACCCAAAGGCAAAGGCTCTTCCTAATGCTGCCTGCCCTCCCACATCCACTGAAATCTCTGGGCCAAGAAAGAAAGCCCAGGTAGAAAGAGATGCAAATGATCCTGCTCCCTGATGTGGAGAAATGTCAGAGGTGTGCGTTGGCTTTGAGGCACTGACGTTCGTAATTTATTTAATGCAAAATAAAGTTATTCTTTATTGACCACTTGAAAGAACTGCATATATTGAGAACCAACACTGTGTCAGGTACCGCCCTGGGTGTTTTATAACTGTTATCTCATTTAATCCTCGCACCAAGTCTATGAAGAAGTTGTATTCATTCTCTGTCAATAGATAGGAAACTAAGGCTGAGAGATGCCAAACGACCTGCCTATATTTTTCCATATGGTTAACAAGTGGTAGAGCCTGGATGCTAATCCAGGTATAGCCTGAGTTGGGTCCTGTACTCTCTCGGTGACACCACCCGGCTTCCTGGCACAGTCCACATACTCCCAAGGTACACTTCCATACCTTCACAGGTACCAGAAGCAGGAAGCTGCTTCTTTATGTGGTTAAAAGCAGTAGGGTTCCCAAGTTTTAATATGCACATGAATAACCCGAGACCTGGTTAAAATGAAGATTCTGATGCAGTAGGTCCAGAGTGGGTGTCGAGAATCCTCATTTTTAACAGATACCATGTGATGCTGACACTACAAGTCCTTGAATCACACTTGGAGTAGGGAGTATGGAATCCCATAATTATGGAGTCACATCTTAGACGTAAAATAGAAATGTGGAAGTCTTTTGCATTCTTAACTTTGCCTTTGTCACATATATGTATCACAGATATTTTCTTTCGGTCTGTAGCTTTACCTTCTCATTGTCTTTTAATAGTGCTTTTTGAAAAGAAGTCTAATTTTGACAAAGTCCAGCTTATCGTTTTCTTTTCTTTTTTGGTTAGTGTATATCATTTCCTGTCTAAGAAATTTTTGCTAGACTTAAGTGTTTGAAGATTTTCTTTACATTTTCTTCTAGAAATTTTGTTATTTAGGCTTTACATACATCCATAATTCATTTGGAATGGATTTTTATGTATACAGTAAGATAAGGTTTGAAATTTATTCCATATAGATTTTATATGAGTGCTATTTCTTGAATGACTATCATTTTCCCACTGAATCATCTTGGTATCTTCACCAAAAATCAATTGATCACATATATGTGGGTATATTTCTGGACTCTGTATTGTTCTATTAATCTACACATTCTGTCTATACTTAAAGCAATACCACACTATATTGCAACTTCATAGAAAATCTTGAAATCAAGTAGTGTATAAAGTAGCCCTCTAATTTTTTGTTCTTTTATAAAACTGCTTTGGTTTTTCTTTAAATTTTCATATAAATTTTAAAATAAACTTGTAATTTTTTATTTAAAAAGGCATGTCTATTGCTTGCAGTTTTCTTATGTATGCAAAACATAAATGGCATATTGAGAGTCACCACTTGCTAAGTGCCAACCCACACGCCAAGCCTGTCTTAACACTATTCTCAGTACTTGAATAAGAAACATTTGTTAACTGAATTAGTGAATGTATGACTAGTCCTTGAAAGAATAAATAAATGAAGATCTCTTACTTTAGAAACAGCAGATAAAACGTGATCAAAAGGTTAAATAAGAATCAATAAATCAATAAATAAGGACCTATATTCAAAGTATCTTTAAAAAAATCAAGAAATAAAAAAGTACATAAACTTGCCAAGAAAAATATGGGATTATGGCTCAAGTCACAGCGGAGCCTCAGTTATTTAACCATTAAGATTCTGTTTACTTTAAAATATTACTTATACAGAACACAATTGTTAAACTTATTTGTAAATGAAAATAGCAGTGGCTGCTGATGTCGGCTTGAGTCTGCTATTATAAGTAGGTTGAATCTAAATATATACATACTCATATAGGTGTATAAGTACATGCATTTTCCTTTCTTCTGTTCCAAACAATCGTGAATTTTTTGCTACCAGGATGTACGAATCTATTTTTCTATCATTGCTACCAACATGGTTGGGCCTTTAGAGAATATATATTTACAACATTCCCAACACTCTCTTACTATCATAGATACACTGCATATGACTTTTATTTCCCAAGTTTGTACCCCCTTCCCCCTACTCTTTATACTCCTAGATGAAAGGGACTATCATTCCCCAGACTTTCTCTCTTTCATCAGTCATGATTATTTTCAAATCAGATTATGGGATGAATAATATCTACTAGTTACTCAAATGATCTGAAAATTATGGACCCACCCAGTGCCACTTTTGTCATCTCCACACATGAAAGAATCAAAGGAACTTCCCTCTTTGGGTTCTGACCTTGAAAACACAACTCACAGCTTTTGTCATCTCCCAAAGTCTTTCCTGCTGTGAACAGCCCATCAGAGTCCCCCAGACAGCTGTTAGAGCTCAGAATCAATTTACTTTGGGGTGAGGACTTGAGGGACACAGATGGGTGAATTACAGGTGTTCAGCTTAGTGGCAGACCCTACTTGGCACAGTTTAATATGGGCTCCAACCTGTTTCAACTGCAAGGCAGCAAAGCTGTCACTCTTTGCCCTGGAGAGGCTGGTGGGTTTTGGCTGGGTGCCATATGCAATCCTAGTTACAAGGTCAATTGCATGTTTTTGCTTTTTGGAAGCTATTATAACTTGAGCTAGTCACTGACTATACCTTTACCCTGGGTCAGATTTCTCTCTTTACATTTTAACTGAGACTCTGAGGTGATTGTTCCATTCAGCTGTTCTATCCAAGAACCTATTGATGCAGTTCCTGCCCCATGTGTGTGTCACCAATTCTTGCTTGCTTTCTTGTTTTTTCTTTTTCTACTTATTTATCATTTCTTATCTTTACATTTGCATAATGCCCTTTAGCTTTTCCCTACTGCCAGTTCTGAACCTTTCAGGCATTCCTTTGGTGCATAATTACAAATTGATACAAGCTCTAAAGATGAGGAACTCAGTTCTATGGATGCTTGTGATGAGAGAAATTAATCTAGGTAGAGAGAGAGGTTTGGGTTCCGATGGGTAGAGCATTCTTCCAAATCAAAATCTACAAAGAAGTAGACAGTGGAAATGGTAAAGTAAAATGTCCCAGCATCTTAGCCATTCTCGACCTGAGTGGGTCTCCATAGCATGTGAAGACTGGGTTCCAGGCAAAGTATTCTGAAAACCAGAATTGCCTTGGGAACAGTGAAGCCATTTCTAAGGCAAAGAGGATCTGGGCCCTGGGACACGACTCATTACATTAGATTTGCGTGCATTTATGGTTTGAAATCAGGCCAGGCATGCCCCATCCAGACCATATTGTGACCTCTGCAAAATCATATCTATCATTTGGAAGGCCTTGCTTTCCGTAACTCCTTCTGATATGCTGCCAAAAACTCAAACAGCTATTCCGATTACACTTTAATTGGTACTTTATATTCGACACATAAGAAAACTCACCATAAACAAAAGCTGTTCTCTCCTGAACTCTGTGAAGTTAAAGTATCTGGATTGTGTGCTAACTATATATTTATGAAGTTCACCATGTGGGTGAAGTCAGCTAAGGCCCATTTCTCCTCCTTAAGGTCTTATATACTAAGAAATGCTTTATATGTGATGATTTTTGTAATAGTTTTAAAATCTCCATCCCGACAAAATTCTTGCAATGGTAAAGAATAGAAGGAATAATAAATAGTCAATTCAGCTGGGATTTTTAAACATTCTTCGAGAAATCAATACTAATGCAGTTGGTATTTATGTAATCAAACTTCTTCCAAGAATCTCAAAACATATATAAACTCTGCTGGTTGGTTACTTAAAAGTAATCACTTGCCCTGAAACCATTAACCAGGTCACACATGGAACTGGTTGTAGGAGTCAAATACTAAAACTTAACATTTCTACCAGTGGTTTATGCCAATCTATCACCCCCTCCCAGTCTCCTGCACCCACGCACATAGGTGAGGACCATTAGAAAGCTAAGATGAAGAGAGGAATCTAAGATGCATGTATTTAATCAGTCAAATTACTGAACATCTCCTCCGTGCTAGATCCTGTGGTGTGCATAAGAGATATGGTAATAAATGGAGTTTTGCTGTCTAGAAACGTTGTCTTTAGTGAATGACAACTCTAACAACCCATGCATAGGGAGTACACAAAGCACATACTCTGTCCTTTAAGCTCTTTATACGCGTTAACTCAGTCTTCACAGCTACACTACAAAATAGGGTCTAATGTTACATCTACTGGACACCCTCCATCCAGATATTATAATGCTTATGTTGAGCCTTAGTTGCTCCAAATAACTTTCACAGATATACACAGTTTTTAGACAGATTTCAGGTCCCCATTGTACCCATTCTTGATCTCATTTTCTTCTTCCTAGATACCAGTTGATGTGTATCTTTCCTATCTATTTTTTTAAAAATATGCTGTGTATATCTATACATATAATAACAGTATATTATTCTGTGTGATTTAAAGATTTTGTGTCAATGGTATAATTCTCTTACACCTTAGTTTATTCAGTTTTGAAATTTATAAATGTTGAGTCATACAGAAATAGTGCTTTAATGAAAACAAATATATGGTACTTTGTTGTATTAATTGCATACAATTTATCAATTCATTCTACTATGGTTACTGGGTATTTACATTGTTTTCAGTTATTCTCTATTACTTTAATGCTTCAATGAACACACCCTTATGTGGATTTTATATGACACATGTCTACAAGGACATTTGCGGATTCTTGGGGCATCGTCAACTTTACTAGATATTGCCAAATAGCTCCCAAAGGTTGTACGCATTATACTCCTGTTGTCAATGTCTGACTGTTTCAAGTCCTCAGTAACTTCAGAGGCACTTGGTAGTGCTAGGAATTTAATTTATGTGACTTTGATGGATATGGAAAATATCTCTTTATTGATTTAGAATGTCTGCAATTATGTTTCTACAAGATATTGACTGGTAGATTTTACATGTATGTATATTTCTCATGCTAGCTTTCTGGGTTTTTTTTTTTTTGATATAACGGTTATATTATTTGTCAGAGAACATTTCTTTACTTTTTTATTCTCTGGAATAATTTTAGAAAAAAACATTTTTGTTTCTTGAAAGCTTAGTTAGCTGCTTATAAAACAATTTTGGTAGGGTAAAAAGGTACAGATTTGTTAATTATTGGTACTTTGTAGTGTATATTTTTTATTAAGTCAATGTTAGTATTTATTTAAATATAAAATTTTCTTACATAGTCAATGTATTATATGTCAGTGGTTATGTCATTTTTTCTAATAGATTTTTAATATTTCTTATTTGTGCAAATTACTTGTTTCTTTTTTGTGCCTTCTCCCTTTTTACTTGGATAGTCTTGCAGTTTTATTAGTAATTCCAAAGAATGGGCTTCTGGTTTTGGTATTTTTCTCCATTGTATTTTATTTCCCATTTGCTTATTTTCTGATCTTTTCTTAGTAGCTTCTGTACATTTAGGGGAAGATTTAGTCTGCTATTCTTTTAAAATCCTGAGTTTGATGCTCAAGTCATTAATTTTTCTTATATTTGTAAATATGCATTAAGGTTATGAATTTCTCTCTGAGTATCAATTTACCTTCATCTCACAAATTCTGGTGTGCTATACTTTTGTTAGACTAGTGCTTTTAAGAGGAAAACTCCAAACCACATCTGACAAGACCTTGGGTATTTATTATTGTCTTCGTACAGAGCCCCATCTCATTTTCACTTCATAGATATGTGACAGCATTTACAAACTTTATTGCATATATCACTTTTGGAATTTGGAGAGCATTTCCCATATTACTGAATAAGATAAAAATCTATAGAAAACAAATGCCCTGCAATAAAGAAGGGTACCATATATAATTACAAAACATTCCTCAGCAGCCAGTAGACTATCACAAAATAAAGAAGCTCCACTAAAATATGTTAGCCAATAAGAAATATCTCTTGAAATGCTTCTATAATGTTTAAAAGTGGAAAAGATCTTACAGAGCATATAGAACTATACTTCATTTTACACAGGCAGATTGAGTCTCAGGGAGACTGAAGGACTTTCTCAATTTCACAAAATAATTGGTTGAAGATTCAGGACTACACACTCCCAGTGTAGTTGTTGCTGTGTTATGATTATTAATTTTATACCTTATTTCCTCTTGTCTTCTTTCCTGAGAAATGAGGATTAACAGGTTTGTGCATCTATAGAAAATTCTTTAATGTTACTATATAGTGCCTTCTTTAGGGACAAGGTTAGTAAACCACAAAACCCATTTATGGACCTATAGAAAGCAGCCATGGATTTTGAACCTACTTGCTGAAATGAAAAGCATACATACAACAGCCTCACTAGGACAGTTCTTGCCAAACCCTACAAAGTCTTCTTTTACCATTTCCAAATATTGAATCCCTTTTACATGATTCTCATCCATTCTACTCATTGTTGTTCTTTCTTGTTCATCAAATTTAACCTTAAACATCACCTCAGGGAGGACTTTCCTGACAATATCATCTCAGTTAGGTCCCACACTCACTCTCTATTATTCTCTCTCTCAATCTTATAGCCTTTTCACTTCTTCCTCATAACACCATTATGCGAAGTTATTTTTTTTATTAACCAGCTTACATTTCTTTCTGTTCCATTAACATATATAACTTATGTCTAGTTAATCACTGTACTTCAAGTGAACATCACAGTTCTGGTTATAGTAGGTACTTAGTGAATGCTAGAGGCTTGAATAAATGAATGAATAAATATAAAAATCTCCAATAGGACTTTAATGAGTAGAGGTGATCTCAGTGGAATATTTGGCAAACACAAGGTGATGTATTTATATAGCATCTTTAAACTAAATTGGAGAAACATAGGTGAGAGTCCTGGTATTGATCACTATACCCCAGAGACAAATACTTTGAAAAATAATGATGGGTAATTTCATTTCCACTAATGATGAACTAAGTCATTTGGACATGTTTTTCCCCTAAGGAAAAGTAAAAGAACTGAGTGTTATAAATATCATGTTTTAAAAGCATAAAAGAGATAACAAGGTAGTGAGTAATTACCTGGTAGAGCTCTGTTAGAGTTTTGGAATTCAGGGATGGAGTCTAGTAGTAGAGGCTGCTTTTTATCTTCATTATATGCAGATACAGAGAAGTTACTGAAAGTTTGGGCTGAAGAGATAAAAGGTCTGAATGCAGATTCTATCAAGAGTCCAGATTGGGTAAGCTTCTACCACTTTGGGCTGAAACTCTAAGGGCTGTAGCCTGATAGCAAGGGTGACAGCTTTGTATCATTTTGCTCTCCAAAAACCCTCAAGCATGAAACTGGATAAAAAATGGCCCAAAACACTATGCCCAGGATTCTGGTAAAGCAAATGAAAATCTTTACTTCGGGAAGATGATTTTAATCAAGTCTCAAATTATTTCTAACAGTTATTTTTCAAAAACAGTGCCCAGCACACAATCAGATATAACCAGACACATGAGAGCATAAAATATAAGAGGAAAAAAATAGCAACAACAATAAAGTATAGGAACAGACTCAGTGGAGTCCAAATAAGAATTGCCAGACAGACTACACGATAAGTCTGTTCACTATGTTCATTGAGATGAAAGCAAAGCTTTAAAATGTTATCAGAGAACTAGAAACCATAAAATCTGATACAATAGATTCAAAAGAGAACCAAATGTGCATAATAGAACTAAAAAATATAAGTGAATGAACAAGTTTAACATTAGGTTAGGTAGAGTTGAAGAGAATCATTAAACATGAAAATAGGTCAGAAGTTTTTTTTTTTAAATGAATGAAGAGAAAACAAAAGATAGAAAATATAGAAGTACAGATAATAAGTATAGAACAGTGATACATAATAGAAACTTATGCAGTAATAGTTCTATTCTATATCTGTGCTCTCTCATACAGCCACCACTAGATACATGTGGCTGTTGAGTACTTGAAATGTGGCTATTGAGATTGAAAAACTGACATTTAATTTAGGTTAATTTTAGTTAAATTTAAATTTATCTAGCCACTTGTGCTAGAAACTAATGTATTGAACAGCGACAATGTAGAGAATAAATATAGAAAGTCTAACATACATGTAATTGGATGTTAGCAAAAGAGAGGAAATGAAGCTGAGGTAATGTTTGAAGAGATAATGGCTCAGAAGTTTCCAGAACTGATAAAAGACACTAATCCAAAGATTCAAGAAACCCATACAATCTCAAGTAAGAATAAAACAATTTTTTTTTGTAGGCATGCCATAGGTATTCCGAAGAAAAACAAATACAAAGAGAAAAATTTTTAAGATGAGGAAGAGAAAGAAAGAGAGATTATTTTCAAATAAATGGCATTTAGATGGAGAGTTGACTTCTCAATAGCCACAGGGGAAGCCGGAGAAAAGTAAGATGATGCATTCAATGTGCTGAAAGGAAATAGCACTCATCCCAGAATTCCACACACACGGAAAATGTCTTCCAAGAATGAAGGTAAAACAGAGGCGTTTTAAGACCTAGAAAAACAGAAACAGATTAGCATTAGCAGATGATGCCAATGGAAATTATAAAATGATCCCAGAGAGAAACTGAGAGATGCAAGAGGAAACAAGAACAAAGAAAAGAAAGTGTGCAAATTATAAGGAAAAATACTATATAAAACACAAACAATAATTTATTGGGGACTCTCTCTTTCTCCCCATATTTCTATCTCTTTCCTTCTGTTTCTCTCAACAATTTAACATGGCACTTCATATTCTGTGTTGAAATTGTTTACCAACACCACAGGACTTTGCATTTTTTTCAGTCAGAGACCGTTATTAAAGTGTCTAATAAGGCCAAACAAAATAAATGTTTGTTGTAAAGACAAATGGATGAATAAATGGAGCAAAGTTGTTCCCTGGTAATGGAGCAAGAACGTTAAAAAGCAATGAGCTCCAGAAAGTAGTGACGACTGAGTAACTGAGCCTCAAAATCATCAATTATGGCACTTCGGCCTTTCCAAATAATAACATTGACTTGATATTTCTGATTTATAATTCCTACAATAAGTTTTATAGAGTAAGTTCCCAAGAACCCATCCTAGCTTTGATCAAGTTACCTAAACTCTGTAATCTTCATTTCCTTTATCTTTGACCCATTTTGCATCATGGTTAGTGTGCAAAAAACCACATTTGGATCCTTTTCATTGACTTCCCTGAAATGTTATGAGCTCCTTGGCAATGTACTCTGAAACAGTTTCTCTGGCTTTATTTATTTATTTTTATTGTTGTTTCCTTTCCAACTGTTTGGTGCTTCCTCGGGAATACACTTAAGTCTGCAATTTGCATCCTGTTTCTCACTTTCCCCCTTTGTCCTTTCCATCTGCATTCTTGGAGAACTTCTCACATGTCTACACCTTAAGCTCAGACCACGTCGATTCTGCTCAGCACTGGCATGAATGCAGACATCATTGTCACATTCTTCTTGTATCCTGCTAAATACTTTTAAAAATGTTATTCGGTTTGCTCATTCCAGAATGAGAGGAAATGGATCAAGATCTGCTGATTGTCAACAAATAGGGTACTTAATCCTCATTCGTAGAAAAATTCTTCTGGCTATTGTGGTAGGTTAGTTTATTTTCAGTCCCCAACCCTCTTCAATGGGAGGAGTCTACTTTGCTGTCCCAGAGGGAGCGTTAACTGCACAACATCTAGACGAACTTCCAGTCTCTAATCAGCATTTATGTCATCGAGTCCTGCTGCACAGAGGTGGCTTCTTCGACTCCAGCTAATATTCTATAGAGATAAATACATGATAAAGTAGTATTGCCACTACTATCGCTACTCTGAGTTCTCCTGTCTAAATTCCTGTCACGTCAGCGTAATTTTTCAGTGCCAAAAGCTCTCTTTTCCTAATTCTCCAGTTGCTTTTTGAAAGTTGAAATCTCCAGCAGTTGTGATAAGGCAATAAAAATACTCTGCCTCAAAAAAAGGTAGGAAACTAAGGGAGGGGAAACCAAGGGTCCACCACTTTTGCAGACTCCAGACCCATTTGAATTACAGGTCTTTGAATTTCTCTTATATGAATTTTGGTCATGGTGTGACCTTGCTGTTCTTCATTTTTGTTTTATGTGATAGATTGGAGAGCTGAGTCAAGAACTTCTAGTCAGATGCCATTTTAAATTGAAGAAGGTGCCTACGTGTCTAACTAGTAAAATATGCCTCTCAAAATAGTCTATATTTTAGAATTTTCACTAGGTCAATGAATCTTTTTCCCCCCTGTTATTGTAAACTATTGAATTATAACTCTATAAAAAATATGGATTTAAAAAAATAAAATCTGGATTAAAGGCAGGATTTTGGAAACAGCAGCCCTCTTGTGCCTCCAAAGAATCAGCCCAGGTTCCCAAACAGCATTTTTTCAAACATTTTATTATAAAAAATTTCAAACGTGCAGCCGAGTTGAAAGGATTTCACAGTAAACAGATTTTTGCCAGCCACTTGCTTTTTGCCTATCACCTATATTTTGCCATTAACATTTTACTATATAGTAAATGTTATATAGTAAATGTTTGAATTAATTATTTTAATTAATTCAAAATAAATTGTGGACACTAGTACACTTCCTCCTAAATACTTCTGCATGCATATTATTAGGAAGAGTTCATTATTTGTTTACAATTCTTTTTCTTTTCTATGTAAAATTTATATGTAGTGGAACATGAAAATCTTAATTAAATGTTCATTCACTGACTTTTGCAAATGCATATAAAGAAGTACCCTCTTGTTCCTTGATAAGAGAACATTTTTTTAGGACATAATAATCAGATCAAAGTGGAACAGGGGGCAATTTTCATCAGAAAGATCCCAAGTCTAACTCAGTTTCCCCACTACCTTTGTGCTGGTGAAAATGGAAATCTTTCGTCCCAGCAGTTTTTTAGATTTTGCGCTTTTGGTGCTGAATTTAGTGTTCAGGAGCATGAAGGATAAAGAGCCAAATGGAGACAGAAAAGGCCATGTCATCATTAAAAATAAACAGAGACACAAATATGTCAGAGGGCAGAGGCAGGCACTTCATTGTGCAAGTGATTTACGGGGGACGCTAATTTTAAACAAGCTGTGTGGTGCCTTGCAGCCAAACAAACAGGCAAAACCCCTTTGGACAGCAGCAGGGCTGCTGATTCCTTAAGGAGTAATCTCATTTTCCTGGTGGTGTTAAAGGCAGTGAGTGGCTGTTTACTGTGTAAGGAAACTCTGGATGAGTCATTGAAAGCAGATCCTGTTAAATGCCATGAAGTTAGGAGAATTGCAGCTTTGAGACAATGGTCTCTAAGAGTCAAACCTACAAAACATGGTACATTAACAGTGAGCAAAGCAGAGGCCTCCCTATGTTTATTTCCTTATATAGACTTTTTTTTTTCTTAAAACGGCACTTGGACATTAGAGAGATAGACTAGATCTTTAGGAAATTAGCTTACAGTGATCTGGCCTGGTTATCCGTGTCTAGTTTGTCACAGGGATTGGGCAGGGACTGAGGGCTGTGCCAGCAGGGAGCCAATCAGGTAGCAGGAAAAGTGGAAACAGGAGAGGCAGGAGGGTGGCTTTCTACGTGATGGAGACTCTGCCATGCTGGCCAGTCCAGAATTAGTAGACAATCTTTAGACTGGAGGCCTTGGGCAATTAGTTTTCTCTGCTTTGGGGTTGGAGGTTTTTCCAAATGCCAATGTTGAAAAATCTGTAGCTGGAGAGTCTTGTCCTATGGAGAGTCCTAAGCAAGCAGAGGTAGGGCAGTGTATGTGGGACAGGGGTAGAGGGAAATTGGTTGTCAGCAGTAATTTCGATGAATGAAAATTTAATATGGACCCACAGTATATATGGTTCAAAAGCCACCTGGACGGTATATATAAAAAGATTGAGGTGGTAGATTAATGAGAGAATTTCTTTGGGGAAATGTATTGGAGAATTTTCTTTCCTGCCATTCCAAAAAATGGGGAGGGGATGTGGTCCCTCGCCTCAAGTCTAGCGAGAGAGGGTGGAAAGACCCCAATGGGGAGCAGGATTGTTTACCCTGGATGCAGTAAACAGGGTTGATATTCCAAAGGGCTCCAACAACCAAGGAGGTGTGTGCACTGACAAATGAGAACTGATCTCAGCCGTGCAACTGGAGTCGGCCTCTGCCAGGTCCTGCTTGGCCAAGTACTGACTATCAGGTTCCTGAGTAGTGGGAGGTCTAGGGGCCCTGTGAGGGGACTAGGAAGGCGAGGGCATTAGCAGAGGTTTTTGGGGGTGCTCAGAGCAGAAGATATTTACTTACTACTATCAGAGAACATCAACACATGCACAACCAGCATGGCTGACTGCTGCATACCAGCTGACTAGCAGACCTGAACTGCAGAGGGAGTGGGGGCTGTGGTTAGGGAGCATCTGCGTTGCTGATGAGCACTGGTAAAAGTGTTTCCCATGGAGGAGATGTCGGCCATGGGTGCAGGAGAAAGAGAACTGGCCTTCAAAGGGACTTTGCACAAGAAGGCTGCTTGGAAGGGAGATAGGACAATAACAGAGAACGTAAATGGTGGTAAAGGGGAAATCATTAAATAATGGTATTTTTGTGCTATAGAACCTTTTGGCCGTCTGTGTCTATAGATGACTGTTTTCTAGTGCGTACATGAAATTCATTGAATTGCAAAGGAAACCAATACATCTCAGCAGAGTCATCAAAATGTTTTAAAATCCTTAACATTAAATAACCAGATTTAGTATCAGTTCTAACAATTACCGTAATTTTAGTAATTTTGAAACAGTGGTAAGTTAAACAATATTTTGAAATATCTTCACAATCGGAATGTAATATGTATGAAGCTATGATTTTGTTGGTGACAGTCACAAGTACTGCCAATAAACCCATATTGCGAATCAAAAGAAATGCTAAATTTCTATTAGATCGCATATTTACTATGGATGGACATGGCACATTCCAGTTAGATGAGTATAAACAAATATAAATGTATTTCTCCATCCAAGTTGAATGACCTCGGGTAAATAACCCTAAGCTAAAGGGCCCTCTTCCAGGGCCACCTGGAGACTGTATCATCTGAATCAAGAACTTGCAGGTTAAAACCCCACAAAATAATTCTCCCCAAGATTTTTTAAACATCTACCATGACCAGAGGAAACCAAATACATATGGGTGCTCTTTAACTAAGGTATTTTCAAGCCTCTCACCCCTCTTCCCTTCTCTGGCCCAACTAAGAGGGTCAGAAGTTGTACACAGGTGGTGGTGGGAATGTAGACTGGTGCAGCCACTATGGAAAATAGTACGGAGGTCTCTCAAAAAATTAAAAATTGAGCTACCATATGATTCAGTAATCCTTCTTCTGGGTATCTACCCCCCAAATTTGAAAACACTTATTTATAAAGATATATGTACCCTATGTTCATCGCAGCATTATTCACAATATCCAAGACATGAAAACAACATGTCCTTCAATGGATGACGGAAAAAAGAAGAAATGGTATGTATAGACAATGGAATACTACTCAGCCATAAAAAGATGAAATATTGCCATTTGCCACAAAATGGATGGGTCTTGAGAGTATCATACTAAGTGAAATAAGTCAGATAGAAAAGGACATGAACCATATATTTTCACTCATATGTGGAATAGAAAACAAAAAGCAACAAATGAACAAACAAAACTAACAAGCTCATAAATATAGACAATAGAGGGGAAAAGGGGTGAGGGAAGACGAATGGGGTAAAGGAGGTCAAATATATGGTGACGGGATGGAAGGGGACTACACTTTGGACAGTGAGCACACCATGTGGTATACAGATGATATAAAGTTGTACACTGAAACTTACATAATATTATTGACCAGTGTTACCCCAATAAATTTAATTTAAAAAAAATGTCGACACAGGGCGTGGTAGTGCATGGAGGTAGTGGGCAGAGTAAAGAAGAAATCACTCTTCCCTCGCAGTGGATTTCCAGAACCGCTGCAAGATCAAGGGAGGTGAGAGGCTTTAAAGTTGAATGAAGTTCAGAGATTCAATTATTACACTGGGCTGAGGATATTTATCTCTGAACAGGGACTGTTTTAGGTAGCGAAAGTGTCTGGAGTTCCTTTCCTTATTTCAAAAGGAATAGGGAAGCTGTGTGGGCCGCCTGGAGTTCATATGATGTTGGGAGATGGTCTGGCCCCACCAGATATATTTAAAAGGGCAATTGTGAAGGAAAGTTAAGTTGCTTTGTGATTACACTCTTAGAATCCTGCCAATTCAATTCAATACACATTGGTCACAACATGAGGGGGGTGTGTGTGAGTGTACAATTTAAAAAAGTTTCTCTGCCTGAAAAATAATATGCTATAGGCTATGGAACTAAACTGTCTATGTGAAAATTCTGGTAGATCATGTACCATATAACCTTGAGTAAATTCTTGAACCGATCTGTGTCCCAGTTTCTTCATTTATAAAATGGGGCTAATGTTATATATGTATAGCATATGTAGCACTTAAGGATGAAAAAAAATTAAATGCGTTAATACATACAAAATGCTGAGAATAGTTCCTGGTGCTACATGAATATTAGCTATTGCTGCTGTTATTAACTGGGTTTCTTACTCATCCCTAAGGAATTTCTACTGAACCCTAGAGATCCAAAAAGAGGTGAAAACTCCAGTTTCAGAATATCTGTATCTGCCTCCTAGAATATGGGTATTTGGGCTGATTCTATACTTCATGCTCCAGTGAAAAAAAATGTCTCAACCATCTGAGTAATTAATGTCCCTAGTACTTCCCAAGGGTTAACACCTGCTCAGTCCCTCCTAGGCCCCCACCCAGATCACAGCCTGGGCATTCCTCCTGTTGTTCTATCTCAAATAAAAGCTTTCACGAACCCACTGTGGTGTCAGACTTCATGAATCCACCTTCAGAAGCGTTTATGTGAAAAGTACTTGTTAAACATCACGGGTAGCTAAGGGCCCTTTCAGTTGCTAAGGGAGGTGTTATACTTAAATTTCAGCAACAACAAACAAAACAGCTGGTGCATACACCACACCTGATGTGTGTAAATGTTTCTGGCAGTTGTGTTATTGAAAGATGGTTGGGCTGGGGTCAAGCAATCCTGGATTAAAATACTACTTATCACTCACCAGCTGTGTGAAATTTAGTACACTTCTTAATGTCTCTGAAAGTCAGTTTCCTTTCCAACAGAACATGAATAACCAATGACATTTTTGTACGGTTGTGAGAATTGCATGCGATAAGGCTTAGGCGTTCGGTTGTGTTGATACATTCCCCTTACCCTTTTTATGAGATGAATGCTATTCGGATATCATCTGCAGATCTCTGTTGCACTGAGATGAAACTAAACACGGCTCCACCTTTTTCCTTCCAATCTTACAGATTTAATGAAAGTCCTAACATTCTTTGTTTTGTTTTTTTGTGTGTGTGTGGATTCCACATGAGGGGACAGAAATGGAGAGTCATATTCCTGTGGAAGGCTCAGCATCTCAGGCTCTGACTTCCAAGCTTGTTATCTTTATATCACATCATTTTGTCCAATACAAATGCTTGACCCCCTTGCTAGTTTTCACAGACAAACAAAACAGAGCCTCGATCTATTCATCTGCTGCAGTAATGTATTACATAGATGACTTTGAAAATGTAGGAGTCAAGATGGATTGGAAGCTTACTTGCTGGCAGCACACAAACTCGTCATTCTTAAATACCCTTTCTCCATGCTGTCGACATGTCAACATGGAGTGTCCCTCTCGCAGATAGTCATATGCTCACCATTTTGATGGACCTCTTCTCCTTCTCATCCCTCCTCTTTTTTATTCAAACCACTTGTCCATGGAACTCACTCCCAGCCACAGACATAACATTATTTCCTTCTTGCTCCTGCAGCTCAGCTTCCCACAGTCTTTGATATCCTGCTACTTGCTGATATTCCTGATTGTGGGTATATCGATTAGGTATTGCTGAACAATAAAACACAAAAAAATTCAGTGACTTAAATAGACTAGTGAACAACAATGTTAATTGTTATCAGATATGTGTTTCTGCAAAAATAGGCTAGGCTCCACTGATCTGGTTGGCTTTGTTCATATATTTGCAGTCAGCTGGGTTGGTCAACTAGGGGTTGCTTGATGTAGAATATCCTCAATTGCATGGCTGACTGAATGTGGCTATAGAAATGACGTACTTGGGCCATGGGTCTGATGTCATGCAGGATGCCCGCCTAGGTTGATCTGTATGGCAGAGCAGCATTTCAAGAGAATGAGAACAGGTGTGTGAAATCTTTTGACATCTAGCCTCAGGAGTGGTAGAATGTCATTTCTACCATATCCTATTGGACAAAGCAAATCACAAAATCAGTTTGACTTTAATGATGGACAAATAAACTTCACCTCTTAATGGGAGGAGCTACAAGGAGAGTGGATACACGGAGGGGAAACCTCTGTGCTATCTTTATGATCTATCACAGTCTGCCTCATCCATCCCAAGGCAGCTCTTGAAGACATTTGCACAAGGATGACTTCTTCCACAAGAGACATTGTGGTACAACCGTTAATATAATAAAGACATCCCCCCGCAAACACATTAGAGAAAAATGACTCAACTTCCTTTGAGAAAGACAATTGCACATGTCACTTTGCTTGTTATCTTGGTCCTGTTTGTAGACAAGGGAAAGCTGAAACTTAAGACCTGTATTCCTTCCTAAACCTTGCGACATTTGTCTTCTCCCGAAGTAGGGATAGACTGTGGAACTGGGAACACTATGTGCAGCCCCTAAGGATGATCCAGGAGGCACAAAGCAATGGTTTACGGATTTGAAAGACGACAAGAGCACTTTGTAAAATGTAAAGAACCACTGAAATATTCTTTTTTTCTTTCATTTTGCTTCTGCTTGAAACTGTAATATAAGTTGATTTTAAAGGCTCGTAGCCAATAATCTGCAAATTGGGACATCGATGTCTACTTTTTAAAAATTTTGCTGCTAATATTACATAGTTCCTGTTTAATAATTGAATTCAAGTATTTTATAAAATTATGTGAAGTATGATTACAAATTAGTAAAACCAGTTTCATAAGCTATAATAAATAGTCTTAGTGTATTTTATGTAAACTATTAAAAAACTTTTGTTAAGACAAAGATATACCCTTTGGCCTAAGAAATAATTTAAAGTGGATGTAAGCAAATTGGCCCATTCACAGATAAAAAATAGCAAACTTATCGAGAAGCAATTTGGCTATAAACTATTCAGCTAAAAACTGGCACACTAATTCAAATTCTGATTATATATAAGAAATATATCTAAATATGTAAATAAGCTATCTGCACACAGATACTATACCCTGAAAAATAAATTCATTAGTTTGAAAAAGTATACCATGACACAATTTAAATCACATTTCGTGATAATTGTAATGTATAACTTTTATTAGACAGAATAAATTACCCAGAATTAAGGATATTACCATGAATTTTGAGACATTTATTCATGCCTGTAATGTGCCTAACATTTTTCCATGGTGAAAAATGGTTTCCCAAGATAAAGAAATAAATCTAGTCATACATTATTTCTGTCTTATTTCATTCACTTATTCAATTCTCATTGAGTTCCTACTATGTGCCAAGCACTGTACTATATATATTAAGAAAGTGCCTCAATCATTTTAATAACTGAAATTTAGGCATTATACCTCTATTTTAGAGATAAAGAAATAAAAGCTTAGGAAGTTTAAATAATTTTCCTTGTCTAGTAGCTAACATAGGCAGGTGCTAGTTTAAATATTGCTGACTTCACAACCTGAGTTTTAATCATAAGCTCATGGAAAATGAGCTCGAGTTTGCATTATAGACGTATGTACTATGTTACATCAAACACATATGTAAAATTGAGAGAATGCCCAGGCCCCTCTATAGCCATTAATTTTTTTCCAGTTCTCAGATGTGATTATATAGTATAACACATATTTGTTATTAATGAGTGAAACAGAAAATTACTGAAAACACAAAACTGGTGTCTGAATCAAATATATATAGTAGTTTCTTTATAAATGTATTGTTCAGTGTAAACATCTTGTCTTAAGTTTTGGTTTTCTATGGTCTTCAGTGGTCTACTTTCCAGGTCAGTTTACAGTTGCTAGTTCGAGAGTCAGTTACCAATTCATGACACTTAGTAGACATTCAATAAATATTTGCTAAATAAAGACAATCAATGTTTGATTAACTTATGTTTTATTAGTTTCTAATATATACCTATTTTTTCACGGTTCCAATATCTCATATCTGCCCATTCAAAATCATTAATATTATCACTCTGGCTTATATTGTATTTAATTGCTCTTGTAGTAGTATTCCTTGAAGTTCAAAGTCAGCTCGGTAAACTTCCTAGAAGATCTCAGGTATTTCCATATTAATTTATTATTTGATTATTTTTAACTCTATTTTCATTTTATTCCTGATAGTTCTCTCTGTTTAGTAATCCTGCATTTGATGCTAAAATAGCCTCCATAATATTCATTCCTTGAACAGACATTATTTGGTCAGATAATGAGATTTCTCATTAAGGCCCCCAAAATCTGCATATTAGCAAATCAAGGTCTGGGAAATAAATTATTTGGCCTAAACAGAAATGGATATTTCTCAAGCAGAGACCCAAACTCCTCGATACCACAGAAGATCCAGGAAAGAAGCTGGAGCCAATGAGAAGCTAGAAAACACTGAAACTAAAACCACCCTTGTGGAGATGATTTTGATGTCTATAACTGAAGCGATTTCCTATCTACCTCGTCTTACCTCTTCTTCAAACATGGACGCTCTCTACTGTCATTGCAATCCATTAGTACCTCTGATACAGTGCTAGTTGTTTTACTTATTCAGTGCTGTCTACTCCACTGTGAGAGTGGTGAGGGTAGAGAGCACGTTTCCTTTCCATGACTATCTCTTAATCCTAGCACATGAGCAGACACCCAGTTTGTTCGAAAAGTGTTTGTTAAAAGGGTTTGTGAGAGGTCTTTTCATGCCAGATGTCACATAAAATATCCCACTGAATTTTATGGACCACGAACTTAGTTCCATGCCCATCTCTGAACCAACCACAGTGATAAAGAAAAAGTTAATATGATTGATTTAAGCCAGTCTGGTCTTATATCTAAAGTTGAAGATGGGGTCTATTTCTATCTAATTACAAAAGTGAGAATGAAAAAGAGGTTAATCCCCTCCCCACAAATAGAATCAAGACCCTGAGTAATTGAAGAGAACTAAATATTGTGACAGCAAATAGCAGACAATTAATACTGTAGGTTACAAGAGGATGATGCTAATAGACCTATTCAGATATGCATACACCTAAAAGCATCTGATTTTTGTTACCAAATGAAATTAGCTTGCTAAAAACTGTTATAATCTGACATCCTTATTCTTGTGTTTTGTAAAGCTTAGTTTTATGTAGGTGTTTTTCCCATAAATTACAGCTCCTAAACTAATTTTACATCAGTTATTATAGTTTGCAAGAAGGCCACAATGTTTCTGATCTTTATGTAGCCTAGAAGTCCAAGATCTGACTGTAGCTCCTTGCTATGAGTGCAGGTCCTTGTTCCACATGACATTCTCTCCCTCAGTCTGTTGCTCTGCTCCAGTGGATATGTCCTGGTGCTTGCCCCCTGGCCTGGCCATCCCCTAACCATCAGTAAATGACCCAGTATTAAGGATTCACATCAAGTCCCTGAAATATGTCCCAGATTCATCTCTAATTATCCATAACTCACTTAGTTACCTCACTTATAATGGGAAATAATAATATTTTCTCTACCAACTTCATTAGGATGCCATATGATGCAGAAATGGTATTTAAGATTCTTTTAAATTTATCAGTAGTATCAAGTTAAACTGGTCCATGTGAAGTTACTTTAAGTATTGGGGCTCTTTAAATATAAATACTGATATTTGTAATATACTGTATCTCTGAAGTCTATAGTAAATATTTAAAAAAAAAAAACATTGAAAATAGAAGTGTTACTAATAGCAATACCACGATACCAAGGTGGGATAAGAAGTGACTAACCTGAGAATGTTATGGGACGTTTCCTTAGGAGAAAAAAAAGGAATATTTAAAAATGTAATCCTTTAGCTCAAAGTGATGGATCAGTCATTTGAAACTGTATTGCAATCACAAGGTGGGAACGGCACAGGGTGAGTCTGCTGATCAGAACACAGACCTTGTTGGTGAGGCTTCCTCACACACTTTGAAGAAGGATGTGTGCAGGCCGTGCTTTCAGTCTTTGGACCTGATTCTTTGGGCATGAAGCCTTGGTAAACATATGCTTCATGGGAACCTAGGAGGATCATTTGTCCTTTGGAATGAAACATCTATGGATAAAACCCTGTTTCTCAGGGTAAGATGTGGTTTTGAACATCTTGGAAAAATACACCTACACCTGATTTATTAGAGCAGCCCTGGCCGGGATAGGGTTTCAGCTTGGCTTGAGCTGGCAGCCCAGATGTTCCCTCAGAATATGGCATGTCCCCATGGCTCTAGAGGAGTCACTCACCATGCCCTACAATCCAAACAAAACCTTCTTTGTGAAAGGGGAAGAGAGAGTCAGGTTGCGCTCCTAGCCCAGCTGCCAATCCCTCCTAGTTTGGAACCCTTTCCTTCTCTCCCCAGGGCTCCATCAAAAGTTTAGCAGAAACATTTGCCTCCAGGCATCGCCTGTGTCAGAGCCTGACAGCTTGTTTTTATATATATTTTGTTACACTTAAGCAGGAGTACTGTTTTAGAGGAGAAATAAGATGAAAAGTTTTCGTCGGCTTTGCTTTGTGATTCTTTCTGTATTTTTCTTTGTCTAGTCCTAGCCAATACACAGTCCTCAGGTGACCTTATATTCTTCGAAAAGTGGCTTATCTGAGGAGTGGTCTATATAGAGAGTCAGAATGCAGGTATAATGAGCGACTTTGGTACCCAGAGAAATGAAATTCTTCCTCCAAGTAAGGCTTGGCCTCAGATCTGACTCAAGAAGTGCCAAAGGAAATATTTGACCCTTATCTCCAATGTGTTCATATCTTTATGATGGTTGATTAAACTGGAGACCCTAATGTGAACTGGGCCATAGTAATAAGCTACAAACTCATGGCTATAAAAGTGGCAGTATCTGTCTTCTTTCTGATCTCTATCTCTTAGATCTCTTAGACCTTGGGGAGTGTATTAGTTAGATATTACAGTATTAAAAAAAAAAAACACATAGAAACTCAGTGGCTTAAAGTAATAGCATTTATTATCATTTGCCAGTCTGTGGGTCAGTGAGGTGGTTCTGATTTCATCTTTGCTCACTGATACATCAGTGGTCAGCTATGGGTCAGGCAGGCAACTCTGCTCATCTTGGTTGGACTTTTATACGTGATTGAGAGTACAGCTGGCCGAGCTTTGTCTAGGAGAACTTTAGATTAGACAGCTAGGCTCTTCTCGTCATAGTTTCTCATCCTCCAGAAACATGTCCTAGGCTTCTTCACAAGGTAGCAGCATGTTTGAGAGAGTATAAAAGGAAAATATAAGATTTCTTGAGGTCAAGGCTCAAATCTGGCATACTGTCACTTCCAGTATATTCTACTGGTCAAAGACTGACATGAGGCCAAGCCCAGAGTCTTCTGGGAGGTTACAACCAAAGGGCATGGATATGGGGGGATGGGGGGCAGGATGAAAATTGTGGCCACATTACTGACTGACCTTGTGAAGCTGGATGTGATTATATTTTTAAGGAATCTGTCTGTTTTCTACTTTCTGCTTGTCATAAACTGAATGTTATGTCTCCCTAAAATTCACCTATTGAAACCCTATCCCTATGTGATGGTATTAGGAGGTAGGGTCTTTGGGAGGTAATTAGGATTAGATGAGCTCATGAAGGTGGAGCCCTCATGAATGGGATTAATAAAGTCACAAGAAAGCTTGTTTCCCCTCTCTGCTCTTCACCATGTGAGGATGCAACAGGAAGCTGAAAGTCTGCAACCCGGAAAAGGACCCTCACCAGAATTGGACCATGCTGGCACCCTCATCTTGGCTCTTCAGACTCCCCAGACTGTCAAAAGTAAACTTGTGCTTATGAGCTGCACAGGCACTTTGTTATAGCAGCCTGAACTGCCTAAGACATTGGGTAGATAAGTTCGAACTGGAGCAAGAGAGAAGAGGCTCAGCTTTACTAGCTCATAATATATATAGGTTCACATTTGGCCTTATGTCCATCAATTAATTGGTTAGAATCCATTAACAGAAGTGAGTGATTAGGTTCCCCCTAACCTCCAATACTTAGAATGAAAAATGAGCAAAGCACCTGCAAGGGGACCAATGGTTCTCCATGCTCGCCGGTCCCACTCTTTCACCTGGATGGTTGCCAAAGACCCCTGAGACCCCTGCCTCTAGTTCTTGTCTTCTTTGTTCTCAGAGTTGGCTCCCTCCCACTGAAACTCTATTACCTTATCACAGCACTCATTCCATATTAAAATCACCTCTTATAAACTTTCCCATTAGAACGCAGGGTCTGTGTGAGGTAGACTCTGTATGCTCCATGTAATAAGTACTCAATACAAAAATTGGCAAATCACAAGTCAATGAACACAAGGATGAATGAGTAGCTAATTCCAGGTACTGTTAAATTTGGTTATCTAACGTCCTTCCAATGGAACTCTAAACTAGGTGCATGCGAAGTAGGCAAGATTCCCCAAGTCAACAAATCAAAATTACAACAGTCGTCCACCCTGCATGCCTCTAAAACAAAGGACAAACAAACCAAGGAGCTCAAAGATCCCATATAGTTACTGAGGTGATATTTTCTAAATAATCAGTGTCCATGACCTTACAGGCTTGAATACTATGAAAGGAGTCATATTATAAAATATTTAAGAACAAGGATGACTCATGTAAATTTTATTTAAAGTCTAAGTCTACTTCCCTATGAGAAAACATAACTTGAGAAATTAGAAGTGACTTGCTACTCCTACCAGAGAGTTAGGCAGGCTTTTAAAATTCCATCTAACCTCTCTTCCACTCTTCTGTGTTTCTATCCCAGTAGTGAGATAGTCTCCCAGCACCTCAGTGGCTAAATTCTCATCATTGGTTCATTTTCATCCTGAAAGAAGACCATCATGGGGGTTTCTAGATCATTCATAAAAATCTTTACTCAACAATAGGTTCAGACACTTTGTCTTTGTGTCATAGTTAAATCTACCCTTCATTTTCCTGAATTAATGAATTCCATGAAAAGAGTGGAAGATAGGGAGATTCAGAGTCAGGCAAAAATCTGTCCAGTGTTTAGGAGGAGAATCTATGCAAGGCCAGCTTCCACTGTTCCTGGCACTTCAGTCTGCATCTAGTTCATCTGAGCCTGGCCATGTTAGGCAGAGATGCTGGAGCAGCAGCAGTTCTCAAACTTCAGAGAAAATAAGAATAAGCAAGGGAAATGTAAAATCTGCAATAACCAAGCCCCAATTCCAGAAATTCTGTTTCAGTAGGCCTGGAATACGGCCAGTAATTGGCATTTAACCAGGCATTTCTGATGCTCTGACCCTATGTTGGAAATACTCATAAAAGGAAATTAACCAGAGTATTACCTAGTCAGGTTTTTTTTTTTAAATCTTTTAAAGTATAACGTCATTTGCAGGTAAATTTGATTGAAATAAGCAATCGAGGGGAAAAGTGTCTGTCTTCCATAGGTTTTGAATTGTAGTCCTGATGTTATAAATTTCTAAATTTCCATTCATTTAGAAAATAAACTAAAAATGTGGCACAGTGCACATATTTGATAAGCTTTCCTACTATTTTTATTCAAAATAAGTTGTGATGGCCTTATTTAAGACCTTTCTTAGTGTGATAAATGTTTATAACATTTCCTGAAGATAGCATACTCTTATAGCCTGAGGATCAAAGAAGAGTTGGATAAACGTTTGCTCTAATACGAGTGTTGTAACAGGAGGATATGCGTACATGGGCTGCATTGGCAAAAGTGTGGAGTTAGGGTTGAACCTCTAGCTTTGGCTGCTATTCAGTGATAGGATCAGTTATGAGCACCTCAAGAGTCCGTTTCATCAGCATTACAGGTATGTAAGAATGGGCCACTAGATGCATTTCTTTTGCCTAAGGATTGGGTGATTTTTCTGGAAAAGACAGTGAAAGGTTTAAATTTACAACTTGGGTCCCCCATCAAATAATTTCAAATAGAGGAGGAGGCAATACTTGCCCCAGAGAGTGAAGGAGTGTCCTAGTGAATGGAGTCTCATTTTGACAGAGGGCAAATCTGAGATGCCCAAGGTCAGTGCTAAAATCATCGATGGCTGATAAAAGTAAAGGACACTAACAATATACCATGCACCCCTACCGTACTCCCAATAGGTACGCTGATGCAGAAAGATCTGTAAAAGTTCCTCAGGAAGGCGGGTAAAAATGGAAGAGATGTGAATTAAACATTTACTGAAAGAGGTGGTCTACAATATGGTCGAGGAGATCAAAGACTCTGAATTCAGATGGCCTGGGTTTGTGTCCACAAATGAGCCATGTCACTCTGAGTGTCTTTTAAGCCTGATATGCTTTTGTTTTATCATTCCTTAAATGACTGTAATAGTGTTTTGAGGACAAAATGAGATAATCTGTACTAGCATGCTTAGCATATAATAGACACTCAATAAACATTAGCTATTATTGTTGTTATTATTATTACTATTAGCAGAAGCAGTAATGACATTAACAGTGATATCTATATAGGCATCCTGGAGAGGAGTCTTTGAAATTCTAAGCATCACTTTCTTGGCAGCTTCACTATCTTTCTAGGTTCATAGTCTGCCCTTGAAAGCAGCCCAAGCAGCTATATGGAGGTTTCTCTTGATTTTTTGGAAGAGTTTCCACATTTATAACACTTCAGACTAGGAGGGCTTTAGTGGAGTTCTTCAGAACTGCCTACCTCACCTTCAACAATACCGTAATTGTCCTTTAACTATCACTGCCACATCCCACACTAGCAAGGAAGATATTCTTCAACTCCAAGCATCTTCTTCCAGGTTGGTCCAATTTGCATTATGTCTGAGTGAGATTCTCTGGAGTTTGTAGACTAACGTGGAGCTGTTTTCCTAGAGACAACATAATGAATACTATTTTATTTTAAAAATTGTTTTAAAGATTATTATATTGGATATCATAAAGGATACAAACTGGAGAAGATTTTAAATGTGCCTAAATTAAAAAAAAAAAAAATCAGTAATTTCCAGAGCTGGCAGTATTTTTGTGAGGTTGGTCCATTCTTATGGTGGTGATGTTTTGAAAACCAATGCAAAGTTTTCTGGAGGACAACATGACAACAGGTAACAGAAGCCACGAAATATTAGTTTGCTTTTATTTGGTCATTCTACTCAGTGGAATTTATCCTAAAGAAATAATTCGCCAGAGCCCAAACTTGGCTTTACAAAGAACATATATGTTATGGACACAACCTAAAAATCTGATGATACAAGAATGGTTTAATCAATAGCAGAATTTCCACTCATTGGAAAATTATCAGTTAAAAACTGGTCACTCTTTTAAGAAGTCTCTTGTAAGCACAAGAAATGTGTAAACTCGAAAGTTAAATGAAAGAAAAAGGCAATAAAAAGTAGAAAACGAATTTTATTTATAATTATTTAAAATGTTCACATATATATACGAACTCAATGGGAGACAGATATCAAGTCATTATTGTGCTAGGACAGTGCATTTATGTATTTTTCTATTTTTAAGAATTCCTCTTTAATAACGAATAAATCTTATTTTTTGACATTAAAAGTGGCAATTAATTTTAGAAACTGAAGAGCTGAGAATTATGTGAGTTCACCATTGCTTATGTTCACGAATGTATATTCACCAAGATTATGTTAACATGGCATTCACAAAAGCAGAAGCACAATTCTGTGAATATATAGGTCTGATTCTGATTTTCTGTCTCTACTTCCCCCACCCACCACCACCTACACACCTACCTGGTAAGTGAGTCCCACATCCCATCTCTTTATGGACCAGGTTCCAGGCCAGCCCTCTGCCATCTCCACTGAGGCTATGCAAATTGTCAACTCAGCCCTAACAGCTGGAGTAGTAATAAAAAAGCCACACTGGGGGCAGATCATCGTGAAATGATGTGGGAATCGCAATTACATTGGTGTGTGGAGTGGGAGTGGGTGAGTTTTCTCTCTTTCAAGTCAAAAATGTTCCTGCCTCTCCATTCCATTTTTTCTCGAATAACATTGGGCACTAGGTTTGCACAACTTGGAATGTGCAAGTGGATTCTGCTGTGACATCTGTAAGGCCTCAGGGAGCCGGCCTTCTGGGAACCGGAGGGGGAGGAGGAGCCCTTCCATATGTGGGTTTGTCTGCTTTGTTTATTCATGTCTCCGTGTTGTTTTGTTTTGTTTTGTTTGTTTTCTGCTTGGCTTAAGAGCTTCTTGTCCTTGGGGAGCCAGGCTCTGCCTGGCTTTATGCTGAATTGGACCCTAAGAGTAGAAATCCAGAGTCTTCATCACATCTTTTTGGTATAGAATCAATATCTGGAATAAGGCATTCTCTTCTCTGCCTACCAAGGGGTGGGATTCTCACTGTGTTTTTGCTCCTGCTTTTTGGTATCCAAGAATGCTAATGACTGCGCAAAGATAGAGGAACGACATAATAAGGGGCTTTCTAATCATTATAGATTCCACTAAACGTTAGAATCCACTTAACTTGCTATAATGGGTGTTTTCTCTCTATTATAACTTACTAGTTAGAATGCAGTGTAAATGGCTATGGCTTGCAGGCTGAAAGGGAAGCAGGACTGGTATAGAAACAAGATGAGAAAAGAATGCTCAGCAGAGTGGCTTTCTGACCAGGGAAGACAGAACAATAGAAAAATATCATGGAGTGAAAAGGGGGTTGATGAGTCAAAGTCACTAGTTATGTGCTTATGGGCAGGCAACACAAGCCTCCAGGAAACCCAGCTCCTTCGCTGAGTTTGGGCCCACTGGTGCTGAGAGGGTTAATGCTGTCCCTGCTCTGATGAAAGCGGGAGAGAGGCAGCTGGTGGGTGCTGGGCTTGGCACAGGGCTGCAGGGCCCCCTGCACCCTCCTCCTCTGGGGCTGCTGGAGCACTGCTTGGCTGAGCAGCTGTTGTGCTCTGGCTGCCAGAATAACCTTTGGAAACCAAGTCCCAGAAGTAGCAGGGATTTCCATTCAGGCCTAAGAAAGGCGAGTGAAGGAAGACTTTGGAATTGCACCTTCCGTGGGAGATTCAATATTTATCAAAGCATCTCAGTCCCAGGCCCCCAGGACTCTTTGTCATGGTGCAGTACTTGGGCTGCTCGCAACAAAAGTTGAAGTGAGTGGAGTCTTTTCTAGACTCCAGTTAATCTGACTGGCTTGCAATCAACTCAGAATAGAATGGGTTTATAGAAGCAAGAAATCTTTTAGCGAAACAGCTCCTAGCCAGTCCTAACCCAGCGGAGAGATTTGGGAGTGACCGCTAGGATTCTCTGGACTTCCTTTCTGGGCAGTGATCTGGATCAGATCCGTCAGAGACCCGTGCCTGGGCCAGCAGGGCAGATACGAGAATAGACTCAGAGCCAGGCCACTTAATTTGAATTTTGGCTCTGCCATTTACTAGCTGTGTGACCCTAGGGAAGTTACTTAATTTCTCTGGCTCTCATTTTCTTCATCCATAAATCAGGGGTAAAAAAATCACAGCTATCTCTAAGGATGTTTACTGATTAAATGAGCTAAGGTGTGTAATGTGCTTAGACTGGAATACTCTATAAGTGCTTATTAAAATAAAGTAAAAATCGCTTTGTTTACATGGGCAGTAAAATAATTCCCTCCATGAAGCAAAGTAGAGGCTGAGCCTGTACCTCTTGGGCTGAAAGTACTTTCTGAACTGGCAAGAAAAAGCCCTCCCGCAGGAGGAAAATAGCCACAGGGGTGTACAGCCGGAAACTGATTGGTAAAAGCCTCGTTCACATTATCTTACCAACTTCATGTTCAGTGACATCACCTTGTTAACTCGAAATCAGGCACGGGTGGGAGTATCTTACACCACAGAAACTGGCAAAGGCTACAATCAGGTTTTTGTTTTTGTTTTGTTTTCAAGAGCCAGTTGTTTACCAATACATCACTGTCTTGATAGCACCTTGAAGGCCCGGATTATCTGCTTCCCAGTAGATTTTAGTTCTATCTGGCTCAGGTCTACCAGAGCATCCGTAGACTAAGAAAAGGAATTCGAAGCTTATACTAGAATAAAAGGTAACATTTCTTGAGTACCTATTATAGACCAGTGTGTAAATGCTTTGTATGTATTAGGTCATTTCACGATTTTAGCAACCTTAGTAGTAGTTCTGCTTTATAGGAAAATAAGACCCAGTTTGGGTAAATGACTTACTGAAGGGAGTGGCAGAGCATGCTACAAAGTTGAGTTCCCCCTAGTATGTATCAATGGGTCAGAAAATGTAAATTCATTCTCCACTCGAAATTTCATTAACCTATGGCGTCCAAAGACTCCATATTTGACACACTCCTTTGTGGTTTATAACGGAATTAAAATTACCTTCTAAGGAAATACTTGGTGTTTCTAAGATCTATTTTAACTAGGCTAAAAGTTGTTATTAACGTAAGTTAATCATCCAAAATAAATATATTAGACTTTCTCCATGTGCAGGAGACTATCCTGGGAGCAGAGATTAATAAAGAGAAGCATGTGACTTGGTTCCTGGTCTTAAGGAGCTGGCAGACTTCTCAGTGAGAAGTTGCTTCAGAAACCATTCCTATCCTATAAGGCAGGTCTTCTGGGAAATCAAGCGAGGGAGTTCCCTGGTAGCAAGGGTGAACAAAGAAACTCTCCAAGACTTGGGTTCTCATTCGCACAGCAGGATCACAATTGTACCACTGCCTCATAGCTTTGTTATGGGGGTCAAATGAGATAGCACACTTATAAACTTAGTTCAGTCCCAGACAAATAATAAGAACCTTAGATGTCATCAATATTAACTAGCTGACGACAATTCAATAGAGTAAGAGGTCTGCAGAGGCTTTTCATATCAGAGCAAAGACAGAAAGATACTAGATCATAGCTAGGGGGAAATAATTTGAAATAGCCCTGTATTGCTTTAAAATCTTTATAACTAACTAATGAAGAAATAGAATGCAATGCTTGGGAGTAAAATAGGCTTGAATTCTGGCTCTGCCACTTATATAACCTTACAGATTAGGGTCATGACTCTTGTCATAATGGCAGCCAGAGCCAGTCCTTTTTAAGAAGTAAATCAGATGAAGTCACTCGTGTGATCAAAACTCTCTGATAGATCACCATTTCACTCAGACTAAAAAGCCTTCGAGGTCCTATGATGTGGCCCCATTACCTCTCTGTTCTCCTTCCTTTACCTCTTTCACTCTTTCCATCAGCCCTTCTACTCCTTCCATGTTGGCCTCTGTGCTCTGATCCTGCCTCAGAGACTTTGCATGTGCTGTTCTCTCTGCCTGGAATACTCTTCTCCAAGATACCAACATGGTTCTTTCCTTCACCTCCTTTAAACCTCTGTTCAAATATCATTATCTCAATGAAGTACACCCTGACCTCTCTATTTAAAATTGCAATTCACCACCCACATTCACCCTGACACTCTAGGTAGGCTTCGTCCAAATCTTGTGTTCCATTTCCATAGCACTTCTCGTTATCTAATATCCTATATGAGTTAACTTATTTGCTATGGTTATTGTTTGTCTTCTGTTTCTCTTCTTGAACATCATCTTCATGAGGGCAAAGGGATCTTTATCTGTTACATTTCTTGATACATTTCAAGTCTTAGAAAAGTGCCTGGCACATAGCAGACACTCAATAAATAATTGTGGAATGAACAAATGAAAAGGATCACCTCTGTAAATCCCAATGTCCTCCTCTTTAAAAAAGGAGTACTAATAGTAATTCATTTATAGGCTTATCATGAGACTTAACTGAGATGACAAATATAAAGAATTAGCATAGTATTTGTTATCTGGTAAACATTCAAGAAATTATAATCATTATTATTTGCTAATACTTTTAATCTCAGACATACTAGTCATACTAGTTGGGGTATAACCTCCATTTGTAAAGTAGCTCAACTGCTATTCAAGGATTATTTTACTTAGTATTGATTGTTTACAAGATCAATTACATTTCAGCTAGGCCACAGAGCTCTCAGACTGAAAATCAGAGAGTGAAGTGACTGCCTCTGTCTCCTGGGTGCTACAAGATGCCTGCGGCATGCACCCACCCTTTTGTTCTTTTGAGCAAGCTCACCACTCCCTCTTCTCCAGGAATCTGGGGTGCATATGATTGTGTATGGCCTGCTTGTCAACTCTTACCCTGACTCTACATCACTTTTCCCATCGTTTTCTCATTCCATAGATTGATTCTGAATTCCAGGAGACAGCACATAATTGAACTTGATGGGCCAGTTGTCCATCACTTTCTCATTTGGGCCAAGCTGCTCCTCTATAGGCTTCCCTTCCAGTGGACTTTTAGGGGATAGGCAACAGGATTTGGAAATGCGGAAGGCGATGACTGTCTTGCTATCATGATGGCAGTAGAGCACAGTGTTCAGGAGCCTAGACTAGGTTCACACACTGGCTGTGCTACTGACCTCAGACAAGTCACTTAACTATGTGTGCTTCAATTCCCTTATTTGTAAAACTGCATAATGATAATCTTAATAATCATAACCTCGAAGGGTAATTGTACATTTAAAAGAGCTGATGTTTCATTTGGTGATTTAGAATACAAACAAATGTATATATGTAAGTGATTTCTAGAAGCCTCATCCAGGAAGCCAATGAATACATCCAAAGCAGCTGGACACATATAGCAGGCAGTCAGCATATATAAGATGCATACCTTCTTTCCCTCTGTGCTTTCTTCTTGTCACTTCTAATGAGTTTATACCTGAGTATGTGTCTGGAGAATCCAGGGAGCAAGGCCCTTGCTCCTTGATGCTTTGAGAAATTAATATGTCTCCCAATAACCCCAACTCTTACGGGAAAGATCAGGCCTCTAAGTTGAACCGTGTGCATTTATTGGGAACTGCATGCTGGAATATCTCCATCATCAATACTCCTCACAGTTTAAATACTTCTTTTCTTTCTTCTCAGTTAGCTCAGACCCATTATCTTTGATTCGCTGCTCTGTATCCTAGACCCGTGCCTCTCTTTCTGGACTAAACTTAATCTCTGCCCCTAAATACCATCAATTGCTCCAACGATGCCAGCTCTGCCAGCTGTTCCTGGAATGATGGCTTCTCCAGCCCCTGAATGCCACTGTCCGAGAATACAAACCCTGGATGGAATCAGGGGAGGTCAGAGACCAGGCATCCTTCTATCCATCCATCTACGTTTGCCTTTTAGCAGATGGCAGCCAGCCCCTGAGGGTCTTTCTGCTGGCAGAGTCGTGTCTGTGACATATGCACCAACTCATGAAGTATATTTCACGGCAGCCTCCATATCCAACAGGTGGGTGTGGTATCCTCCATTTTTGCCGACAGAGGTCAAGCCTAGCTACTCTAGTGACTGAGAAAGGATTCGGGTCCCTGCTGCCAAACCCCAGGCTGCAATTAATCAGAGCCAAGGGCCATTTCAGGGTCTGAACATTAAACGAGGCAGTTAAGCTAAGGGAGTAATTAGGAGCCAGGATCAGGGTACTTGGCCAGGGTTGGAGATATGAAGGTCAGGACCTGGGGGAAGTGCAGGCTAGAAACGGAATTCAGGGTCAAGAGTGTAAGAGAATGAAATCTGAATGTCAATCAAAGCGAAAAGCATCAGAAGCTGAGTGAACAGGGCAACGGTGACAGTTGCCTAGTTCATGAGCCAAAAAAGAGCAGGACCAGGAAAGCAGATTCTCAGTGAAAAAAGGGACTGACTGATACCCAGTTGTCTGGTGGCATGGCCTCCTTTCTCGAGAGTTCTCATCTTAGTTTTCATGTCTCCTCTTTAACTCTCCCATCAGGTCCTGCCCCTCTGGTTCTGCCTTAACCTCTCCAACATGGAGGCTGCATGCCAGGAGGATGGCCAATGCAGAGGATGAAATCCCCAGACAGCCTGAGTGTGAATCCTGCCTCTGCCCTGTACTAGCTGATTAACTCTGGACACGTTACTAAACCTCTTTGTAACCTCAGTTTTTTCATTTGTTCAAGGGAAATAATACTAGTGCCAGATTTGGGGGCTGTTAAAGGAGACTGAGTTTTAGGTAATATATGCAAAGCACTTAGAACAGAGCCTGGCATATAATATGCATCATATACACGTTTGCTTATTATTATTATAAAATGAATGCATTGGTCCTTGGAGAAAAGGGTTATGCACAGGCCATCAGAGCTTGGAAGTTTTCCAAATCTTCTGGAAACCAAACTGTGCCAAGATTAAAAAAAAAAAAAAAAAAGAGTTCGAGATTTGGGATATTGTTATTATTGTACATAAAGGGGGAAAAAAGTTCATTTTTCCAAGATTTCGCCTGATTGCCCCAGAAAGAAAACATTTTCATTGTGCGGTCATGATTGGGAACACATGTGGACCACACCCCACTTAGCTCAGCCCCTTTCCATAGTCCTTAGTCTGTCTCTCTCTCCCTCGCTCCTGCTCTCTGGTACTAATTAGAAAGAAACCAAGTAGAATTTGGCATTTCCTTCTCAGTCTTGGTAGGGGAGCCTGTAGTGGATTAATTACCTCAAGCAGTTCTGGCTTCCCTAAGGAACAATCAGTGATGGGTCTTGGGGTCCAGTGGCTTAGGGAGGCATGACAAATTTAAATCTCTACCCGAAGGGAACAGAAATTAATTTTAATAGGAGGCAGTGTGGTCTGAAGTTTAGTGGAGGAGGATAAGTAATCAAAAGTTATGTTTTCTGTCTTAGCTCAACCACTAACTTCTTGTGAGACTTGGCTCTGTTGTAGAATTTAGCTTGTGGGGGAAATAAATCTACCTTTCAGCTAAGGAGTGCGGGGGCGGGCGGGGGGGTGGGCAATGACAACAGCTAATATTTAATGAGTTCTTACTGGTAAGTTCCAGGCATGTTTTATATACGTATTATATACATTACTGTTTTATATACGTATTATATACATTTATATATTATATAATTTATATATATTATATTATATATTATATTATAATTTACATATATTAAAATATATATAATTTATATATTATACATATACTATGTATATCATACATATATATTATACATGGGGCTGTGATTACTCCATTGTATAGATGAGAGAACAGGATCAGTAATGTTATATCTGGTTTTCCCAAGGACCCAAATCTGAGATGTGACAGTACACATATCATACTCAGTTCTGACTTAATCTCATGTCCAAGATCTTAACTGCTCCATCTTATTGTATGTTAATTCAGGGAGGCACAATTGTACATTTTAGAATTATTTTGAAAAATAAGATCAAGGGTCTCATTTGAGGGGTTAAGATGGTTCAGTTGGCTGAGCAATCCATTCTTCATTCAGCCTGATTGTTCTGTGTCACTCTACTAATTTACTTTGGATACGATTGTATTTTTGGTTTTGAGTTTTTAATAAATGAAACTAATCTTTAGAAAGTTTCCAAGAATCAGAAATCACCCAGTTGTCCCCATCCATATGGACATAGTATTTCTCCTGGAGGGTCACCTAGAGCTGGTGCAGATTCTGAGCCAGATGCTCTGCCTGAAATCAGAAGGGAGTGGAGGGGGAGGGCAGTAGTAGGCACAATGCTACTTCAAAGGCCTTTCCAGAACTGAGGAAGAACCCGACGTCCTTCGGCAAATTGGAGGTGGAAGTCAGAGGGAGGAGTCGGGCTGGTCACCAAGACAAGGGTACCATATAAGAATTGGTTTGGGTGTTGTCTACAAGAGGTTAATTCCTTTGTTCCCAAAGTCACTTCTAATTGGCTCAGTTTCACATGTGAGTCCATGACCCAGCCTCTGCCATGAGCTCCTTTTGGTAGAACATTGTGGCCAAGTATCTTTCTGATATTGCCATGGCTCTGGATCTCGAATCAATGGCCAGTGACTGGATTCACAGCCTCCCTAACCCCTTCTGTAAGGACAACTCCCAGTTCCCTCTTATCCTGGATCCTTGTGATAAGAATATTGTACAGAGCCTGCGTTTTCCTCAACCTGCCCACTCATGCACTCAGGAGAACTCAAACAGAACATTATTAAGGGATAAGGAACTCCCTGGGGACACTAAGGAAACGAGGTAATTTCTTTACTGGTGGATATTGCATGCCCCCATTAAACAGCAGCAAGAACCCCAGAGAAGAAAGTATACTTAACAGTCTAAAACACAGTTCAAAATGGAGGAGAAGGCAGGCTTGTTTCAATCATCTGCCCCTTGTTCTGTAATAAAAATGTATTTTTTCTTCCTGAGAACAATTTAGTGTGGCCAATAAAAGCCCAGCTAATTTCTAAATCAGCATGGAGCCAAGTCAGCCACCCAGGAGCTCTCTCCTAGGGCAATATTTCTGAGGCGCACACAATCTATACTAAAGCGATCAACTTCCCTCCGTCCTGCCAAGGGGATGCGTTAGCGAAGCCCAAAATATGACAAGAGGAAATTTATGTGCAACTTTTACACATAATATCTCATTATGACTCTTCCCAATCTTTCAATTTTAAAAATAAACGGTCTTTGTAATGATTTTACCAGGAGAACATCTAAACTAAGATTAAAAAGGAAAGAGAAAAGTGCTTTAGCTGTGTGATTTCTTTCTTTTTTCCTGGTCTGACTTTTCCTCTTCCTTTCCTCCCACCTTTCTATCTCTCTCTCAACCTCTCTCTCTCCTTCTCTCTCTCTCCTTCTCCCCGCCCCCCTGCCCCTTTATCTAAGGAGAAGTAGACATTTTAGGATCTGACATTTCACCTAAGGGTAACAAGATCTCTATTAGAAACAAAAATGACTCTGATTCTGCTACATGACAAAAGTCTGCACTTAGAATTCAGTGCGGTTGGCTGACAAGTCTGTTGTTCATTTACATCATATATCCAGACTCTCCTGTCTCAGTTTCCACCTCTCTCCTATCCCCACGATTACAGATAGACACACCCATGGACGCAGGAGGAGATCCCTTAGGCCTCCTCGTGTCACATTCCCCATGTTGCCTGCTCTCCTCATGCTGGGTCTAGGACTCCAGGCCTGGCTTCCCTTTGCTTTGTGGGGCAGCCAGCAGAGCAGGAGATGATGGGTGATGGTCATTTGATGGGCCTCGCTCTTTAGAAAAACTCAACATTTCTTGCTCTTGGTGTTGACCTGAAGCTTTATTATGATTTTGTCCATTTTTTATTTGTGGAAGTCATCTAGCTCCTGGGCTCTCAGCTCCCCGTACATGTATATTTCTCTCTTCTGTCTGAGAACCCAAGCTCTAGGGCCTACATCCTGGGACACTAACTGCCCCTGGGAATGTCTCCCGATAGTAGGGTTCTGGTCTGATTGTTTACATTCATTAATTTATTTGTTCAGGCATTATCTATAAAGATTTGATTCTGCCCAGGCTTGGAATTAACAGGTGAATTGAAAAGTGTAGCTGTCCTTCTAAGAGCTCACAGTCTAGATGGGGGACACACATCCATAAACAAAGCCATGGCATCATGTAAGTTTCAGAATGGAGGGTGGACTTTGGAGGCAGGTGCCACTCTGTGCTTGGGAATGTCAGGCCAGTCTTGACTCAGAAATGATTTGCCTTGAAGTCAAACTTGGGTAGAGGACTTTCTGAGGAGCACTGGAGAAATAAGTACTAATGTAAGTTAAGCATTTATGGCTTTAAATTCTCAATCTGAGCTAGACTTCTATGATATGGGATTCTATTTCAAGCTGGCAAAGCATGGTTTCCTGTGTGTATGAGAAGAAATAGCTATTTTAAGGGCACCTCAAGCATCAAACAGATCCAGTCAAATCAGAGACAGAGACACTGAGGCAGAGATGTTTGTGGTTTGACCTTTGACTTGGAGTCCAAAGGACTTAGTTAAGGCCATGAGAAAAGTCAGAATTACCATGGAGCTAGACGTTGAAGTTGGCCTGGGCCTCTGATGGAGATTCTAAAGTCCTACAAAGTATCTTCCCTCCTCCCATTCCTCATGCTTTTTGCTGTCAATAAATATACTGGCCACTGGCCATTGAGCATATGTCACATGTACAAGTATCATCAAGATGGTAATTGTATGCATGACCTCACTTAACCTCAACACCTGCTTGGAAGCAGACATTCTCACTTCTATGGTCCTGATGAGGGCTCTGAGGCTCACAGCTATTCAACAGCTTGGCTATGGTCCTACAGCCATAAGTGTTAGGGTGCGGATTCAGCTTAGGGCTCCTGAAAGCCAGGCAAGACTTTTCAGAGTGGCTTGCCACTGTCTGCTGCATTCATGTTGTTTCCTTCTGGTCCCATCCTTAGCTTATCCATGTCTTCCCCCTGTCTCCAGTCCTCAGCTTGAGTTCTGTCTCCTCCAAGATCCCTCCAAAAATGTCCATATACAATCTTCCTCTTTTGTGAAGTCTCTTTGCGAATATTTATTGAGTAACTACTACATGCTAGGCTCTGGGTTAGGTGTTTTCACATTTGGCTTGGCTTTAGTCCTTATACTAAATTTGAGAGGTAGGTCAGAAGGCAGGCCCCCAACACCCATTAAACAAAAGTGGAGACTGTAATGGTAGAGTTCAATTAACATGCATAATATCACACCCATGTAAATAATGAGACCAAAACTTGGGACCAGTTCTGCCTCACTCTCCCAGACAAAATTCACTGCTGCCTCCTCTGTGACCCTCTGACAGCTTTGCTTTATTTCAACAATCACCATGGTATATGGCATTGTCTATACAATCAATACATATTTTTGAATGATGAATAAATAAATGAATGGATTAGTTTATATTAGGGAGGAGTTCTAGCTTAATAGAAAAGGACACGGATTCTGAAATTGGACAGCTCGTCTCAAACACAGGCTCTGCCTCTTACTAGTCATGGGATCATGGACAGGTGGGCTTCTCCTTCTGTCTCACAGGCTGGGACAGAGCTACATGCCTACTTATGACCATTTATTAGCACATTCACGAAACTGGTCAAAACAGCCTCTCTGTTCTGAATATCTGCCATATTCTCTAGCATAGAAACACACAGTGTGGCTTATTCATTCATTCATTCATTCGTTCGTTCAAAGAGAATAAGCTAGCCTGCATTTTTACCAGAATGGGAAAATAAGAACAACATGGAGGGAAAAGGAAGGAAAGAAGGAAGATTGTGTAAAATTAACATTTGCTGAGGACTTACTAAGTTTTGGGCCCACTTTGCACATTGATGCCCATTCTTTAATTTAAATCTCCCAACCACCTTTCAAATAGAAAAGTAATATCGATGCAGAAACAGAATCACTGAGAATGTACTTAATTTGTTCGAGGTCACACAGCTATTGAGTATCTAGCCAAAATGAATTTGTCTTCTATTTCGAAATCCAGTGCTTTCCTAGTAACAGAATTGGAAATTCTTGTTCTCTTCATCAAATTTTAGTGCTAACACTTGGGGCCAGAATTCAAGGTCTGGGTGAAACTTGGAAGACGATAAACTTTGACTCCAGAGTCAATCCTCTGGACCAGAATGCAGACAAAATCCAGGACACATCATCTGGAAGTGATCTCCTGAACTTTTACTTCCCCATATCTTGTCCTCACCAAGCTGAATGGCAAAATCAGGACAGTCTTGCTCTTTAAAAAACACTTGATGTGAAAAAAATCCAGAGAGAAGTAGTTAACTTTCTCTGTTTTATTTTCTCATAGTATAAACAGTTAGGGTTTCTTTTATTCCACCCCACCCCCCTCTTTAAGTGATAAATTTGAGTCTAAAACACAAAGTGGAGCACATTATATAGAACGTACTTATTTTCTTCTGATGTTTGATAAGAATTAGGATTGGTAAAACCCAAACTCTGTTTCCCCTTTCACGCAGCCTGTCATTTTTGTCAAACAAGAAGCTGATTAAGTTTCAATCAAAAGAACAAAAGGCTCCAGAAAGAGTCTTCTTAGAAAAGCAGTGGCTTCAGCAATTACCCCATGGAAAATAAATTTAGTATTGAGCCTGTGACTTAACTGTAAAGCTGATGTACCCTTTCTATTTAAATGGTGACTGTTAGGAAAATGCTGACCAATCCCATCTAATCCCACCTCTGACACATGAGAGAACCTTATTAACTAATGCCACCAAAATCTTTGAACATCCATCATGCATGCTGGAGAGATTCCTTTTTAGTGAATGTATTCGTGTGAGTTGTAAATGGAAGGAAGAGGTGACTGTGTCAGACAGGAGTAAACAGTATGAATGGAAAGGAGAAAACACTACTGGTTGATTATAAAAATGGCTACTTGATTTCCCTTCCTCTATCCATGGCCTTTGGTGGGGCCTCCCCATCCTGTCTCTGGATTGCCTTCATGACTTGCTTTGGCCAATGTGACCCAAACTGATGCTTGGAAAGTGAATGCACATTGGGCACTCTCTGGCCACTCTTGAGACCAAGGTCATATAAATGAGCCTGAGCCAGCCTGTTGGGTTATGAAAGACATGTGGTCGAGTCATCCCCACAGTCCCAGCTGATTTTGTGCCAACCACTAGATGTGTGAATAAGGCCATCTGAGGCCATCCTAGACCATTTAGCTTCAGCCAAGCCAACCCCAACTAAAAGAACGCCCCCAGCCATAGAATCATGAACTTCATGAATCTCAGTGAATCATGAGAAATAATAAATGTTTATCATTATAGAGGTTTTGGGGTGGTCTGTTATGCAGCAAAAGTTAAGCAATCCAATGATCTTCTCTTTCCGCTCCAGATTCCAGGCTTAGTCTGTTGACTATGGCAGGGAAAGGTTCTAATCAGAACTCAGGATGCCCTGTTTTTGAGATCTACCATAAGAGGCTTTTAGGCATAGAGCCTATATTGAGTAAATTCAAAAAGCTGACCGCCTTGTTTACATGGCTTATCTTCCTTCAACCCACATGTGTCTTTGACCTAAGATTTAGATTCTTCTTCATGAGCTATTAAAGGTTTTCTCTTTCAGAACTGGTGCATTTTGCCTCTGTCCTATCATTTGACTATAACCCATCCATTTTTCCATTTATATAGTTCAGTCCTGGTGCTATATAAATGGAAAACTGGATGGGTTATAGCCTTTTTTTACTGAGTAGAGCAAATTGATGACACAACAGGTACCCACGTTGCCTCTGTCTTGAATTTTCTCATAATTATTATCCCCATCACCACTCCCTTTCCAATACTTTTCTTTTCCTCACCTCCAACAGAGACTCCCTCATGTTACACTGAACTATGTTGAAAGAGGTGATAATTCAAACACTGATAATCCAAACTCTTTGACCTTCTCATTTGTGAGTAATTTAGACATGCCTCCTGGATACAGTAGTCCCTTGTCTGATCCCCCAAGGCAATCTGAGTTCTGGCTTGCGTTGACAAGCTACTTTTTCCTGATACAGACTGCCAGTAATAACTGGTCAAATCTAGGATATCTCCCCATTCTGTCTTCACTTCATGAGGCCTAGTAGTCATTATAATCAAATATGTTCTCTAGAGCTCAAGCCAGCTTTCATTTCAGAGTCATTCTTTGTCCCTGGAAAGCCCCCAAAGATTGTGAACTCAAGTAGGTTAGGAAAATCACCAAACCCACACAGCTTTGAGAGTTTGCTATGTACCAGAAACCTCCTGAATTTTCTGTGAAATGAGGAGAGACTCCAAGTCCCAATGCCAGACCAGATGAGCCCATTTTCATACTCAGCTCATTTTCATATAGATAATGGGAGAGAAGCCGTCACTTGCGTTGTGCCCCTGGCAGCCAGCTCTGTCCATTTCTGGTCTCACCACAGACTGCTTCCCTGAACTCAGCCAGGAAAACAGGCCTGCTCACAATTCCACTTCACTTCTGGCTTTATGCTTTTTTTTTTTTTTTTTTTTTTTTTTAAGAAAGTCAAATAAACTTAACCTGGGGTTTCTCAGGGGTTGTTTCGTGTGCCTGTTGTTGTAAGGCACAGAGTGTGCCAGTAACAACATGGGAAGGACACCAGAATTATAATAGAATATGGATAATGCCTTCTTATTAGTCTAGTAGGAAAAATAGTGATGTTGTGGAGGCATCTAAGATCTCTAGGCTTCGTTTCTAGGGCAGAAAAAGAAAACCCCAGCTATGTGTCCCAAGATTTCCAGTTTTGTTATGGGCATGACATCATGTTGTTGGTTGTCCATACCACTGCTATTCTGAAGATGCCTAGAGAAATGATATTTGGTGTCTGACCTCAGACAGCAACTTCTATATGACCAATTTGGGAAGGCTCATTTCTGACATAGTTCTCTTAATTCTTTTACTAGATAATTTCTCAAAAGTACATCAAAAGTGTTCTATCTCTAATGGAGGAAACTCAAAGCCTCTTCCTCACTTTAGTTTTTGTTTTAGATGTAATTTTGTGATAATAGTAACTGAAACAGGTGGGAACAGAGGTGCAAAGGGACAGAGCTTGTATAGTATTGAAGTTAAGCTGGTATTAATTAAAATTAGAATATTATAACTTTAAGATGTTAAATGTAATCTCCATGGAACCACACAGAAAATAGTTATACAAGAGAAATATACAAGAGAAAATATACAAAAATATACAAGAGAAAATGAGAACAGAATTAAAACATTTCACTATAAAAAAATCAACTAAACATAAAAGAAGATAGTGATACAGAAAATGAGGAACATAATGCTATGTGATACATTGAAAACAAATAGAAAATTACAAAAGTAAGTCTCTCCTTATCAGTAATTATTTTAAATATAAATGGATTAAACTTTCTCATCAAAAGACAAAGACTGACAGAATGGGAGAAAAAGAATGATCCAGCCCTATGCTGTCTACAAGAGACTCAATTTAAATTTAAAGACACTAATTAGTTGAAAGTAAAAGAATGGAAAAGACATTTCATGCAAATAGCAACCAAAAAAAGAGTAGAGGTGGCTATATCAGACAATATATGCTTTAAATCAAAAAAAGATTAAAGAGACAAAGAAGGATATTATATGTTAATAAAAGTTTCAACACAGCCAGAAGATGTAACAAATAATCATTTGCACACCTAATAACAGATCATCAAAATATGTGAGGCAAAAATTATAAGAATTGAAGGGAGAAATAGACAGTTCTACAATAGTAGGAGACTTCAATATTCCACTCTGAATAATGGATAGAACAATCAGACAGAAGAACAGTAAGCAGAGGACATGAACAACACAATACCAAACAGATACTCAACAACCACAGAATATACTTTTTTCTCAATTGTACTTGGGACATAATCCAGGATAGAACATATGTTAGGTCACAAATTAAGTTTCAGTAGGTTTAAAAAGATAGCTACCATACAAAGTATCTTCTTTGATCACAATGGGATGAAGTTAGAAATCAGTATCAGAAAGAAAAATGGAATATTTGCAAATACATGGAAATTAAACGCTACCCTCTTAAACAACCAATGGATAAAAGAACTCATAAAATAAATTAGAAAATACTTACAGATGATTAAAAACAAAAACAAACATAGCAAAACTTTTGGAACCCTTATTTTACACCACATACAAAAATTTATTCAAAATGGTTCAATGACTTAAGTGAAAGACATAAAACTATAGAACGCTTAGAAGAAAACACATTAGATTTGACAATTATTTCTTGAATATTGCGCCAAAGGTGCAAGCAACGAAAGAAAAAGTAGACAAAATGGTTTTATGTAAATGAGAAACTTATGTGCCACAAAGTTAAATGGAAGCCTACAGAATGGGAAAAATATTGGCAAACCTTGTCAGGGATTAATATCCAGAATATGTAGAGACCTACTAAAATTCAACAACAAAATTCAAACAATCCAATTAAAAAAATGACCAAAGAATCTGAATAGGCATTTTTCCAAAGAAGATATACAATTATCCAATAAGCACATGAAAAGATGCTTAACGTCACTAATCGTCAGAAAAATGAAATCAGAACCACAATAAGAGATACCACCTCATACCTATTAGAATGGCTACTAGAAAAAACATACACACACACACACAAAAAAAGACAGAAAATAGGGTTGGTGAGGATGCGAATTGGAGTCATCGTGCACATTTGGTGGAATGTAAAATGGTACGACCACTGTTGAAAATAGAATGGTGTTTCCTCAAAAATAATTAAAAATAGAATTACCATTTGATCCAGAAACTCCAACTCTGGTACATACATAGCATTATTCACAATAGCTAAAACATGAAAGCAATCCAAGTGTCCACTGATAGATGAATAGATAAACAAAATGTGGTATATACATAAAATAAAACATCAGCCTTAAAAAGGAAGGAAATTTTGACATGTGCGACAACATAAATAAACTTCGAGTCCATTATGCTAAGTGAAATAAGCCATCACAAAAAGACAAATACTATATTACTCCACTTTTACGAGGGAATAAAGAAGTCAAATTTACAAATATAAAAAGTGGAATGGTGATTGTCAGGGGCTAGGGGGAGGGGAGAATGAACAGTTACCTTTTAACGAGTATAGAGTTTTCGTTTTACAAAATGGAAAAAGTTCTGTGGATGATGGTGGCGATGATGGCATAGCAATGTGAATCTACCTAATGCTACTGACCTGTACACTTCAACATGGTTAAGATGGTAAATATGTGTATTTTACCTCAATTTTTAAAAATGAAGGAAAAATCGTCAGGACCCCACATCCTGGTCCTAAAGAAGAGATCCTAAGAGTGTATGAAAAAAGTCAGGGACCAAGCTAAGTGGTCTGCAGTTGAGGACCCCTGAGTGTATGGCATGGCTTTAGAGGAGTCTGCATTTTCTATACTTCCACTGGGAATACTGGGGAAGATAACAGTTCCGTGGGTATACGTGGACCAATAATTCGCCTTGCACTGACTCAGGGGCCAGAGGCAATCAAACTTTGAGTCAAGGAGTTTCAGTTAGGATGGTTTGGGAAGCAGGAGTTAATAGAAACCTCATCCAACTGGGGCCAGGACACTGATCTTCAATGAGCAGTCGTGCCTATTCATGTTTTCCAACGCTGTTTGGGAACTGTCATGTTGCAGGCAGGGAGAAGAAATCCAGAGATGCATTGAAGAGAGTTGAATATTCTAAGACTCTGAATGCTTTAGCAAAAAAAAAAAAAAAAAGACTCTATTCTGTAAATGTCCTCATTGCAGAGGTGCATGGAAGGGCTGGGGTGGAGCTAGCTGAACCAACTCAGCAGGGAATTGTATTATGAAGACACAGACTCCTACTGAGATTGCTTGCATTTCAGAATTAATTCAAACAGCTGCAGAGGCATCATTCATGGGTGTGAATTGAAATGATACAATTTGCCATCCTTTCCCTTGAGGAAGACACTGGCTTCTCCCAAAGGCTCTTTAGAATTAGATTTCTTGAACCACCATGAAATGTTGCTGCCTTGGCCTCAATCATTTTTTGTCTGCAGCAAATATATCATCCTTTGTAACAGTGGTGTTCTCTGTCAGTTGACCGGCTGTGTAGGATGAGGGTGTTCTGAAGTCTGGGGGTGGTTCTGAGTCCCAGATGTAGAACAGAGGGAAGTAGGAGTGGGTAGAACTTGTTTACTTCCTGTAGGGCTGTGCTGCTGGATGCTTACCAGCTATGGATTTGGAGTGATTGCTAGAATTTCACTACAGCTGCCAGTGGATGAGGCAAAGAGTGTTCCCATCTTATATACCAGCCCCTCCACCCATGCCACCTCCTAGCTCTGGAAAACAAACAAACAAACAAACAAAAATCCAAACAGAACAAGGATGATGTGGAGGCATCAGTGAAGGAAACTGCACATTATACTTTTCAGTAATCTATGCTTCAGAGCAGGGAGTAGGGTTGGTGTGATTTCAGGGAAGAAAAAATAAAGTCTGAACTAATGCACTCACTTAATAATTAATTTTAATAGATACATCAGAAACTAAGCACATACTATGTGCCACTCACTGTGCAAAGTGCTTTGTATGCATTTGCTCATGGAATCCTCACCAGAACAGTTTGAGAGAGGGACTGTGATACCCTGTATAGATAAGGAAACCGAGGCACAATGATATTAAGTGGCTTGCCCAATTTTAGCTGGTAAGATTTGCACTCAGGCATTTGACTCTAAAAACTTTTTTGCTGAAAAAACTCTAGCATCTGGTCACTTGCCCAGTCTGACTTTGGCTCTAAAGAATTCTAAAGTTGCCAAGGTGCACTTGTAATTCATGTTAGATGAGGAATGATTTTTTTTTTCAGCTCAGTTGCTGAAAGAGCAGAATTGTTCAAAATAAAAATATGTCTTTTCTGATTTTTAAAGTTACAACAAAACATCCAGAAATGATTATATCTGGACAAAGCAGACATAAAGAGACCGTAACGTAATTTCTGGAGGCCTCAAAAAGGCAAATCGTAGTTTGGAAACAAGATGCCAGTGATTTATCTGATGTTATTTCAGGCCAAACCTAACCACAACTTGGGACTGGCCTACAAGACATAATGAAGTAAAAGTCTATATGGTCTTTTCTATGGTAACGAAGGTACTGCAGCCTGGAGAGACTGGGAGGAAAGGGTGAGAAATGGATAGATATAGATAAGGGATAACTCTAAGAATTATAAAGTATGTAACATCCCTTTATTTGCTCCTCCCTACCGTATTAAAAAAATACTTTTCTCTCCACCTTGGTGAAGGCTGTGTCTTATTCCTTGCTCTTCTTTCATATTAACTTAATTAAATTACACATCAGATAAAGTCAACCATCAGTGGGGTTGCCTGGCATGCATTTCAATGTAATGCAGGGTAGGGAAAACTTCTGTGTACCAGGTTGGTTGAATGTTCTATCCGTTAGAAAATAACGGCATTACCATGCTTCAATGAAAGATGTCGTTCATTCATGAATCCATCTGTCCATCCATTCATCCATCCCGACAAGTGTTCATTGAACATTTACTATGTGTTAATGATGGGAGGAAACCAGGGTTAATTTGAGCCCGTGCTCTCTCAGAGCATACATTCCAGGAGGGGAGGCAGGATTAACAAATATGGAACGAAAAATACACATATCCCATTGGGATGAGTGCTATACAGAGAAGTTAAGCCGGGTGCTATAATAGAGAGCTTAGATTGTGAAGTCAGGAAAAGCTCAGAAGAGATATTTAAAAAAAAAAAAAAAAAGACCAGCATGATGAGAAGAAACTAGTAATGTGAAGAGCATTCTAGGACAGAAAGCTGCTTGCACAAAGATTCTGAGGCAGACCCTGTCAACCATATTTGAGGCAGTAAAAAAATCAGTGGTTTGCTGCCTATTGGGCAAAGACTGATTGGTTAGACAAGAGGTAAGAGAGGTAGAAAGGACCACAAGATGTTGTGCGTTAAAAGCCCTACTAAAAAATCCAGCTTTTACTTTAAGCCCGATTGAAGACCATTGGTGGATCGGAGCCCAACAGTGGCAGGATATGATGCATGTTTCAGAAAGATCACTCTGTCGGGTGTACGGATGTAGGGTTGTAAGAGGAGCAGGAGTGGGCAACAGGAGGGCTATTTCTGCAGTCATGAGAGGCTGGAATAGGTCTGTAAAATTTATGGATGTGTAGAAGTGGATGAATTATGAAGAAGTAGAAGACAATGTGAAGGATGGTGGTAGAAATCACAAGTTCCCTTTCATTCTTCTATTCTTTCAACAGAAATATATTAAGCAATTACTTTATTACGTACCTGCTGTGCAAAAATCAGTAAGTTAAAACCTCTGACCCCAAGGAACCCAAAGTCCTAGTGGGGAAGACGGAGATGAAGACAAATAATTAAAATAAATTTTAATAAGTACTGCAATCAAGGGGTATACATGGGGGCCACAAGAGTCCAAAGGAAAGAATGATTAACTGTTTTTAAATTAAACATGTCAGTCTTTTGACAGACATTATTTTTATTGAATTGTATCCATTGGTCCATTGGGTTGGGTTAATGTTAAAAAAGCTCAATATAATTTATGTCAGTCAAATGTTTGGGTTTGGGTTTTGGACAAAAACTTGTTTGATAACTCTGGGAAACTTAGTGCTACTTCCTTCAGGGCTGTAAAACAGTTTTAGTCATTGCCACCTCCAACTTTGCACCCGGGGGTGAACAGTCACAACATGGCTTCACCAGCTCAGTGACCTTTGGGTTAGCACTGGAATCAGATGGATGCAGGGGATGCTCCCTTCCTTCCTATGGATCACTGATGATGAGACAGCTCTCCTCTTTCTTCGCATTATTTTTAACTAAAGTATAATATTATATACAGTAAAAATTATTGTTATTTTTTGTTATACAGTTCTACAAGTTTGGGGAAATAAGTGAACATCTAACAAGATATAAAACACTAACAAGAACTCCAAAATCCTCTACCCACCTCCAGCTCCACAGACTCTGATCTGTTCTCTGCTCCTATATTTTTTGCCTTTTCCAGAGTATCACTGTCTTCATTCTTTTGGACTATTATAACAAAAATACCATAGAGTGGGTGACTTATACAAAACAAGTTTATTTCTTATAAGTCTGGAAACAAGAAAAGTCTAAGATGAAAGTGCTGGCAGACTAAGTGTCTGGTGAGAGCCCTCTTCCAAGTTCATAAATAGATGTCTTCTCGCTGTGTCCTCACACAGCAGAATGAGAGAGCTCCGTGGGATTTCTTTTATAAGGACACTGATCTTATTCATGATGGCTCCATCTTCATGACCTAATCACTTCCCTAAGGCTACACCTCCAAATACCATCACATTGGGGGGACACATTTAAGCCATTAGCATTATCTAAACAAAATCATATAGTTTGAAGTTGTTTGAAGGTAACTTTTTTGTTCCATGCAGCATCACGTATTAGCAGTTAACTTTTTTTTTTAATTACTGAATAATATGTCATTGCATGGATATATCATAGTTTGTTGATCGATTTGTAGTTGAAATACGTTCGAGTGATTTTTTTTGTTGATGATTCTGAATGAAACCACTGTAATTCACAAGTATACATTTTTTAAATACATATAAGCATATATTTTTATGTTTAACTTCATAAGAAACCATCCAACTGTTTTCCAAAATGGCTGTATTATTTTGCATTTCCATTAGCAATTCACAAGAATTCTAATTGCTTTTCAAAATTGCCAGCACTAGATAGTGTCAATATATATATGTATATTGTTCATTTTACCTATTCTAGTGGGTATCTCATTGAGGTTTTAATTTGCATCTTCCTCATAAACTAATAATGTAGACCATCTTCTCATGTGCTCCTCCCATATATGATGCATTATATAATCTAAGTTTTGTTATTCATATACACTAACATGTGTTTGGTCTTTGCGGTGCTAGAGATGCAAAAATAATTCTCAGTCTCTGCCCTCAGAAACTTCCTGCCATGCAATGCAAAGAAATATAACATATCCACACATGTAATGTGAGTTGTTCTAGGGAGTTCCGAGTAAGGTAAAATTATAAACTTTTAAGACAATTAGGAAAAATTTCAGAAAGCACACAGGCTTTGAGAGGGCTTCAGAATTTAATTCTGAAAGGCAGACTGTGACAGGGCCATAGGAGAGGCAGGAATTCGACTTGAATGATGGAGCCAATAAAAAGACTGACAATCCTAGAAGAAAACAGGTATGTGAAAGAGAAAGATGAAGAAAAAAATATGTGCAGAGCACAAGCACAGCAGTCTCAGGGGGACTGCCTCACAGAGGACAGGGAGACAGGAGAGGACGGTGAAAATCTAGATTGTTTCAGAGGTCAGAAGGAAGAACGTTGAGAGGACTTGATTGGACAGTTGACACATTATCTGCCAAGTATGAGGAGGGATGAAGTAGGGTTCAGACTCCAACGAAGCAAAAGAGAAGTATGTAGAGGCTCAGAGTCCATCCTGGCTGCATTTCCCACCTCAGACTTGTTCTGCTCTGGTTTCACAGCCCAGGACATCCTGATGGGCCACCGCTAAGATCGTTTCTTCCTCCTCACGTTCTTGTGCAGCTGCCCACATCCACAACCTCCAGTCTTGGTGGTGCCCGACTGGACAATTTGCATCCTCCCACGCACCACAGAGACCACCATATTTGTCTTCAGCTGGCTGTCATCTTAGAGGCCCCCGAAATATGGAAAGTTAATAGGGCATCTCCCAACACCTTTCCACCAGAGCATCACCATTGTATCAGGCCAGGGCAGGAGCTGGGTGAAAACCTACCCCACCCATAGTGCACAGAACCTATTCCAGAGTGCAGTTTGCCTTTACAAATTAGCCCTGTAATTTACAGAAGCTCAGTTGTCATATTGCAAAAATAAAAGGGTGAAGCAGGAGGAGAAAGTCCAGGGAGTGGTGGCATAATGCCTGCAGTAGGGAGAATACTCAGGCAGATAGGTGAGGCATAAATGATGCAGGAACCATTGAGCTGTGGGTTTGGCTATGTCAAAACAATCACAAGTCTGCCCCATTCATTGTAGATGTCTAGCAGTTGTTTCCAGTCCCCAAGCTCCTTGATAGCCATGGGAAACAAGGCAGTAACTTGCAGCCTCGTCGAAAAGGTGTGAGTTGGTTTTGTAGCCAATTCTGACAAATGAAGCTTTTGTATTTCTTATATATTAACACCATGTTAAGAGATACTAATGTCACTAGCTGATTGTCATCATGACCTTGCTATGTGTCAGTCACTTCATTAAACATTTTATTTTCATTAACTATTTCATTTGACCTTCATGAGAGCATGGATAAGATTTCTCCATTTTAAAGATGTGAAAACAGAGCTTTAAAGAGGTCAAATAACTTGTTCATGGTCATTGCTAGAAAGAGACAAATTGGGATACAAATCCAGAAGACCTGATTAAAGAAAATACACTTCTGCCCTCTATATGAATTCTCTTCCTTCTGATGTAGAACAGTCACCTCTAAGGAACTATTCTGAGTATTTTCTCAATTAGAAATAAGATTGCAGCGACATTTCAAAATTAAGTGGTCCATCATGTCAGGCTTGAGAATATTTTGAGTAATGGCTGCTAGTTTTATTATACCCTGGCTAACTGTGACATAAGAAATATATATCTGGTCTCTGCCCCTAGTTCCTGACACAGAGCTCTTAAAACCCTTGTAATTTCCAGAGTGATAGGGGTGCTAGGAGCATCTTTTGTTCTAATATTTGGTCTTTGACCCCAGTTTCTGACAGAGTTCCTAAATCCCTTCCAATTTACTGGATGATAAGAATGTCTCTTTTTCTGAGGGGTAGATGCTGGGTGGGCTCCTGGATACGGGCTGCTCATCAGAAAGACCAAGCCATGATTAGAAACTTGGAACTTGCAGCCCCACCCCATCCTTCAGGGGAGGAGAGTTGGGAGGAGTGATTGAATTAACAATCAAGCATGCCTATGTGATGCAGCCTCCATAAAAAAAATCCCTAACGTAGGGGATTTGGAGAGCTTTTGGGTTGGTGAACACATCTACACGCTGGTCGGGTGACATGATCTAACTCCCCAGGGACAGAAGCTCCTGTACTCAGGACCCTTCTGGACCTCACCTTATCTAGCTCTTCATTGGGCTGTTTATCTATATTCTTTATAATATCCTTTATAACAAACCTGTGAACTAGATACTAAAACTGTAGGTTATTTGATTGGCCAAGCTCATTTTCTTGTCTGATTTGTCACGTCTCTATTTTTATTCTTTGCATTCTGCACAGTCTACTTCCATTTTAATGTTTTAATATATCAGACGTTTCTCATTATTGATATTTAAGAAAATCTGCCATATAGGTCTTTCACTTTTTTAGATATATTCTTAGATACCTTATATTCCTTATTGCTATGGAAAATGATATCCTTGAAAATTAATTTTTGTAACTATCTCTGGCCAGCTATATGGATACCAGCTTTTTAATATATTAACTGAATATTCAGCTACCTTGCTATATTCCTACTGCATCCACTGCAGTAAAAGTTTGATATTGGCACAAAATATGTCAAAAGAACAGAGGAAACAGAAGAGTGCCCAGAAACAGATTTTAGCATATATGACTATTTAATAAATGAAAGAAGTGGTATTTCAGTTCAGTGGAAATTTAATGAATGATGCCAGCACAACTGGTTTTCCAACAAAAAGAAAATAACAGTTAGAAATCTATTGCATGCCATATTAAAAAATTCTGCGTGGGATAAAAATATGGATATTTTAAAAATAATAAATGGAAAGTTAGAGATAATATTCTAAAACCTAAGGATTTGAGAAACCTTTGTAACTAAAACAGTAAACCCCAAAAGTATTAAAGAAAGGAAGACATTTGACTGTCTAAAAATTAAATCTTTATGTTTAAATGATTTTAAAAATCCATACTAAGGCAAAGCAAATAATACATTCTACATATGTGCTACATTAAAGGTTAGTAGAATATATTAAAAATAAACTGAAAAACTGACAACAAAAATACATACAAACCAGCAGGAAAAAAAAGGACACAATATAGGAACAGACAGTTGCAAACATAAATGGCCAATGAAAACAAAAGAATGGGTATTCAATCTCTTCATTAGTAAGGAAAATGCAAATAAAATTAAGAACAAGGTAGTCTTTTATATCCATCAGATAAGTGAAAATGTTCATTTATTGCTAGTAAGGATGTAGACAATATGAAATTTATACATTATTGATGTGAATGTGAATCAGTAGTATGGTTTTTTGGTCAGCAATTTTGAAGGATCTTTAAAAATTAAAATATACGTATTTTTTTAATCCATTAATCTCACTCCTGAGAGTCCAATTGGTAGAAATAAAAATACTAATATATAAGCATACATAAAAATAAATATTTATTGCAGGAATTTTAAGAGTAACAAACACTGGGTTGAGGGACTGAATACTATTCAGAAATATACAGGTTGAGTAGATTAGGATACATCTAAAATGGACAATATTATTTTATCGTTGACCAAAGATGTTAGATTCAGACTAAATGATTTGAAAGGATTACCATATCTATGATGAAAGGAGAAAATCAAGATGTAGAGAAGCATTCAATATTGTGGTCATTTTAAAAAATAAAATAATGGCAAAACCTTTGCTATCTATATCATATTAATACTTAAATCTATATCAAGAGTTGGAGCTACAAATATAGGTATGGGATCATGTAAGCACTGAGTAGGCTCTGGAAATTTAACAATATATGGTTAATATTAGTTATCTGGAACAGGATGGGGAAACAGGAAAGGGACAATAGGAGGCACATATCAAAAATTGAAAAAATGAAAGACTATTAACATATTTAAAGTAAGAAACAACTTAATATTTGTATATATGTGTGTATACACACAAAGAGATGCATGAAAAGATGACTCATTACATGTTGTTTTTGGTTATCTTGGTACAGTAGGATTTCAAGGGACCGTTAAATTTATTTTTTACATTTCATCTTTATAGTTACAATAAAAATGTATTAACTACAGAATCATAAACTGTGATGCTAATTTTTTTTTCCGGTTGTCTACATGTCTTCTTGGTTACTTCAATATGAAACAAAAATAAGAAATCACAGGAACCCCAAAGAGAAGTCCCTGTAAATATCTGTCATCTATGTCAGTGAATCATCATAGATCTTCTCATGACTTACTTTCTACTTTAATTTTCTGCTCAGTAATAGCTTTTCAGAGGGCTTTCCTGACCACCTTATCCATTTTGCCCATCACAAACCATTCCTTGATCTTTATATTGACTTTATGTAACATTTACGATAAACTGCTCATTACTCTTTTTGTACTTTATACAGGTGAAATCAAAGTTTATTTTCAGGCTTCCTCTTTCAATAATAATTTTAAAAATGCAATTCTGAAAAATAGAGCTTTAGCTGTGGTCTACAGATTTTGTTGTAAGTTTTATTCTTCCCATTCATTCTTTTAAAAATAATTTGTGACTTATACTTTCCCACTCTTTATCAGGTGTTGTTTGAAAAATGTTTTTAAAATAGAAATGAGCTAGTTATGTTTTTGAAGGGCAGACATTATTTGTTATTGATTTTCATATTTCAGGGGGAGGAGGGTATGATCAGAAAATAAGGCCTATAAAATCTACCCTTTAGAAATTTACTAAGGCTTTCTTTTGGCTAAGTATATAAGTTATTTTTCTTGTAGTGTTCCAAGGACATAAGGACATATATTTATATTCTACTATAAGTTTCTGTATAAACCTATTAAATTGTGCTTATTGGTTACATTTTTCAAATATTCTATTTTTACCTATGTTTTTTCTTTAATATTCTAAAATAGTTACCTGACATTTTCCAAATAAATTTAACAAATTACCATGTTTCGAGAATTGTAACCCAATGTTTATATTTTGCTGAATGTTGTTTTCTATTTAAGGATGTACATATTTAGTCTCTTTTATGGACTGTTACATTTTATTGTTATATAATATCCTTCTTTATCCTGTTCAATGCATATGGCTTTGATTTTTATTTGTCCTAATATCAGTATTTTCTCTAACACTTCATTTGTATTTGTCTCATACATTCAATAATGAAATTTTTCTTCTTTCACTTTTCTTGGTCATTTTGGACCCCTATTATTTAAGTATGATAGTGATTCTCATGTCTAATTGTCATAATTAAATTTTTATTCACCCACTGAAACTTTGCATATCTACTCCCCCACTTCCAATGAGATAAATGCTTGAGCATAGTGTCACTGTTTACCTCAATATGAGACCTCTGGAATTGCAGTAAACCCTGCCAAACATGACCCTGGAGATAATGCAATTAGTGAGTGGTTCCTGACCTCTGCCCAGCTCGTTCTCAAGCAGGGGTGGGTCAGAGTTCTCATCCTTTATTAGAGTGGGCTGTGGTCAGAATGTAACTACCTTGTGACCAACTGGGACATTTCAATGAAGCCAACTTTTGGCTATCTTTACTTTTGTGATTTGTGACAATACAGATCTACATAATACTGTATTATTTGTTTCATTAAATTAAAAAATACTGTGGGCCTGCATTTTATAACAAGTGAAATTCAAATAAAGTCTGGAGTTTCAGTAAAGTATCAATGTTGGTTTCTCAATTTTGACAAATATACATAATATATGATGATGATCTTAGGGAAAAACTGGATCTGTGTGAGAGGTATATGAGAACTCTTTGTATTATCTTTGCTGATTGTTTTGTAAATCTAAAATAATTCCAAAAATAAAGTTTATTTTAAAAAAATCCTCCCATAATCAAAACACTGCAGTTTACCTCCTTTATAGCTAAATGCACTTTAATTCCTTTTCTTTTAGATCCACTTACCTAGACAGGCGGGCACTCTATGAAGACGGTGCTGATGCTCACAAACACTTACTGAACACCTATTATGTGACAATGAGATAATGGTTTAACTGGTATGTAGATATCACATACGTTTTGTGGCAAAACCATTGTCACCAGTGGGGAACAGTTGCCTAGGCCCTTTTCTCTTTCTGTGGATTTCCTGTCTTCCCTGTCTATAGCCATCTGAAAGTTTAATCAAAATATTGAGGACTTACTTTCTTCCTGAGGTTTTTTTAGTAGCTCTGTGAATACATTCAAAGTGACTCTCACTTAGGTAATGCACGAAAGTTGCTACCAATCTTCTCAGTGAGTGGCAACAGTCTCTCAAATTGTGTCTCTGCACAGACACTGAGTTGTTCAAAGGATATGGGACACAACTGGATGCACACCTTCATTCCTGCCCTCAGTCAGGTCCAAACCGGATGGTGGGTAGAACAATGGGAGACAGATAGCATCAATTTCTTCGCCAACAAAAAGTGCAAGAAATAGTATTTCCCCTTCCCCTGAAACCTGATGGGAATTCAAGAATCAAGAATGATCCTGGGGTGAGAAGAGAGGGTGTTTGGGAAAGGAAAGAGGAGAAAAGGCATAAGCTGAGCCAAGGGTCTCGCTCTCTTGCCTTCTTCCTCTGCAGGGATGCATGTGGGGGAAGGAAATAAGCCATTAGCAAGTGTGTGTTCATTCCTGACAAATTTGAGATAATTCCCGTCAGCCACGGTCTCATCATTTTTGGATGGGCCATTGGAAGTTGAGGGCGCCCTCTCCGCTTTTGAAGTCAGAGGAGTGGGTCTGGGCCACAGCCAGATACCCTCTGGCCATCAATGTACCCTATTTTGGATTATAACAAGAGAGAAAGCAGAATTTTCTCTAGGTCATCAAGCTTCCCAGAGCTAGGCTGACATTCCTATGTTCTCTTTGCAACTGAGTCTTTAAAAATTCTATAAAGAAATTTGGGTCAATTAAAAAATCTCTGACCAAATAACAGCTAATTTTCCAGAAAGAGAAAACATGGTACTGCCTAACTTCTACCTAAGTGTTTAGGGTTATTGAAAGCTTTCTTGGTTGGATGTCAGAAGACCTAAATTCTCAAGCTTTGCACAAAGTAGGTACTGAGGGAAAAAAAGGTGCTGTTGGATGTAAAAATGCATTTAAAAATAGAATACAAAATTTTGATTATGAAATTAAAACACAATATATTGGGTGGAGCATGACTGTTGTGGAAAAATCCCAAACCAGTCCGACAAAACACCAAGTAGTAACTCAGAGAGAAAGAACTCAGGTTTATTATATGCAGTCCCAGAGGAGTTAGTGCTCTGATGATCTGGGCAGGGCTCAGTTGCAACATTGCTTATATGCCAGAAGTTTTACACAAGCTAACTGGTCCGTCTGACCTCAAACCGTTACAAACAGCGGGAGTTGTTATGGAGACTACAAGTGGTAACATTGGTAAGACGGTTATAGACAGATATAAATTGTTACAGAAAGCGGGGAGCAGTTAGGGGCACCAACGGTACAAACAATTAAACAGTTACATTTGTTGAGTAAAAGGCAAGTAGGACAAGGTGCAAAAGAGCTCTGCAGTGAGCTCTTACATGCAGTAAGCACATTTATAGAAGAACGAAAAAAGCTGATTAGCTTTTAATGAAAATCCTGAAATTTCCTCTTCATTCCCCACTTTTGATGTCTGTTTAGATTTTTCATAGGGCATCAACCTCGTGATCTCCCCCTTGATCTCCCAGTGCCAGGGACCAGTAATTCCATTGTGTAAAGATCTTTGCTGTAGTCTTTCTTTCTATTATAGTCTCTGAGGGAGGTGACTGACTGGACAAGAAGCTATAGGCAAGGCAGAAGGAGGCAGGTACTGAGGAGGAGGAGTACTACTCCAACTAGTACTCCAACTAAGATCTTAAAGCCCCTGAAGGCAGAGAACCAACCTCCAAAGAGGCTATCAGGGTCCCATCCGTGCCATACCTGCACGGGCACATGTGCCAGTTTTGTCATCTGCTTGAAAGATCTTCAACTGCCTGGCCCTGGTCATCTATCTGTATACAACAGTTAGTGAGACTGAATTTCCCACATACACTTCCTGCTGTTGCCAACAGATAATCTAGTGCCAACCTGTTCTGGTAGATGGCATTTCTCATCTGATCTGTTGATGTGCAAGGAGAGTCAGGGCTCTCCCAGTCTCGTTAGTAATGATTTCTAAACTGCCTACAGTCAGGTAATTGTTTAACATGTAAATGGGGGTACGCTATCCCCAAGATCCATCTTTTGCCCAAGCGGCAGGCCCATAGTATTGGATTATTCATTCTGGGGGCCACTCATTATCCTTCCAACTCCCTATTTGGAGTTCTCTTTTTACCCTTTGCAGGGGTTGTGGGACCGGGTGATCAAGTTGTACCCCTGTTTTCAGAGGTAAGAGGAAAAAGGATGGTTTTATCATGCCTATTACACAGCTTCCTTCTAAATTGGTGGGGAGGCAGATATAGGCTGTGCTTCCACAAATCCAGTAAAGCTCATGTGGGGCCGTCCAGTCTCGGGACCAGCCTGAGTTATGCCAGGCTTTAGCTAGCCCTGGGAATCTGGCTAATGAATTTTTCTCTTCTGTTTGCCAGCCACCACTTTGTCTGGAGGTGGCATTATAATATCGTTGACCTTGAGCTAATTAAGTTTCTCACTGAGTGTTTGAGATTTCTTCCACCTCTGGCCAGGCAGTATTGTCCAGTAACAGTATATTCTAAAATCCATTGACCATTGTTTGAGGTACATAGGCCCGTTGTATCTGGCACTGCCTGGTTGGGAACCAATTCTGTGGCTTCCCATGTCCATCCATCTCCCACTAGAGTTCCCCCATATACATAGCAGGAAGTGACATTCAGGGAGCGAGCTACTCCTTCAGCCATTCTGAGAAATGAGTTTTTGGTTGATTATGACAATGGGACTAGGGGTTCAGTTACCTCCTTGTAGAAGGATTTATAAACCTGATAGATTTGGGCTGAATGGGCTAGTACTTGACCTTTAATATGAATACGAGTTTGAACTTAGGGATTTAACCCCTCATCAATTCCAAGTGTTAGTACTTCTCCAGAACTCTAGCGGAGGTTCAACGGGTTGGTTATGATTAACTCTAATGGATTGCACATATGTGTGGTGCAGCTTGATAAGGCTACCCCCTTCCTTAAATACAACCTCTTTCTTGTTAGTGGTGTCTTTCTCTCAAGTAGCCCATAGGACACACGACCAATAGGCACAACTTGTTCCACATGAGGAACTGTGGGGACATATGTACTTTTCTTCTGTCCTGTAACTTTCTTCCCAGTTGAGATCCACAGGATCTCCCTTCCTCCCTTTGGCCCTGACTCATAGCAACATAATCATCAAACTTTAGGATTACCTGATTGTTATCTTCTTTCATTCTAGTTTGGGCCAACATCGGTCTGTCTACCCATCCTCCACTGTGGGCCCTCAGAGCTACCATTATTTCAAAAACTATTTCAGAGGGAGAGTTATTTGGGTTACAATATACATAAGGTTGATTACTTCCCAGGTCGCATACTGAATATTGAGTCTGGTTATAGGTACAGGTCCCTTTCTGAGTTCCCTGACATTCATAATAATTATAGAAAATTAAGGTAGTCTTACCTCTTTCAGTGACATGAATACATGACTCACAGTCCTCTGCCCTAATTTCCTTCCCTCCCCAGTGTCCAATTATAAGGAGTCCCACGATGAAATTCCTCAAGCTTTGGCCATGCGCTGACCAGCCAACTTCCGGTTTGTGGCTGCAGCAGGGCATGACGATCTCAGGTGGACTTCTGCTGCCTCCAGATCAAAACTCGGAGCAGATGGTCAGGAAGAGGCTCTGCAGTCCAAGTCTCCCGGCTTTCCAGAGGGGCTGCTCTCTTTAACCGGGTATGGTAGATCCATGGGGGTGATATTTGCAACTTTAATAGCATTGGGAGTTGCTAATATAACAGTGCGAGGGCCTGTCCAGCTCGGCTGGAGCGGCTCCTTTTTTCAATCTTTAACCCATATTTCATCCCCTGGCTGAAAGGGGTGGACCCAATTCCTCAAGGGGATAGAGGCTCTCTCTAAAGTTTCTTGAGTGACGCTGCGGAGGATTTTTCCTAAGGCCTGAAGATGTTGTGACATTTCTAAGTGAGCTATTAACCTAGGGTCTCCTTTTATCTTCTCTACCAGTGGGGGAGGTCTCCCATAAAGAATTTTGAAAGGGGAGTAGCCCAAAGGTCTTGGGGTGCATCAGGTTTGGAGTAGAGCTAGAGACAGCATATCTATCCAAGGTAAATGGTTTCCTGACAAAGCTTAGCTAGAGTGGTTTTTAGGGTCCAGTTCATATGTTTGATTTTCCCTGAACTTTGTGGCCTATAGGCCGTGTGGAGCTTCCATTTAATTCCTAGAGCTTTGGACAAGGTCTGGACTATCTCAGATACAAAGTCAGGTTCAATGTCTGATCCTATAGAGAAGAGTAGTCTGTACCTTGAAACAATTTCCCTCAACAAGGCCCTGGCTACTTCTCGTGCCCGTTCAGTGCACACACGAAAGGCTTCAACCCATCCGGAGTAGGTGCAAACCGATACAAGCAAGTATTGGTGGCTTCTGCAGGGCTTGACTTCAGTAAAGTCCACTTCTAGGTCTTTGAAAGGCATAGTTCCAATTGTTTGCACCCCTGGATTGAGCCTTGGCCTTTGGCCTTTATTATTTCGTGCACAAGTCACACACCTAGCACTGATCTGGGCGCATAGGGTTGGGAATTTGGATATGAAATAGTAGTGGCCTAAGAGGTTTTCTAAAGAAGTCTTTCTCAGGTGAGTTAATTCATGGTTTTGTTTGACTAGCTGAACTGCCAATCGGGCAGGAACAAAGAGTCTCTGATCTGGAAGCTCCCACCAGCCTTCCTTCCTCCTGGTTCTCCCTTTACCTGAAGCCCATTGTTCTTCTTCCTTAGTGTATTTTGGGTATAGAGGCAGTTCTGGTCCCAGGAGAACCTTGGAGATTGATCTAGGACCTGTTGCGGCACTTAGTTGATGGGCAGCTTCCTTTGCTGCTTGGTCTGCTAGTCAGTGTCCCTTGCTGACAGGGTTGGTTCCTCTCTGGCAACCCTTGCAATGAATGACTGCCACTTTTGAAGGCTTCCGAACTGCCTCTGGCAGTTGGAGGATTTCTTCTTTGTTCTTTATTTCTTTCCCCCTGCCGTCAGTAATCCTCTCTCTTTATAAATGGCCCCATGTATGTGTAAGGTAGTGAAGGCATACCTTGAGTCTGTACAGATAGTAGCCTGTCGCAGTGCCTGGATGAGTGCCCAGAGTTCAGCCTCCTGTGCTGACCAGCCCTGTGGTAGGGCCTCAGCCCTGATTACCTCATCGGTGGTTGTTATTGCATAGCTGGCTTTGTGCTGTCCTTTATGGATAAAGCTGCTCTCATCTGTGAACAAAACTAGTTCTGGGTCCTGAAGAGGAACATCTGTCAAATCTGGCCTGCTTGAGTAAAATTCGTCCATGATTTCCTCACAATTGTGGTCAGGAGGCCCCTCCTCCGTGGGCAGAAATGTTCAATGTTCGTACAGTTTCGAGATGGACTCATGGATCTTTGCACGGCAGTCCCTGATAATGAGTTATTCTGGTGTTGGTCAGCCATTTATGTCCTTGATTATTCATTAATGCAGTTACAGCATGGGGGGCCTTTACATTTACATTTTGTCCTAGCATAAGCTTGTCCACTTCTCTGACCAGGATTACCATGACAGCTAAGGCCTGAAGGCATGGCGGCCATCCCACAGCCACCGGATCTAGCCGTTTGGACAGATATGCAATTGAGCATTGCCATGGCCTGTTTGTGTGAGGACCCTCAGTGCAGTGTGACTCTTCTCACGTATGAAAAAGTTAAAGTCCCGTGTCACGTCCGGTAGTCCTAATGTTGGGGTGCTGGTTAGGAATCTCTATTTCTCTGAAAGCCTTTTCTTGTTTGGAACCTCAAACCAGGGGGTCTTTACCAGACCCAGCTGTGGCCTCATACAGTGGCTTGGCAATCTCAGAGAAACCTGGTATCCAGATTTGACAGAACCTGGCTGCCCCAAGGAATTCATGGACCCCTTTCTTGGTGTTTGGCCGGGGTATTGAGCAGATGGCCAGTTTCCTTTCATGTGCAAGTGCTCGACGTCCTCCCAAGATGATGAACCCAAGGCATCTGACCTCCTGTTCACAGATCTGAGCCTTTTTCCATGATACCTTGAACCCTGTTGTGGGGAGCCGCGGGTCTTCGGGCCGCGGAGGCTTGGTTGCAGGACTGGGTGTTTTGCCTGCCTCCGACATTGCGGAGCCCTACTTCCCTTAACTTTCATCACTTCCTCCCCCTAAGCACACACCCCTTAGGCTGTCAATAACCCTCACCCCATCCCCTTAGACCCAATGGGCGTGTGGCACCGCCTACTCGGACCAGCCAAGAGCCAATGCGCTTGTCTTCCGCCAGCTAGCCCCGCCTCCCTTTGTTAGCCCTGTATAAATATCCCCGCTGAAAAATAAAGTTTGAGGCTTGATCAGAATACTGTCTTGCCTCCGTCTCTTTGTGTCTCCTGTCTCGCCTTCATCCTCCATAGGTTCCTCCTCGTCCCCCGTTGTTTTGTCCCGCTGGCCGGGACACCCTGTAGTAGAGAGCAAGGCCAGTAAGGCTTTAGTGGCTTTCCAGCAGTCTCTTTGGGTGGGGCTAGCCAGCAGCAAATCATCTACATACTGGAGTAGAGTGCAGTTCAGAGTCTCTCCAGGGAAGGTAGCCGGATTGGTGGTCAACACTTTGTCAAACAGGGTAAGTGACTTCTTAAAGCCCTGTTGTAGTAGAGTCCAGGTCAGCTGTGCTTTTCTCCCGGTGTGTGGGTCTTCCCATTCAAAGGCAAATAAAGGTTGGCTTACCAGTGATAACCAGAGACTGAAAGAAGGCATCTTTAAGGTCGAGGCACATGAACCAGTTCACTTGAGCAGGTAGAAGACTCAGGAGGATGTGTGGGTTCGGGACCACTGGATGGATAGTGATCACTGCATTGTTCATGGCACGGAGGTCCTGGACGGGGCAGTAGTCGTTCCCTCCAGGCTTCTTGACCGGCAAGAGTGGAGTGTTCCAAGGTGACTGACACTCAACTAGATTCCGGCATCAAACACTAGATTTGGTCCCGAAATCCCAAGTATGCTTCCTGTGACACTGGGTATTGCCTTTGTGTGACAGGAATGGCCCCTGGCTTCAGATTTACCACAATGGGTGTGTGATTTTTGGCTAGATCTGGGGCCCCTTTTTCTGCCCAGACAGTAGAGAACTCTTCTAGTAGACTGGCTAGATTCGTTTGTTTTTCTCCTGAAGAATAAAGATGCCATTCATCCTCCCTGGACACAGTCACAGCCATCGTTAAAGCAGGCTGGGCCCTCAGTGTGAGTTGGATGGACTTTCCTAAGGTAATGGTGATTTGTGCTCCAAGTTTTGTCAGCAAGTCTGTACCCAAAAGGGGAATGGGGCACTCTGGTAGGTATAAGAACTGATGAGTTACTAAGTGGCTCCCTAGCTTGCATGAGCAGGCTTTACAGAATGAGTGGGCGACTCGGTCCCTCATGGCCCCAACAATGGTTGCCGTACGATCTGCGAGGAGAGCCACAGGCTTAGTTGTATTGATGGGGCACTCGTTCTTCCAATGGCCAGTTTCTTTGCAGTAGGCACGTTGGTCGCGGCATAGTGGAAGTCTCCTTTCGGCTCCTCTCTTCTGTAGGGGAGCAGTAGCCTATCGTACCAGGCCCAGGTTCCCTAATGCAGCTGCCAGCAGGGACGCCTTCTGTCTCATCCATTTGTCAGCTACCTTTATGGCCTCCTGGTCATGGTTTACAAACACTTTGTTTGCGACCTCCAGCAGCTGGGTGGCGTTCATTCCAGCAAAGCCCTCTAATTTTTGAAGGCTGCAATGGATGTCAGTGAAGGACTGGGCCACAAATGCCGCATTGACCATGTGCTGGTCTTCTCCTGCCTCAGAGTCAAAAGGGGTATACACCTGGAATGCCTCACATAGTCTCTCATAGAACTCTGTGGGCGACTCCTCTGGCCTCTGGAGTACCTCTACCTCTTCTGACATGTTTGTTGGCTTCCTAGCCTCAGCTTTTACCCTTTGCAGTATGGCCTGCCAGTACCTGTTGAGAGACTCTCTTCCATGTGGTACATTAAAGTCCCAACTAGGCCTGGCATCAGGCACAGCCTCTGAGGCCCGTGCTACAGGGTCCAACACACTGCCTGGTGCTTGTCCTTGAAGCCATCCTCATGCTTCTGACAGAATCCGATGCTGTTCTTCGGTGCTGAAGAGTCAGGAGGAGTTGGCAGCAGTCATCCCAGGTAGGCTGATGAGTTTGGAAGATGGACTCAAGCAGACCAATCATTGCCTGAGGTTTCTCCAAACAGGACAAGGTGTGCTGCTTCCAGCTCAGGTCAGTTGTGCTGAATGGCTGATAGAAGAAGACAGGGCAGCCTGGCTGAAGTGTGCCATCTTCTCCAATCTCAAAAGGACCTCGCGCCTCTCAGAGGGGCATCTGAAGGGCAGCAGATTGCTGCACTGGTTGCGTGGCCGAGCAAAGGCACCGTGGACTTGGGCTTGGTGGCTGCTCGTGCTGTTGGGGCGATGAAGGCATGGATAGTGGAGGGCTGTCTGGCAATTGTGGGTAGAGTGGCTGTGCGGGGGCTGGTCAAGCTGCTAGGATGCACGGCGGTGGGAAGATAGGTTCTTCCTCGGGGTGCCCTTGGTGAATTATTTTTGTTGGCTCCTTTTTGTTTTTTCCGAGCCCATTGGGCCACTAGTACCTTGCTCTCTCCCTGCCTATTCGCGCAAAACCGGACCCAAGGGGGCATTACAGTAGCGAGCTGCAGCCATATATCTACTATGTATGGAAACTGGTCTAGATGCCCAGGGGTCCCCGTACTACCTGATATACTGCCTTCACTGTGCAGAGGTCTAGGGTCCCTTCCTACCCTGAAGGTGGGTCATTCAAGCTCACAAAGAGTACGAAGCTTTCCTGGAGTTAGTCTGACCCCGTACTCCGAGAAACCCTTCTCAAAATTTTTCAACATACAATTTAAAACAATTGGCTTAGAAGAACACCACCCCCTCCACCCTACCATATTTGCAGGTAGCTTCCTTTAAAAACTGGGTGCAGAGGCCGGTGTGAGTATATTCTCCAAAGTCCTAGAAACCTGGTTAAGGCAGCACAAAACACTGAAATTAATTTCGATGAAATATAGAATCCCAGTTTTTTACTCAGAAAACCTTTTTAAAACATTAGTGTCAGACCAACAGTCTAAGAAACATTAAACACAATTCTACTTTTTCATCGGCTTACTTTTGACACTTAAATTTCCATCCTTGTACCAACTTTATTTCACACGAAATTTCCTCTCAGGATTTTTCCCTTCACGAACCTTCTTTCACCTTTCTTTATTCCCTCAGTTTGCCTCTCTTCACTCGTTCAGTAATAACCACCTCTGAGGCAAATACCTTTCCTTCAGTTTCCTTCAGAATGAGTCTCCAGACCTTATACCTTCTGTTACCAAGGCACTTTCCTAGTTTCCTTTCCACCATATATTTCAAGAGTACCTCCCGTACCTCCTGTAACAGACAACTGTCACGCCACAAGGCGGGGTGGGGGAAAGGGTCGGGGAAATTTGGAGGGGACACCACTTGCTTCGCCCGCATCTGGCTGCTTCCCTTGCGGCAATTTCAGGTGCCTCTTAGCATTGGTGGGTTGGTATACACTCCCGACCCGGATCACTGGAGTAGACTCCTCACGGAGATCCAGTGACACCACCTTAAGCTGTATGAGGCTCACCTACGGAACCACGGATTGAGGTCAACTCTTGCTTCATAGTAGGCCACGTCTCAGTCACTCAGTATTCACTCTCTTTCATACAACCACCCACCATTCCTTAACGTGTTTGCTAACTTGTGGAGGGCTCGTGGTTGCCCTCCAGAAGGTGATGGAGATCCCCCCTTTCCTTAGTGTTGACCAAACTCTTCCCACCCTGCGACAGTGATACAAAGACAAACAAGGGTAGGTGCCCCCTCCAAAAAGGAGACCATTCACGTGCTCATTTGGCCGTGTCCCCTAGTGTCCCTTAGTGATGCTTAGCTGTAGCGTTCTCAGCTTTGTGACTTGTAATCGGACACTAGTCCGATGCCACCCTGGACCATATGCTGTTCACCACGGACACGAAGAGTGAGCTCAAACAAACTCCGAGGCCTTTAGGGGACCTTAAGGGTGCCTAGCCATGGAGCTACAAACTCATACCTGACGAATCAAGTCGGTCAAGCCACTCATTCACTCGCAAAATCATACATCAGGTTAAAACGTTGCCTCCCCCACCAGTACAACCTGGATCACATGACAGGTTCCCAACTAGTGGGTGCATGTCTCAACCTGATGCCTCCCCCGCTGGGGAGACTCCTGTCTCTGCCCCCATAGAGACTCCTGTTGAACCTGGATCACATGACAGGTTCCCTGGCCATTGTCTTACTGAAGACTAGGACGTTGTGTCCAGTTCCTCTTCCCTCCGACAGAGGAGACCTGAATGGGGGCTGTCCCAGGATCCTACTCAGCTCGCTTATTTCCTTTGATCTTACTCTGGTACCTCTTCCTCCTGCGGCTGTTTCTGGTAAGTTGGTCCTTTCCTCTTATGAGTCTGGTTGGTGACTCAGCCTCACCGGGAATCGGGGCGCTGATCCAAAAGAGAACTTGGGATACTCGTCAGGTGGCACACCTCCTCAGTAGTCTCGGCTCCCCTCTGCCTTGGCCAGGTCGAGCCACTGGTCCGGCGGCTCAAGGGGCCGGCGTGGTTGGAATCTCTCTGGGGCCTCCAAATATGTTGTGGAAAAATCCCAAACCAGTCCGATGAAACACTAAGCAATAACTTGGAGAGAAAGGAGAACTTAGGTTTATTACGTGTGGTCCCAGAGAAGCTAATGTTCTAAAGATCTGGGCAGTGGGCTCAGCTGCAATACTGCTTATATACCATAAGTTTTACACAAGCTAATTGGTCAGTATAAACTCAAACCGTTAAAGGGCGGGAGCTGTTATGGAGACTACAAGTAGTAACATTGGTAAGGCCGAGACATCACCAGTTGCCGACAGATACAAATTGTTACAGAAAGGGGGAGCTGCTAGGGGTACAAACAGTACAAACAGTTACATTTGTTGAGTAAAAGGCAAGTAAGACAAGGTGCAAGAGCTCTGCAGTGAGCTCTTGTATACAGCAAGCACGTTTACAAAAGCAGATCAAAAAAAGCTGATTAGCTTTTAATGAAAATCCTGAAATTTACTCTTCATGACAAGAGGTAGATGATCAAACTTAGAGGTGAAAGAGGGTGTGGATAAATTTCCAAATATGCAAACAAAAAGAAAAAGAACATCTTGGAGGCATCAGTTACATAAGAAACAGGAGTCAAATACCGCTATAAGTCATATGGTTATTAAAACTACATGCTAACTTGCTATTTCTATCCAGTACACATACATTTACATGATATGCAGATCAACATCAAACAAGAGTGAGACACATGAACGAATCCTTAATGATTTCATTCTAACACTGGACACCTACAGCCACAGTAGCACTGACTGAGGGATTTATCTCAAGAGGAGGATCTTTATTTTTAATGGGGCAGAGATTATGCTCACAGTGACAGGTAGACACACTTAGGACCTTGAATGGCTTGCTATTTAGTATTATAAAAATATCTCTTCTCTGAAAGATTGTTTCTAGGGTTCATACTCTAGAATACAGAGCTTCTTCTAGTTAGTAAATTCCTTTTGAAGCAACTACAACATTATATTTGCAACTAAAAGGAAAAAATCCCTCAGAGGTATGCTTTGGGTCTTTGCCTTCTCTGTGCTAAAATCGTTTTATTGGTACTATGAAAAATCAGGAATTATACAAGTATTAAGAGCGAGCTCGGGGGAAAATATACCAGACATTAGGACACAGGTAAAGTTTCTCTCTTAGTCTCCTGCAAAAGTAAATTCGAGTCTGGAAGAAAGGCTCTCCAGATGGCCTCAGGAACCACCTACATGTTTTACTGGTCTCTGAGAATTAAACAAAAGCTCTTCAAAACAGAAATTTTAGGATATTTCTGGTTAATGTTCTATAAGACACATGAAACTTATGAAACCTATGAAATCAAAGTAAGTGCACATTAAGTGAAATGACCAAAGATAAAGATAGATAAAGGGGAAAATTAATAGCATTATTTTCTTAATTTTTGCATTAAGGACCTACAAAGTGGTAAATAAGATTTTATGCTAAAAATATATATCAGAAGAGAGAAAAGATAAAAATAACTCTAAAACTTAGAAGCAAACAAACAATAAGTCTAAAGGAATATAGAAAACATATATATGAGAATATATGTGTAGGTGTATATACATATGATAATATGTGAATATATTATCACACACATATGTATAAAAGCAAAAGATCAGAGAAAAGTAGAAAAGATAGGTCAGAAATAATTAAAAGAATAACAGAAGAAAATATTTTTGAATAAAAGAAATAACAATCTGGTGACTAAAATAATTCATCAATCCTGGGCAAAATTAATAAAAACAGAATAAAACTCCTGAGATTTATGCAGGTAACACGCTGACGATTCAAATATAAAGCATACATCCTAAATGGAAGTATGAACAAAAGGGAGGTTGATTTATATAGACCCCAAATCATGGTAGTTGTGTATTTTTATATCTGCCACACAAGAGTCTGAATAAACAGAAATGACAGTTTTGAAGGGAAAAGATGATGGTCCCAGTATCCCATACCCAATTACTGTGTGAGGGCAAATGAAAAACATTCTCAAATGGGCATGGGCTTAGTACAGAGGCAATCCATGTTCTCTTGCAGAGAAAATTACTCTAAGTCACTCTACCTGAGCAAAAGATAAATCAATATAAACAACTCAAGAATGAGGAAGTTGTGGTAATAAGGGATTGATGGTGTCCCTTTGGGCATTGTACTTCTTAGCCCGTATTGAGTTCCTTCTACTGTTTGACTAATGGTGAGGTGGATAGCATGTGGCAAGCTCTTCCTTTTAACAGAAAAAGGCATTGCACTTGTAAAACAGGACAAATGGACGTGTCCCCTCCCACCAGCCTCAGAGGGAGAACTCCATCAGGACAAGCTCATCCTTCCTATCTGCTTCAACTGTGGTCAGCAAGGGTAAAATCAAAGTCAGTCCCAGGAGAGAGCCCTGCATATCTCTTGCTGGCTTTTTGCAACATTCCTCACAGGTCTGGCTGCATCTCGCTGAAATGAGAAAAGAGCAAGGGATGGGTTCTATATCTGTAATTCTCTGTAGCTTTTTTTTCTTAATTGAAAATGAATTCTCTGGATTACACCAATGTAATCAGAACTTGCTTTTCTCTCTCATTATTTCTTCCTCTTTTACATGTCATGCACAAATAAATAAGACAGGTAAACGTCACATGAGAATTGTTTACACGTTATAATGTGAGTCTCATTTTTCACACTCTGTCCAAAGTTGTCTTGTGCAGACAGACACCTTTCTAATCACTGGGAAGAGTTCTTAGGAGTTTAAAAATGTATATACTTTTATCTAAAACACATACATTATACTAAAATTAACTGATCTTCAGTGTGAAACTTCTCTAGTATTTTCAGGGTGACTGGGATAAACTGACTTTTGAATGGTGCTCATGCGTTCACAAATGTTCCTTCCTAAAGACACATGTTACAGCCAATCAGGGACTCTATGATGATCAGGCGATAAATAGTTCATATAGCAGGAGTATGAAAAGAAAACCCAGATGCAATAAATCCCCCCAGATAATAGAAAGCATCAAGCCTGCCTTTAACCAGCTGGGAAGGCATACAGACTTCTTTCTACTTTACAACTCTTCCCTCAGCACTTATTCTGTAATCATCTCATAATCATGAAAATTTGGCATTTTAATTTCACCCCTAAGGGAAATATGTGAATTCTGGCACCATGACAAGTATAACAGTATAAAAGGACAATTACCTTAGTCTTAACACTCCATTATTTTTTTTTTCAGATTTCCAAGTAACTAAATTTTCAAGGTTCATAGCAGAACATTTTGCTGGAACTTCATATACATGGTCTTTTACTCCATGAAAACCTTCAAAAATCTGTTAGGTTCCAAACTCAGTTTCCTGTCTGGGAAGTCTAACCATCACTCATTCATTTTTGATCATTCCACAAATATATTTTGAGCACCTACTAACCAGGCGCCATGGTGGCCACTGGGAAGCAGTGACAAATGAGCGCTCTGGACACAGACAGTCTGGGTTCAAACCCCAGCTACCAGTTGCTGCCTTGTATGGCCTTGCATGTGTTCCTTAACTTCTATGAATCTTATTTTCCTTTTTTATGAGAAGAGGAAAATACTAAAACCAATTTATAAGATTATTGTGAGGACTATAGGAGAGTATACACATAAGATGCTTAGTAGTAACAAAACACCATAGACGAATGGCTTGAACAACAGAAATGCATTTTCTTTCAGTCCTGGAGACTGGAAAGTCTAAGATCAAGTCTGGAAAGGTTAAGGTTTCCAATGAGAGTTCTATTCCTGGCTCGTAGACGATTACTTTCTGTTGCATCCTCACAAAGCAAGCCCTCTGGTGTCTCTTCTTATAAGGACAATAATCCCATTGGATCAGGGCTCCACCCTCATGTCCTCATCTAACTCTAAGTACCTTCCATAGGCCTCATCTCTAAATGCCATCATATTGGGGGTTAGGACTTCAGCATATAATTTTTGGGGGGGAGACAATTCAGTTCATAACATTATTATTATGTCCACTTTTCAGCAGCTACAATTCATAATTTATATTCTTACAGGAGGAAAAATACCCATTTTTCTAAGATGTCAGGAACCACATGGGAATTGCCAAAAAAAAAGCCCCCTTTGGACCATCTAGATTCAGTTCTTCTTATGAACTCTCTAAATGCAAACATATTCTATATTCTCAAGCTCTGTTGTCTGCCCAAACACCCTCCTCAGTCACCAACGGCAGATATCGGCTCCTGTAAACATTGTAACCCAAGGACTGTAAACATTTCTGAGGCAATATTTAGAATGGCCACAAGCCATCCCTCTAACTTAGCTAGGAACTGTTCACAACGCCAGGATTAAAGAGTTGGCTTTTACCATGTGTACGCAAGAGACTCTGACAATAGGGAATCGCAGCTGACCCAACAACCAACTGTCTTAACCTCTCCTTGAAAAGTAAAGGTAGTCATGTCACCCACCTCCAGATGGGCTCATGAGGAATTCTGGAACACACCATCTCACTTGCCCTTAACTTCAGAACGCTGAAAGCTCCTGTTACTGGGAAGAAGGATGCACTAAACATGGATGACCTATTTTCATAAACAGAGTGACGTCCTCATCATGTACTTCTTCAGGAAGAACTGGGGAACGAAAAACTACTGTATACTGGGGCTCCAGCCAACTTAAAAAATTCAGGACTTCTGTCACCTGGTTGTTGGATCATAGCTTGAAATTGGTCATGGAGGGAATATTTACACCATGAAAATGAGCAAATACTACAAGTTAGGGCCTTTTTTCCCCCTAGAAGAGTCAGCTTATAAGCATATCACTGGACCATAGCAGCTCCCATTTCAAAAAGTTCTACACTGGGATAGGCCTCAGAAATACCCGGATATTTTTTTTTTTTTCCCCTCTAAAATATAGATTCTTGACCTCCAGACAAAATCGAAAGCATTATACTCTCTCCTGCTTTCTGGCATGTATACTTGGGAAGGAAAAACAAAAGTTGCTACAAAACTGGAACACACATTTTGAAAGAATTAATGAAGACAAAAACATATATGGACATTAGGGGGAGGAGAATGAGAATAAGGAATGAGAATGTAACTTAATAATAAAAAAAGTAAATCAAGCAAGGGTCTTACACAGAAGATAAAAACATGCCTAGGTCCATGACATTTAAATCATTCTACCTTCTGTACCTGAGGTTGGGTGGGGCTGGGTGGGAAGTACACTGAAGAAACTCCAGTGCTCCCTGTAATATATGCACATATTCTTGTAATGCTACAAACTACTGAAGGAAGAAAACATGTCTTAGAAGTTTCTGTGCCCCCAATGTTTTTCACAATGCTTAATATAAAGCATTCAGAATGTGTTTCTGGACTCTATGAGTGAGTGACTGAATAGGTTAATAATAATAATAATAATAATAATAATAAATTTTAATCTTTAGCACAATTTCCATTTACCACAGATACCAATGAAATTGTTTAAAATACCCATCAGATGCCATATTGCCTTGTTTGGAACCCTCCACCAGTTTCCCATCTCATCCAAACTCACTAGCCCTGGCCCCAACCTCCTTTATGATCAGTTGCCTACATAATACTCATGTGCTACTCCACTGCCTCTCATTCACTTGCTGCACTTACCCTTCTTTCTTCTCCTTGAATGTCTCATTCCTGACCCAGACCCCTTAGAGCCTGCCCTCTCTTCCTTTAGACCTTGGCTTTGCTCATTCCTTGATTCATGCAGGCCTTTGCTCAAATGTCATCTCTTCATGGAAAATTTGCTTGGTCAATCTACTTAAAATAGAACGGCCATCACCTCAACAACATTTGATCTCCGTAATCTGTTTGACAGCACTTATCGTTTTCTGATATTTGTTTATTCGATGTTAATTGTCTTCATCCCTTTGAAGACTGAATCTCTACGAGGCTAGAGACTTTGTCCGTCTTGTCCTCTACAGTACTTCCGATGCCTGTAACACTGCCCGTTGTAGTAGAATCTCATTTAATATTGATGACTGATGAATGAGTAAGTGAATAACTTTATTTACAAAAATTCAAGAGTGATTGGCCAATGCAACATGAGTTAAAGGAATATCTTGATTCACAGAGGTAAAAAACTTGTTACCTGTTTCCCCTAGGCAAGCAGACGATTCCACATTGCTAAGTGTGATGATGCTCCAGTCTGAATCTCTAATCATTGTCCAGGTCCTAAGTATAACAGAAACATGACATATCCACATGTGTAATATTGGCAACTCTAATTCAGCAAGTTCAAAGCTAACTAAACGTATCTTCCTTTCCCAATTTCATCCCTTATCTCAGTTCACGACACTGGTAAAGCCAGAAAATGAGTATCATCCTAGGTTTGCCACCCTCAGAGATTGCCACCCATTCTAAAATGACAGTCATGCCATGTCCTTGGTACAACTTTTTAATACTTAAAGGTTAAAGCTCAGGCCGCTTAAGAAGACATCAAGTCTACCCCTTCTTTAATTCAGACCTAATTTTCCATTTTCAGCTTCAGACTCATATCCTTTCTTCCTGCCATTGTCTAGTTTTACTCCAAGTATGCCAAATCTGGCTCTCAGTTTTTTGAGTCCAATGTGCTCATTCATGCCATCATCTTATACCTTCTGCAACCTGTGACAAGATCGTCCTTTCTCTCCCCACCTGAGCATGTGATCCATTCTCCCTCCAGCCCCAAAGCTGCCTCCAATAGAAAGCCTTTCCTGACAACCACCAAGCTGATTCAGTTGCCTTCTGCTATGTCCTTTGGAAATACTAAGTGGGTTCCTGATTCTAACAGCTTTTCTCTTGAAAAAAGCTCCAACAAGAGTGTTAAAACTCCAGAGTACACATATTTAACCCTCATCAGTGAACCAGCTAAGTATACAAGGAAATTCTTTACAAATGCTAAGAAGAGAGGGCCAAAGGCCTAATTAATTTTTTAACACTGAAGTCTGAGTTTTACAGTTTTTCTCTTTTTTTATGGCAATAAATTTCTCTAAAACAAGCAAGGTCTGGTGATTGGGCAAGGGACCAGCAATACTCACTTGGCAGGGAGTTTTCTTGATTCAGGCTGTGTATATTTAAAGAACAATGCCACAGGTCAAATGTCAACATTAGCCCATTCCATTCTAATACAGAATGTAAGCCTTCTGTGTGTGCTATCTCCCAAGAGATAGCCATGGATGTCCCTCTGGCTCTCGCTGCATTCTCGACGAGTACTTTGGGCCTTAGCGTAGGCCAGTATTTTTTAATTCAATCCACAGGCTTGTAGAACTGGTGATCTAGAAGTGGCCTTAGAAGTAATTTATTTACTTATTAGGTTAATCATTTATTTTTTCTATAGGTAAGAAATAATTATGCCTCCGATACCAGCTTTCAGCCTTTTCTCACCTTTTACTCAATCCTAGCTGCCCCAAAAGATAATCTAAATGTCCGCCATCCCTTCCATCCCTATTCCGGAGCCAAAAAGAATTTCATGTCAATATTTCAAGAAATTATATTTTTAACTGCAAGTTGCAGTTATGGCAGAAACCACCCCTGCCCCATTTCTAAGGGCATCAGTGGTATGCATGCCTGCAATGCTTTAGGCAGCGGTCTGGATTAAAACTTCACAGAAAGACACTGGTAAATGATGGAGGGTATGCTCACTTAAGTCCTAAACCTAGGCCTTTCGAAAGCTAAATTTTCTTTTTGCCACAAGTATTATTTTTATTCCTGGGTAGCAGATCAAATTGACACAAATTACGATCTCGCAGTTTCTACAGGTTGAAACTCTGGGTGCAGCATGCCTGGTTGTTTGGCTCAGGGTCTCATCAAGCAGATACCAAGGGGTCAGCAGGGCTGCCGCTCTCATTTAATGCTCAAGGTCCTCTTCTAGGCTCAGCAGTTGGTAGAATTCATTTTCTTGTGGTTGTTGAACTGAAATTCCTGTTTCTTTGCTGGCTGTTATCCAGGGGCCGCTCTCAGCTCCTAGAGGCTGACACATTCCTTGTGGCATGGATCCTTCCATCTTTAAGCCAACAATGCACTGATGCACTAAACTCTTCTTGTGCTTCATCTAACTTCCTTTTCTGTGATGCTGAAGGAAACACTGTGCTTTTAAAGGGCTCATATGACTAGGTCAGATTCACTGGGTAATTTCCTGACCAACTGATTGGGGACCTTGATTATATCTACAAAATCTCTTCACAGTACCACCTAAATAAATGTTTAATAACTTGGAGTTGGTATGTGTAAACCAGGGCTAGAGATGTTGGGGGCCACCACAGATTCCTGCCTGCTGAACCTCCTCAGAGTACTCAAGAATGTGGATTTCAAAGAGAACCTGTAACCTCTTTCCTACCCTTACCCCAAGTTATCTCTTGTATGCAGCTAGTGCTTTTCTGAACATCTTTTTGTGGAGGTTTTACAGGCTTCTTGACTACAGTATGTCCTCATTGCAGGTGGCATGGCAGAGCAGACTGAGATGAATTTAGAAAGACAATTCAGAAACAGCAGAGCCATGCTGGTCATACCAAAGAATACTGACTGTACCTACCTACCGTTGTAGTGAGATGCCATTAAAGGGTTTTAGGTGGCCATGTAATACGATCGGGTGTGTTAGAAAGGTGAATGAGTGCATGTGAACAGGACAGAATTGTTACCTGCCTAGGTAAGAACTGATGGTAGCCTAAACTAGGACGGTATCAATGGTATATGAAGGAGGTCTCCCCCACTAATACAGCCCAACTCGGCATGGTCTCACTGTCGTCTGCATTTCTCCTTCATATTACTCACTACATGCTTTTGTAGCTGTGCTTAGCTTGTCTCTCTCATTCCTCTTGACTGTCTCATAGCATTGTATCCCTTGCACAGTGTCTGGCACACAGTAAGTGACAGTAAATGATAATGAATATCATCCGATGTGTTCTCTATACTACAAGTCACAGCACCAGATTTAGCCACCTCTTTTTGCAAGCCTCTGTTGGTCAGGTTTCTGCTCTTCCTGCTTCAGTTCAGATGATGTTCCCTGCTTGACCCACTAGAAGCTGGGGTTCCTACTATCTTCTCTCTGTACCCCCATCGTCAGAGGGCTAGCCCATTCAACCCAAACTGAAGTTCCCTCCTCTCAGCTCATTGAGGCTTCTGTTATTGGCCAGGATTGGACAAGCTCTATCATGCCTCTGGTTGAACTGAATATTTTATTGTTTCCCCCTACCCCAGAGGCTATGACAGTGCCCACTTTGGCTCCACACTCCTGACACTCCATTTCTCTCCCAGTATGCCATGCAGCCCTATTGTTGCCTCTTTTAGCCTTCTAGACTAGCCTTCTAGACAGCCCCCAGACTCGCTGGGACAGAACATTTATGTTTAATAGACCTGTGCTATCCTCTCCAGTCCTAGGATCCCAAAATGCCTGTGTGAGCCCTGATGAGTCCTGTTGGAAATGCCTCCGATTTCCCCTGATGGATGTTCAGTATGAGTGCTCCTCTCTGCTGGGTGAGTCCTGTGAAAATCACTTTACTTGTAGATTTAACTGACTTCATTTAAACTTTGCTTTTAGTCCTATTAGACGACAAACCATTTATTCCCGCACCTCACCCTCTCTCTTCAAATGAGTGTCAAGGGAACTATTTGTGTTTTGTTACTAAGACTGCTGTTGAACTTGAGGCTCTAGTAAGAGGACCACCCTCTTGAGTCTTGGCAATCAAATCCCACACGGCCTCACTCTGTTGGTTTCGTCCTCTCGATCCCAGTCCCTTGTGGAAAATTTGTAGAATTAGGAAATTAAGAAAACAGAGACTGAAAAAGACCCGTAGGATGCTTAGTAAGGAAAACCCCTTCATAGAGATGAAACCTCTACAACAAATTTGCCCAACGAATTTAAACTATAGACCGTCATATGGGGTGCTCTAAATAATGAATTTTCTCTCTCTCTCCTTCTTTCTCTTTCTCTTTCTCTCTCTCTTTCTTCTTTCTTCTCTGTGTGTGTGTGTGTGTGTGTGTGTGTGTGTGTAAAAACACAGTAGATGGTAAGTAAAAATTAATTTAGTCTCTTTAGATGGTCAGGAGGGAAAAATTACATTTCAATTTAAAATGGCAATTTATGGATAAACATCTTCCACAAAAGACTGGGACTCAGACAGAGAGCTGATCCAAGCTCTCTCTCGCTGTAATTTTCCTTGGAACCCTGCGTCGTGCTCACTCCTTTGGTTTTCTAGACCCATGGATTTCATACTACTGATCAGAGAAGTATGAGGGATGTTGCTCAATGAGGTGTCTGATCCTCCTTTCTTGCAGTGAACATGATCCTTTCCCTCACGTGAGAAATGTCATACTTGTAAACATTTTACCAGCAGGCTTATTTGAAAAGGAGAAACCATTTACAGAAGAGATGAGACCCTGGTTCTGATTTTCTCCATGAATGTTCTGAGTCAGCCAACAGGATAGCTATACCCAATGGGCCTCACAAATGAGAAAGAAAGGAATTTCATATAAACTTTGTAAGGCAAAAAAACAAAGACGGGTTCTATCTTCAGTGTGACCACAACTTTCACTTTAAATAAGCTTTACTTAAATCGCATCATTTGAAATTTACATCCAGGGTCTGCCAGGCATTAAGGCCCTCTGTTTTTATAGGAAGATAGTTTCCTCTTAACTGGCTCTCAGGGTACAGAGGGAGGCATCTGGGTACCATGTGAAACATAGACATCCTTTAATGTCACCTCTCCCAGGCTGAGAAGCCAGCTCTGCATTCTGGATGGGTCTTGACTCCACTTCCCTGGCTGCAAGCTAAAGAAATGGTGACTGTAAACTGCTCGGTCTGTATCCTCAGAGAGAAAGAGCTCTTTGAGGCAGAAGGCTGTATCTTATTCAGTCTTATTCATTGGTTTTTCCACAATTGTCTAGAACTAGGTCACAAAGATGAGAGGGAATGGGAGAGGAGGAGAAAGAAGGGATGGGAGGAGAGAAAGCCCTACAGAACATGCCGATATAGAGGATATGAAAGGGAGACGAGCACAAAAACAACTTCAACCATAAAATTCTCTAAACCTCTAGCAATGTGCCGCTTCCCTTCTTTAAGCAAATTAGCTAAAAAGGGACTGTCACTAGTAAAGCCATGAGACCTACCCAGCTATCCTTGTCAATAGATAGATATCGACAAGATCAGAGAAGACCCACAAGATCATTACCAATCAATCCTACACCAGTGAGAGCTGTGAGCCTGTTACTACAAGGCACAAAGCAGCAGAGAGAAGTGATAACAATGTATGAAGTATAACTGTTCATTTAGTAAACAAATTGGCATCATATATTTTTCTAATTTTTGCAACTTATTTTGAGAGTTAAGATAGAGAGATTTTGTTATTTTATATATAGCACGATTACATATGACTTCCATGGTACAGAGAAACAACATTATTCTGAAACACAGAATAATTCCCCAAAAGACTTCAGGTACCTATCTTCAATCGCTATTTGAGCTACATGGAATACAACAAACCTTTTCAGAATGCATTTTATGAACCAGGCATTATGCCAGGGGCTTATTTTTCCTCTTAAATGGTTTGACATGTTGAGGAACTCAAGTACCCAATTTAGAGATGAAAAAATAGAGGCTTAGAGAACTTAATTTATTCAGTACCTAAGGTTATGTACTGGCAAAGCTGACATTTAAATTTAAGTTTATCTTCTTTCAAAGCTCATTCTCTTTCCATCACACCATGCAACTAAAATAAAGAACCAACTGGTAATTCACTGGGATATGCTTCAACATGCCCCAGGAGAGACAAAGACAAATGTTCTGGAGACGAGGACTTACAAAGTCTGAAAGGCCCCAAAATGCTGATCATTGACACTACTCTTATCAAGCTCATCAGGCGGTACTGTTGACAAATTCAGTGAATGCTATGGAAATCAGCATTCTTCCACAAAAACTTACATGATGAAAACTCAACATGAAACCTAGGAGAACTGATCTTAGACACAAGTGGATCCTGAGGTGAAAGTAACAATCTCCTTTCCCTTCTCTTCTGCCTTCCTTCCCTTTTCTTTTTTCCCTCCTCCCTCCCCCTTCCCCCTCCGCTTTATTCCTCTCTGTATATCCCTTGCTTCTTCCTATATTGGTTGCATTCTCTCCCACTAACTTCCTCCATTCATTTGGACACGAGAGAAACAGAAATGGCTATAGAATGTTCCACATTTATGTCATGCCAGTCTTGCAATGGCAGAAAACAAGAGATATTTCCATTCTTCTAGTATCAATACATGAAATCTTCAGGAATGGTCTCAACTGACCCTTTCAGATTCATGGCTCACCCCATGAACTGATCTCTATGGATAAGGCCCATGACTGGCAGTTCACTCTTATGGTCTAGTGCAATGGGGAAATGTGACTTGTCATCCCCATCAGAGCCATGTGGAAGAGTGGAAGGGTTATGTCTTAGGAGGGAAAAGAGGCTGTTACATTAAAAAAAAAAAAAGAGAGCTTCAAAGCAGAAAATAACTGACGCATGTCCACAAAGATACATTTCAGATCTGACCTCAACTTCCCAGAAGCATGTGTCCTTCTCTTCTTCCTTGATTTCCAAAATGTTTTGTTTCTCTTCCAAGTTTGGCATGGTTCCCTATAATCTATTTTAATATTACCTTCTTGTAACTGATGCTAAAATATTGATGTGTGAACTGTCTGGCAGTTCGGCTAGTGGCAGTGACAATAATGACGACAGTGATCACAGCTACCCTTTTCTGAGCACCTACGATGTGGTTACAAATTTGAAATCAGAAGTACAGACATAGCTGGTTTTAAACCAAGACCCACCACTTGCAATTGCAGGATCTTGTCATAAACTTCGGTTTCCTCATTTGCAATATGGTGGCAGGAGTGCTAACCGCATTTGCCTCAGAGCACTTTAGGGAAGTTCAATTAGAAATATACCTATAAAGTGTTGGGCTTAATGCCCGATATATACTAAATATATTAATAAATTGCAGCTACTATTTGAGCGTCCCAGTCACTACTCTAGACATTTTAGTTGATCCTCACCAACTGCGTAAAGGGGGGCAAGTACTGTCCTGAGTTCTTTCACAGGTGAGAAAACAGAGGTGTGGGAAAAGCTGGGTGAGAACTGCTCAAACACTGAGAGTTGGGCAGTGGCTGCCTGGGATTTGGAGATTTCTTAGACTCCAAAGGCCGAACCGTTTTATCATCAAAGGTTCTCTGTCTCTTTTGAACCAAAATTTAGGTGATAATCCTGTAAGGGGTAAAACATTTGAAACTGGTCCTGTACCTGAATATCCAAGATGCTCAGTGGCCCAGATGGACAATGGAAGTCCCGTGGTGCTGTTCATGCCTCTACTATTTCTACCTCAATGTCCTGCTTTCCTTAGTGTTGTGTTTATCATCTCACAGACAGTCTATGGGGTAGTCTGAGAATCACTGCCAGGGCATCATGACCCAAAGACTCCTGGGAAGCAATAAACTGGCCGTCTGGCATTAATATTTCTTTAACATGCCATGAACATTTTGTGAAATGAGTGGATTGAGACTACGGCCCATGCCAGAGGCCTGTGCATTCCTGTCAAAAAGGAAATTCTCAGGGTTACCCAGCTGAGGGTTATGATGTTGTTGAAAATAATTCCTGTTTAGTGAAGTCCTGAGAATGGGCCAGGCTGCCTCTGCCTTCCTCCTACTGCTGCTCCAAAATATGTCCAATCCCAGGAAAAGTGTTCCCATCTGTGTTATTCTATTAACTGAAAAGGAAGGAATTAGCGCATGAACTTGTCACATCTTGTGACCTGTTGCATACTGAGATGGGAGGTGGTGGCAGAACAAACAACATTCTTTCTCTCAGTGCCTTTCAGACTCATTGAAGAAAACAGAAAGAGCAGTTCTGACATGAAACGCACCAGCACCATCTCTAAAATCATTTGGGGCCTCTCCAGGTTGCACCTTATGGAAAGCTGAAGGGAAAGGGCAGCAGAACATTGAAGGAAGTTGCCCCTCTCTGCCACGCTCCAGATGGAAGACCTTCCCACGGAAATACTTGCTGGAGAGCGCTGCCAAGGAAAAGGGTCTTTGGTGGGGCTCTTCTTGCCCTTCCTTGCTGATGAAAACAAGGGTTAGAAGGTGGCGAAAGACCACAATGGGCACATCCTGGGGGAAGGGCCTATTGGAGGGCCCTGCATGAAAGGCCTGGGGGGAGGTTCTGACCTCAGGCTGGTGGTTCTGGTTGGCTTCTTGCACATAGATTTTGAATGTAACGTGACAATGCACTGAAGGTGTCTTTGATCAAGTTTCCTTTTTACATGTCTTTTACAGGATTCCACACCTGACTAAGTGTTGGGTATAGATTTAGATCAAGGATACACTTGGGTATGAAGTATATGAAGGGTATAATGAGGGAACTGGGCTCCATCTCATGCTTTCCCGATGGTGTCGGTTTGTACCCGTTTGCCTTGGCAGAAACTCAGGAAATGAGAGAAAGAGAAAAAAATAGAAAAGAAAAAAATTCTTCTTGAATCCAGCTAATTATACCCCCTGTAACTGGCAGAGACCGAGGGTCAGAACAATCACAGGCTCTCTCTCCAAGGACAGTGGGAGATAGGAGTCCTCTCATGAGTGAGTTGGTCAAGGCTAAGAGAATGTTCTGTAGCCCCAAAGTTTTGCTCAGAAGAAGGGGCTCCCCGCCAACTAGGACTTGCCACCAAGAAGCATTGTCTGCTTCCTACTTCCCAAGTCCTCTCAAAAAAGAAACACTGCTACATGAAGACAAACACTGATTCCAGGATCTCACAGGCCCAGCCTATGTCATGACCTCTAGAAATGATTTCCATCAGCAAGAATATAAATGTTTTTTGTTTCTTCTTTATTTCCTCTGTTTTTAGAATTTTATGGCACATAGAGGGAGCCCCTGTTGAGGTAGTGCCAGGCCAGCTGTTCTCTCCCTCACTCCTCACCAATAACTCATGAATCAGTAAGTCAGGGCTGAGGTCAAGGAGTTTCACTGCCAATAAGGATTTGACCCATAGGACTGTGCTACAGATGGTGTAGCACAGTCCTATGGGTCAAATCCTTATTGGCAGTGAAATGGGAACTACTTTGAAACACTTTGCTCTGGGGATTCCAACTAACCCTGAATCCACACGTACTTTGTGATTCGGCTAAATACTCTAAACCTGAACTTGAACCCTCCTGTTGAAAGGATATATTAGATTCCAACATTATCTATGGTGTGAAATAAGACAGAATAGCATGTCATCTAAATTCTATGCCCTTTTTATTCATAATGTCCTCAATAATGAAGAGCTTTCCTAGACTTTAGATAAGCAGGGAACTAGTAAGATTAATTCAAAGAATATTTTTATCAAGCATGCTTTATATAAAATACTGTGGTTGCCATTGGTAATATACAGATGATCACAATGAATTGTGGTCCAGAAGGAGTTACAACCTTGTAATAAACAAATATTTTCAATTTGTTTATTATTTAAGCATTAAATAACATTAAAATATTATGTATCTCTATGAACATAATAGATATTAAGCCCTTAATATGACTCAGAGATTATAAATATATTAAAGCATTTAATCACCTAGATGAAATAGATACTATAATTATCTGCACTTTACTAATAAGGAAACTGAAGCTCCAAGAGGTGGGTCCTACTGGTGATGCTGCTCTGATGCTCAGCCAGGCTGACCAACTCCAGAGCACATGTCATCTTTAGATATTATTACAGTTCTCTGAGGGAATTGGTGAAGATCAATAAATCCTACTGGGACAGAGAGAGCAAACAATGACATTTCGCATGCTGCATTTTCCTCATTACTTGGTTTCCACATAGCCATGACCCCATTTCCAACTTACTTGCCTGAGCTCCACATTACCATGTCTACCTTCTACTGCCCATCTGCACCCACAGGGCCAAAGGCACCAGGAAGCCTACAATTCCCAATATAGGCTGACTATCTTTTTCCCTAAATCTTCCTTTTCCCTCAGACTTTTGGTCAAGTAGAAGACCTAGCTTTCTTTTTGAAAAAGAAAAAATACAGGACACCAGCTGTGGCCTGTCTCCAACCAAAAAATGAATAGACTATAGGCTGGAGCATCAAGAAAACATATGACCCTTCTTCCAATAAAGGTAAGTTTCCACCTCACAAGTGAAATAAAATAATCGCATACGTATTTTTTTATTTCATGTCTTTTTTACAACTAGCTCCTTGAGGGCAGGGGCTAAGTCTCATTTATCACTATTCATTAACCACAGAATCCACTACAGTATTTTTAAATGCTTAATAAACATTATTAGATTGATAAATGAATCCCTGCTTCCACTCGTTTTACCTACATTGGATCCTGTACATAGTTTATCGATTCTTTACAATGTTGATGCAAAACCTACTACGTGCCAGGTATTTTCTAGTTTTTGTGAATGTAGTGTAGAACAAGACAACTTACCTTTAAGAAGCTTATAGTTTTAAAAGCCAAAGTGGTCTTCTAAAATTTTAGTTCAAGTTTCTCCTCTGGTTGAAACTCTCCAATGGTCTCCCATCGTTAAGAATGAACTGGCCTGTGCTTCCCACCTTCCTTCTTGCTGATTATCAACAAGCTGCCCTGACCTCTTGATTTCTCTGTCTGGAACACGGTAAGCTCATCTCCCACTTTGGGTCTTTGGTTCTTCTTTGGGCTCTGCTTGTTCTCTAAATTCCTTTTTTCTGATCTTCACCTGCTTGCATCCTTCGGTCATTCATTTCTCAGACTAAATGACTACTGCTTAGAGACGCCTTCTTGGATGATCCAACTAAAGTAGTCCCCTCTGTCCTACCACCCCATGTCAATCCTTTGTATAGTGCTCCTGAAATCTAATCTTGCTTATTTATTAATCATCTGTTTCCCTTGTTACAGCAAAATCTTTAATAAATGTAACGCTCTCTTAGTCATTTACCATTATATCCTATTACTAGAACAGAACCAGACACATTGTTGATGCTCCATAAATAAGAGATGAACTTCTGAATAAACCTCCATCCGAGGTACAGGAAGTATGGGAAGTGGCCTTCTCTTTTCTTCCTGTTTGATGGCAGGTTAAAGAAGTGAGTTTTGTTTGTTGGTTTTAATTTTCAACCATCTAATCTATTTGATATGTTTTCTAATCTATTTATTATTTTATGGTTTTTGTTGTATTCTGAGCTGTTTGTTGAAGCACTGTTCATATTGTTCAGAAACTAGAGGAATTTTGTTTATCAATAAAGACTGGGTAAATAAATTGCATTATCTCCACAAAACAAAACTGTTGTCATTAAAATGCTAAAGTATGTTTTACTTGTTAATATGGAGTTGTCATACCACATTATTGATTAATACATTTGTAAAACAGTATTAATCAGTTCACTGAAATTTTATTTGTCCATTCTGAGAGATATTCAGCAGAATGTTAGTGGAGATTTCCTCAAGGTTGTGAAATTTTAGGTAATTTAAAAATATTGATAATTTTTGCATAGATTAATATGCCTACAATGATTACACAAGGTTTCACTCATTGAAAGGACATTTGAACATTAAAAAAAAAGAAAATGTAAATCGTATAAACAAAAAAATAGAAAGAAACAATAAAATGACTTATTTTGCTTGAAATCTTTTCTTGCACCCCTATTTCCCACAGAATGAAGTCTGAACTCCTTAGTGTGGTCTAAGGGGTCTTTTCCACAGTTCCAGGCTTGCCTGCCAACAATGTTCCCATTAGTACTCTAAATCCAGGCATCTTCCTCTTTTTACAGTTCTCTAAGTCTGTCATACTGGGCACGCTCTCACCATTTTCATGGCAGTTCCCTTTGCTGACAACACCCCACTCCACCTTGCCTATCAAGGACATACCTGTGCATATTTGAGGATCCTGCTCCACATGCCTTCCCCTCCGAGGCCTTTCTCTAAACCTTGCCAAGGGCTATGTCAGAGCCCTCCTTCTCTCTTCCATCTATACCTGGGTATCTGCATGTTCAAGTTGGTCTTATGTCCTGATAATTAAAACATGCCTAATAAATGTGGAAGATCTTGTTTTTAATTCTTCATCACAACCCTGAAAATACTGTTATTACCTCCATCTGACAGCATGGAACATTTAAGTGAGTTTCCCAATTTCACAGTCAGTAAGAGGTAGTTCCAGGATTCAGATCCAGCCAGTTTGGCTCTTCACCACTACGTTCTGCTGCCTCCCTAAATAAAGGCCCACGGTATGTCGTGGGCCTTTATTTAGGTGTATAAAATGGCTAATGCCACCGTGGCATAAATTCTCTCACGGAGGCTCCACCCTAAATACAAGAAATAAACCTCAATGCTAATATAGACACAACTTTTTGTGATTTAACTTACTCATCTTGTACTATAATTATTAAAGCCTTTCAAAGATGCACTTTCAATAACATGTGTCATAGTGTAAGGCTTCAATCATGACGCCTTGTTTTGACTTGACATCTTAGTACCTCAGATGTACACAAAGGTACATTCCAGTTTATTACCATAAATTTAAAAATAAAATTAGATGATCAATAATACAGAATGCTGTTCATTCAGTAAAATGCAGTATGTAAGAGTGTGAAGCTCTCGACTCCAAATTCTCCTTTCACTTCTTACTACGGTTCCCTGGACAAATTGCTTTTCTTTGTCTCCTTTGCCCTATAAAATGGGCATGCTAATAGTACCTTCCCCACAGTGTTATTTTTAGGATGCAATAAAATAAATACTACAGGCAAAATGCTTAGTGTAATCTAGAGCATAAGTGCTCAATCAAGCACCAAATCTAAAAATTAGGTTCACTATTTTCCCCTCCAGGGCCTATATCGCATTGAGAGGAATAGAGACCGGGTAAGGCACTCAAAAAGTTGATGTCCACATGGAGAAAAAACAACAACAACAAACTTCCTTACATCTTATAAGACTAGCAAATCCTTTGTCTGCTAATATTTACCTCTCCTTAGACTAAAATTTCCCTGTATTTTTATTCTAACTGGGTTACTGCCTTCTTTTTTCCCTATTTTCCCCAATTAACAAAATTCTCTAATTCTAGCTTAGCATGGACTCTAGGCCCTAAAGGTGAGTGATAGACAGGTAAGCATTCAGTCCCAGGAAGCAGGTAAGGAGATGGTGGTAAAATCTCTATTCTGCCACATATACAACTTCTTATTTTTTCTACTCTTTCAGTCTACAATACCAACCAAGAGGTGGCTGGCAATGTTCCCAGTCTAACAAGGTCCTAAAGTGGGAGCCTAAAAATGTGTACATTCTGAATATTTAGACACGTTCGGGAATGCCTGGAGGGTTAGCCAGGCACGTGGGATATCAGCCAAGGAGCCTCATGGATGGGATTCCAACCTATGATTCTCTCCCCTATCTGGCCCATGGCCCTTTAGAGCAACTCTACTGGTCTGTTGCAGGTCTTACTTTGCCTGTCGATTCTTCTGTAAATGCTAAATTCACTGAGGTTTAAGGATATGTACTTTATTAGTATTTATCCAGCACCCAACAGACCTGACTCATGGAACACACATAATAATTATATATGAAATAATGAGTGAATGAATGAGAAAAATGAATGACCAAAAGCTCACAAGTTTGACCCAATCAAAGTGGTTTTCTTTATAAAAGAGAGGTCATTTTGAATAAATCACAGCATGGTGAGTTATTCAAATAACATTTTGGCTACCCCTACCCCTAAGAACTAGTGACAACATATTGCAAGAAAACAATTTCTAGTAAAAAAAAGTATCTATAATCAAGGGTAACACCAAGCATCTTTACTTTAGGTCTATTTCCTAATAATATATAATGAGAGGGGTGGAAGTGATTCTTCTCATCAGCAGCTTGACCACTTAGGGGTTATTGAAAAATAAAAGTAAGAACCTACAAACATATTCCGGAAGCCATCAAAGAGGTAGACATCCTCGTAATGACCCGAGAACCCCAAGTAACTAGAGACTGAATAAGAACCTATATGAAGAGTCACTGGAGAAAGGAGGAGATATTTCCTGTGATGAAAAGGAGTGTCAATAACACCAACTATGCTATGTACTTACTCTGTGGCCTTGGGCATGAGACTCAGTTTATTCACCATAAAGTGGAAATTTTAATGATATCCATCTTGAACATTATAAGATTAAATTATATAATGCATGCAAAGTGCTTAGCATGGCTGTTAATTCTAATGTGTGATCATTTATAGTAAACACAATGAGGATGATGATGATGATAAATCTAGGAAGAGATCATGGCATAAAGCCTATCAATGATATTCCATTTTGATCAGGGAAGGAAAGTCTTGAGTAGGGGTATCCCAATTCTGACATGTGGGCAATGAGCCAGAGAAGGACTGTTTTATAACTTTTCTTATGATACAAAGGTATTTTAAGACTGTAGTGGTAAGAGAAAAAAGATGGATGGTAATTCTGAAGACTTATCAAGATGTACTTATCAAGTGCCCATCTGGACCATCAGCCAATTGATATTCCTAATGGTAGAGCCAATTTGTCAAGCAATACAAATGCCTAATAAAACACTGGTGTAAGATAATGACTGCACCCTCACATATCACTTCGAGTGTGAGTGACATGAATGAGTTCCTCTCAAAGTCTGTGCAGGAGTTAACTCTTAGGAAGATGTTCAATAGGACAAGAAATTAAAAGCCAGTTTTCCTAGAGCTGTGAAAGTAGATGAAACTAATATTTCCAAGAGTTTACTTATAAAATAGGAATCTTGAGAGTCCATGAGTCTCCCAAGAGCTTGTCCTTATTCATAGAAAAGTAGTTTAAGATCTTTCTAGAACAGGCTGGGTACTTACATGTGGGACTATATCTATAGCGCTGAGCCCAAAATATCATCAGAGAAGTGTAACCATAGGGTAGGAGAAATAATTTCATATTCTTATGGAAACCATATCCTAAAGGAAAATGAAGTTGGTCCTAGGAAGAGTTCACCGAAATTCAGAGAGGAAAAATCCAAAACGTAGGCTGGCCAAATAAGTATTCATTCTCTAGGTATAGTATACAAGTTTGGGATATTTTCATCATATTAAAACTATTTCTATTTATTTTGTCCCTATGATGTGTCTAGTTGAAATATATATTTCAAACAAAAATTTTCCTTTGAATTTCTAAAAGATTAATTTATATATTTATTTAATATACTGTTGAGAATAGCAAAGTATATTATAGTTATTTATTCATAACAGAATACAACCCTAAGTTAACTATTGTCCTGTTTGTATATTTTTTCAACCCAGCATTCTACTTTATGATATTTATACTAACACATCCATGTTGTTCCTATTTATGTTTTCTTGATATATATTTTCCAAATACTTTGTTTAAACTTTCTGAGACACTTTTAAAAAATTTTACTTCCTAGGAAGCATATTTTTGTTTCTCACCTGAACTGACAGCTTCTAAATACTGTGGTATTACAATCATTTACATTTATTGTCATAAGAGATAAATTTGTACTTCCTTCTATGACCTTATTTTGTTTTCTGTATTTCATGCTTTCCTACTATTTCCCCTATTTCCTGTCTTTTGCTAGTTGAACTCTGCTTTGATTTCTTTAATCTCCTGCAGTAATTTGGGAGGAATCATCCTGTTTTTGTTTCTACTAAATTTTGCAAAATAACATTCTTGATCTGATATTCTTCTAATTATCAAGGTCAAGAAGAAACAATAGCTTTTGACTCTACCCTATTTCAGGAGAGAAATCTAGCACATTTCATTTTTCATTCTTTCTCCCAGTTCTCAGTATTTCATAATAGAATATGTACTTTTAGACAACTGTTATTATTTCTAAGGTATTTTATATTTTTTGTTATATTTATTTTAAAAATTAGAAAATTCTCCCTCTCATTTTTTTAAGAAACATTTTTGGCCTTATTCTCATTAATTTACACTTTATATGTCCTTGTTCCATTTTCTTTTTCATTGTCTTTGCAGGGTCTTCCTACATGGCAGTTCCTCAAATGCTGATGGTCCTGGGTCTCTGTTTTATGCCCTTATTCCCTCCTCATCTCTAGTCTCTTAGGTGCTCTCAGGCATCTACTCATCCGTACTGTGCTTATACTACTGAATCTCTATCCTCTGGACTGATTTCTTCCCTGACGTGGAGATTTGTATAACCAACTGGTTGCTTATCTAATAGCTTCTCCCCGTCCTGAAGGAGTGGCCTCCCATATAGGAGGTAAAACGTCATTTAACCTTGCCCTAGCTCTTGGTGGTCTCCCAAACCTTTGTGATTGTCTAAGCATCCTATTTAATTTTTAATAGCTCCCAGTTATGGAAGGTGTGCCAATACTTGTCACATCTATGTTGTTCTTATTTGCATTTTCCAAAGGAGGGGCTCTCAGTCAGCACCTAGTCAGGCTAACTAGAAGCTACACCCTCAGGCAACCACGTTTAAAGTAGGTGAATATATACAATCTTGTGGACCACAAGGGTAAACCCTGCTGGCCACCAGACCAGGCGATCCGGAGGTGTACGCTGAGTGACAGTCTCAAAATCAGGATTCCAGACAAGTGTATAAGCTCCTTTCTGGGAGATAATGGCAAACTCTAGCGAGGCAGAGAGAAAGCACAAAGATGGCGCCCACTGGTTAATGGGTGAAGATAGCACCGACGGTGAAGGAAAAAAAAAAGAATTAAAAAAGGTTAAAAAAAAAAGAGAGAGAGAGAGAGAGGACAGAGAGGGGAAGAGAGGGAGGGTGGGAGAAAAATTAAAATAATAATTAAAAAAAAGGCATCTACCAGCTTTAGCAAGGCGGAGAAAGAGCGCGAAAATGCCCGCCAGCACCTCCGTTCCCGAGGATTATCCCAAAAGGCCCTGGCCCCAGCAGCCAAGGCTTTAGGACCAGCAAGTGACTCACTTTTGAATGAAGTCTGGGCGCCTTTCAGAAGCCTGCGTCTGCGCTGGGCCCGCGGTGCGCGACCCGCGAGCCGGCCCTTTAAGAGCCGCTGCCCAGTTCCCACTGCCCCGTGGGGCCCCTGCACCCTCCCTGTCGGCTGGCAAAGCCAGACGTCTGGGGCACTTGTCTCTCCGGTGCAAGTCTTAAAAGTCGGGGTCCCAGGCGTGGGATTCAAACCCTTCGCTCCTCAGGAAGGCGGTCCAGTGCAGGTTGGTGAGTCCCCTCCCACTGTGGCTCCGCGCGCGGGAAAGAAGGTGGGGGTGGGAAAGGTCATGGCCAGACAGAGTCTCGGCCTCGCCTACCTGCTTCTAGGCCGCTCTTTTCACCTTTGCCCAGTGTGAAGGAGCTGCTCGGCCAGTTTTCGGGTCTTTGTCAGAGGAAGGGGGTCCACACCGGGCTGTAATTTGGTGTCCGGAGGAGAGGCGAGTGCGCGGCCTCCCGCCTCCATCTTGGACGGCTCTCCCGGGTGTCGGCGTCTACATCCGGGTGTCGGCGTCTACATCCGGCTCCTTCAACAGCAGCAGTTGAAGAAAGACTTCCGTCGTTATTTTACTATTCTAGAAATGAAGGGAATGTGGTGCGGAGAACTAACCAATAATGAAGAGGTGATATGGCTGGTACTACTGCATGAGGCATTTTTATCCTCGATCCCCATTTTAATACTCTTAAGGTCTTAGGTGGCCAATTCTAAAAATGGGGAAACTGAGCCTCGGGAAGGTTAAGACACTTACCCACAATTCAGGTTGGCTTTTAAACCCTTAACTATTCTATTTCACTCACATCAAAACTTTGTTGTGTTGTTTCTTCTGATTCCCTTTATCTTCGTGGCTTGATTTTGTTTTCTTAAAGAGACAGACCTTGGTCTTCCAGTTTAGATTCATCCTTTTAGGTTGTCCATTTCCTTCCTGAGGCTATTTACAGGTTCGATTTAACCTGAAGAAACTGTGAAGAAGGAAGGTTTCATCTCACTTCCCTACACTTGGCCAGAGAAGCAGCTCAACCCTTAGTGGAGGTAGGGGCCATCCTAGACCCTAACTCCTATGACTGTAGTGGAACCATCCATTGCTAGGACCTGGACCTTGAGATGAGTAGGACCAGCCATGGAGATGGCATCCTATGGAATTTTAAGAGATTCATTGACATTCAGAACTCTTTTTCTCCTATTTCTTTCTATTTTACTTAAAGTGGGCGGAACTAGAATAGTACAGAGTTTTGTGAAAATGAACTACTGTTTGGAGTGCCATGTGGAAGTTTCTGGTTCAGTGTTAATCCCGGTGGATTCTTCCACTGGATCTGTTTTTTTCCAGCCAGGTTTCTTGTCTCTGACCCTTCAGGCCAACCTAAGAGGTGGTAGAACGGTACAATTATCAAGCTAACAGGAGTTCTCAAGTTTCCATGTAAATGGGATGTAAGAGTGGAACTTTACCTAAACTTTGCGTGGTGGTACAGAATGCCTACATTCCTGTCCTCCTGCTTCTGCAGATCAAGGCAAACAGATTGTCCTTTGAATGTCTCAAAAGCTTTTTTTTTTTTCTTTTAATGCCAAACGCAATATTTGTTTGAAAAGACTACACCAGAAGTTTCCCAGCTGAGAAAACAGGCTAGTGAAAAATGGCCTCAGAAAATGAAATAAACCGTGCAAAAGTTGTTCAGGGTGTGTTTGAAATGAACATCTGGATATGAACTGCTAAATTACCTCCTTCCTCCTCCTCCTCCTCTTTCTCACAGCTGTTTGAAAGAGTCCTGAGGGCAGGGAAACAGGTCAATTGCACCTCCCCACCTTCTAATCCCTTTTGCACCTATGCACGAAATCTAGCTCACATATGTGTTTAATAAGTGGGCACAAATACAAGGAAAAAAATTATCTCAATTCCTGTTGACTCTCTGCAGCAATACCAAAGGAAAATAAACTCTGGATTTAAAAATTTTCTCCAAGAAAACTTATGGTTCTAATAAAATATTGCTTTAAAGTTGACTTTATATATATATATATATATATATATATATATATATATATATATATATATATATAGTCATATATATATATATATATATATATATATATAAAAGTCAATATATATATATATATATATCAAGAACTGCACAAACCACTCTTTTTTCTTCATTTCTTAAGAAAGAAGGAATGAAGGATTATTACGTCACACTTTCCCCAAAGTTGAAAAATCCAGTTCCAGAGGCTCTGTCTTTTAACTTATAATTGAGAAACATGAAAGGTTCTGTCTGTTCTTACTGAATTTCCCATCGCATCTGTGTATTACACATCCCCTCCATAACCACTACTTCAACACACACATCTAAAGAAAGCATCTACTAGTTAAGTACATTTGGAAAGAACAAGTCGACATTTTATAAATCTCCATGAGATTATCAGTGGCCACAACTAATGCAGAAAATATGAAATAATTGCCTCATATCAGAAGAACGTGTAGGCAAATCTGAGGGGAGACATGATAGATGTTTCCACATAAAAAGAGGCTGACTGGTCAGCTTTGTACTGTCAGAGGCCAAAATGGGCCTAATGAGGAGACTCAGTACTTAAATAGGTTTTGTTCTCTGTTTCAAGCATCTGTCTCCTCTATTCACCTCCCATATTTTCTAGGATAGTAAGAGAGCCTTGCTCATCTCTGGATCTTGATACTATGCTATCCAGTATACAAAGTGCATTACAAGTGCTCATTTGATGGCCGAGTGGATGACTGAATGGCTGAATGCAATTCCTAGCATAGATTTTTCAATAACAGGAGCAACTCCCTTAGGAAGAAATGGCTGAATACTTGCAAGGAAAATTCGAGAAGCAGAGGATGGACATTTCTTAGATTGGGTGAACTCCAAGTCTCTCTTATCTTTTGGAGTCTGCAATTCTAAGTCCTCCTGAATTGTTTGGGAGAAGATTCCCATCCACATGCCAGGATTATATCTCAGCAATCCTTCTTCTACCCACTATGCTATCCGCACAGACACTCCACCAGTTTCTTAGTAAGATCACTAGAAACAGCCCTTAAACTTCATTTCTTCCTCAAAGCTGCATGTCTCTAATCTGTGTATCTCTTTCCAGCTGATTTTATTTTGTTTACTTCTATTTTTGAGCTCCTACTTTATACCAAGTACTGTGCATAGCAATGGATACATACTAGGGAGCTATTTAACAGTACGGTGGTGAGAAATTACCTAGCCTAGGTTATCAGAGGAAACTTCCTTGAAGAAGCAATGCTTGAGGTCAACAAAACTGAATTAGATGAAGAAGGTATCCAGGAAAATGGTTTCCCAGTGTGAAAGAAAATTGTGAATTACGGTGTTATTATGAAACCATGTGGCAGATAGAGAGGTATTATAAAAAAGCTGAGGCTAGAGAGTTAAACACAGGAAGAGAATTGTGTGATGGAAAGTAGGGCACAGAGGCCATGGTGGGAGTCCATATGAGTCATACTAAGGCGTTTGAACTTTACAGTGGCCCAGCCTAAATGGATTATCTGAGGACCCAGACTCCCCATTTATTTCTCAAGCAAATGCCCTTTGTTCAGGCTGTTACCTCTGCTGGGCATAGTTATCTTCTAATTTCTAGTTCTTTAACATGTTCTCACCACCCCAAAACCAGACCCTAATGCTTCCCTTTTCCAGAAGTCTTTGATTGTTTCCTTAAATGGGCACATATCTCTCCATAGGCATTTGTGCCTTTCGGATCAATTCCACATTCCGCCTCATACCTGTGCTGGTTGGACTTCAACATTCCACTCCAGAGACTGTGAGCTTCATGACAGCAGGGGCTGTCTCCTACCCCTTTTCCTGCCCCATTCAATTCAGTAGATATTTGTTGATGATCTCTGTGTATAACACTCTGCTCAAAACAGTATTAGTCATGAGGAAGGTATCAGACTTTCTGGGTTAGAATCTGGACACTATCACCTGCTTGATGTGAAATCTTGGGCAAGTTGCTCTCTCTCTTCCAGTATCATTTTCCACAACTGTAAAATGAGAATAGTGATAATATCTATCCTACAGGTCTTACATGAGTATTAAAAAAATAATTGCAATTAAACATAACCAAATATCAGAAATGTTAGTCGTTATAAAGTCCTGAGGAAAGGTTAGAGATACTAAATCGTCAAGCCTGTGTCACACTAATTTTTTCCCAGCTAAGGTAAAATCTCCAGAGGATCTTTGTATATCTTATGTGTCACTCTCATGTCTTAGTCCTTAACCACCCTACAATAACGTAACTTGTGGAGGAATTAAAGAAATGAAGGATGACCATAGCTTTTTTATTGAGATATAATTGAAATAAGCATAATAGTTTCAGAAGTACAGCATAATGGTTCAATGTTTGTATATATTGCAAAATGGTCACTTCAATAACATCCTTCACCATAGTTAAAATTTTCTTTTCTCATGATGGGAACTTTTAAGATCTACTTTCTTAGCAACTTTCAAATATGCAATATAGTATTATTGACTATAATCACCATGCTGTGCATGACATGCCTGTGACTTGTTTACTTTATAATTGGAAGTTTGTACCTTTTGGTGATTTCACTTACATGTGGAATCTACAAAAAACAAGCTTATAGATACAGAGACCAGAGACCATAGGTTCTTGATTTTTTGATTTCTCTCATTCATATACACAGATGCAAAAGTTGAGCTGAAGGGACACGCTGTGTGAAATAACTGAATCATGCAAGAGTAAAGAATACTCACGGAATGATGGGAAGTTGTTCCTCCCTGGGCCCCATTTGGCCTCCTGGTCTGTGTTCCTTCCTACCATCTGAAACAGACACTTCCTCAGCACCTGTTGTCCCCATTAGATTGAGGCCCATCCAGTCTTTTTCACAGTGGTGCAAGTTGGTGTGTAAATTACACTGTGACTATGTAATTTATTGTCCAGACCAGGACACATTGGGAAAGGAAAGGGTGCTCCATTAAACATGGTACTGGGACCACAGGTGTATAAATTGGACATATTTTTGTAGTTATTTGATTCACATATGCTTTCCTTCCAGGTGTAAGCTCCACAAGGGCCAGGGATGAGAGGTAAAGATATAACCTGTTTTTGTTCACTTTTGGATCTACACTGTCCAGCATGATAGATGCTCAATACGTGTGTGTGTGTGTGTGTGTGTACGCGCACATAAGTATAGCTGCCTCTTGCACCCCAGGACTCACCCCAGGATTTTATTCACTGACCTCCCTCCATTTTCTCCCCAGCTATCTGAGACTCAGCAAATTCAGGGATTTCATTATGTAGCGATGGCAATGTAAAGCCAAATGATAATTGGGGCAAACTATTCTCTAACTTTGCTATGGGAATTTTTGTTCAGTGAAAGCCTTTAGCACATATTACCCAAGGCCAGACTTGTTTGTTTCTATTCGAATTCAGACTCCAATACTCCCTAACCCCCTAAAGATAGCAGCCCCCCGGAGTAGAAAATTAGAGAGAGGGCATATTAACCAGTGAGAGAAGCTGGACTAGCCAACAGCTTATTTTCTTTCCATGACTAAAACATGTAACAAGTCCTGTTAAGCCGAATATCAGGTGCTATTTCCCAATAAGGGCCAAGAACCAGGTAGAAACTTCAAACCGGAAAATCAGTCAAAGAAGGTGTTTATATAAAACCAGTGGTACTGGAGAGAAGCTGATAATTTGGAGGGCCTTCATTCAAGGGAATGTTAAAGGGCCTTATATAGGCATCAACCCAGCTCAGTGGGTGGCAGGCTGAAGGCTGTTTCTGTAAATTTCACTAACCTTGGGTATGAATTCCTCTTAATATTCATGAAGAAAAATGCTGCCCGTACTTGCTCACAGGTGATGCCAATGCTGCCGATTTGAGGACTGCGGTTTGAGCAGCAAGTACACAGAACATTTCTACCAGTCTTGGAGCAGATGCTTACGTGACTGACACTGGCCAGTTAATCCCAAAACTGATATAAACCATAGCCCAAGATGGTAAATTTGCCATCATCTCTCCTATTTGATTGGCCACCAGGGACCTATGTCTGCTCCAATGCTCTGTAAATGCAAGTCATTCTTAATAATTAGAAAAGCAAACTGGGCCACCATCAGTCTGAAACATACCCAGGTTAGGAAACGGTCTCTTGATAGATGCCAGTGTCTAGGAGCTTGGGTTGCACCTATAGCCAAGACAGTGTTCAGGACTCTTTGAAACCTGCTGACAGTTTGAAGCGAGGGTGATAGATGGAGACAGGGTAAGAATGGAAGATACTAAAGTGAGATATCTAGAACAAATACCTAACGAGTACTCTGCTCTCTTCATATATGCTATTTATTTTAAATATCATTGCAGCTTATGAGAAAGGAACTTTTATTTTCATCTCCATTTTAGAGATGTGGAAACTGAGGTCTAAAGAGACTAATAAACTTTCCCAAAGCTGTGCAGCTGGTAACTGATGGAGTCCAGATTCTGATCCATAAATAATACTTTATATTTATTGTTCTTAATCTGCCTCCCCATTAAAAGTTTTTGAGACGCTTTAAAAAAATATCCATCTCTTAACCCTCAATAATTCTTATTTCATTGCTATTTTTAAAAAAGTCCAATCAATGTATATACAGTGTTGAGTACAATTACTCTTAATTACTAGGATTTATTCCTTCCAAAAAGTAATTCAGCATTCAATTCAAAGAACTAGGAATGCTTGACGGGGTATTTTGAGGAGGCTGCATTTAGGGTCACACAGTGCCCAGTACAACCACCTGGCACACTGAACACTGATCTCACAAATGCAGGATAATTTGCAGACTCTTATTTGCTGGGATTCTGTGTGATAATAGTTATATAATGTTTACCATGTGCCGGGAGACACTATTCTAAGCACTTTACACACACTGCCTCCTATCATCTTTCAAGAATGCCCTAAAGTAGATCTCCACTGTACAGATGGGAAACTAGAGATTCTGAGAGGTTAAATGTCTTGCCTTATTACAGGTGGAGCCAGGATTCAAACTCAAGCACTTTGGCTTTAGTCCATGGCATAAACCACTTTTCTGCACTGCCTTTCACTTCATGGGTTGTGCTTGTTTTTCACTGCTCAGATCATGCAGGTCTTCTACCTTGCATGAAGAGCAGAAAGGGACTGAAAGAGATTAATTTTGTCAGGGAATAGAGCCCATAGGAGAATAGGGCCCAATGCATGAATGTTTGGGGAACAAAGTTCCACTTATAATCAGGAACCAGTTTTTATCTGGTGAAGCCCCAGCAAAGGAAAGGGGTATTTAGAGCAGGGATGAGTCTCTCCATTGCAGGTACAGCAAATATTTCCTGGGTACCTGCATGGCAGTGATATTGAGCAGGGGTTCAGGGGTGGAATGTAGAGTTGGCATGGGTCCTGTCTGAGGTTTCCTTTAGGCGTGACTCTGTGATCTGACTTCAGTCCTCAAGCACTCAATCAGCAAGTGAGGGCTTGATCATTTACAGTTACACAGTGAGATGTTTCCAGGAATGATTTCCCTGTAGCATTTTAATAAGTACTCTATAAATAATAATTTATCGAAGTTGCCTAGTATGTTAGAAGAAGAATATATTAAAAGAGACTGGCTAATTGATGCTGGCAGTTAAGTTCCCTGAGTCGAAACCAATCGGTTTATCTACATGACTCTAAAGATTCAGGATGAAAACTGCTCATTATATTCCAATATCCTAATAGCTGAAGATCCAGATGTTTCACCATATATTGACTGACATGGCCTTCCAGGAAACCGATGTGCAACACTGAGTTGAAAATGTTCTGATACAATTAAAAATAAATTGGATCAGAATGAGTCTGTATACTTCTTTGGCTGAGAGCTGAAGGACTCTGAAAGATGGTGAAAGCTGTGTGACCCAAATCAGCAAGACTACTGGTTCTAACCTGGATGAACACAGAGCTCGTGCTGCCAGCACCTGATATTCGGCTTAACAGGACTTGTTACATGTTTTAGTCATGGAAAGAAAATAAGCTGTTGGCTAGTCCAGCTTCTCTCACTGGTTAATATGCCCTCTCTCTAATTTTCTACTCCGGGGGGCTGCTATCTTTAGGGGGTTAGGGAGTATTGGAGTCTGAATTCAAATAGAAACAAACAAGTCTGGCCTTGGGTAATATGTGCTAAAGGCTTTCACTGAACAAAAATTCCCATAGCAAAGTTAGAGAATAGTTTGCCCCAATTATCATTTGGCTTTACATTGCCATCACTACATAATGAAATCCCTGAATTTGCTGAGTCTCAGATAGCTGGGGAGAAAATGGAGGGAGGTCAGTGAATAAAATCCTGGGGTGAGTCCTGGGGTGCAAGAGGCAGCTATACTTATGTGCGTGTACACACACACACACACACACACGTGATGAGCATCTATCATGCTGGACAGTGTAGATCCCAAAGTGAACAAAAACAGGTTATATCTTTACCTCTCATCCCTGGCCCTTGTGGAGCTTACACCTGGAAGGAAAGCATATGTGAATCAAATAGCTACAAAAATATATTACATTCTAACAGTGATAAATGTTCTTGAAAGAGAGGTCCAAATGCTTTGAGAACATAAAAAAAAGGAGATGGGTCTAGTCAGGAAGATTTTTCTGAAGAATAACAAAATGAAGGGGTGGGTAGGGTTAACCAGACCAAGGCGGGGTGACAAGGGAGGGGTGGCCCAGCTGCTGCTAAAGTCCTGTGATCAGGGTAATTGATGCCCTTTGAGGAACTGAAACAAGCTGGATTGAGTGGAGCCCAGAGAAGGGAGGAGGGGAAGGACGACTGACAGGCCGAGGCTGGAGTGATGGTGGGAATGTTTTGGTCTTCATTCTAAGAGCACTGAAGTGTTTCTGGCAGGGGGCAACAGGGCCATATTTGTGCTCCTGAAAGGGTAGTCTTTCTGCCAATGTGGAGAACAGATTGGAGGGGACAAGAGAGGATGTGAGGTGCAGAGCAGTTAAGACTGGTAGGGAGCATGGTGGTGGGGACAATGAGGAGAAGTGGAATGTTCCAAGAGGTAGTTAGGTAGTAAAACTGAAAGCACTCATGTTAGCTCAGCAGGCAGGGGCTAGGAGAGAGAGGTGTTAAGGGTGACGAATAGTTTGTAAAACCTCCTGGATGCTCTCTCTTGACTGAAGCAGGGAGCACTGGACAAATTCTAGATTGGGAGGTGAGGGTGATCATGGGTTACATCTGGGACATTTTGAGTCTGAAGTCTTCCTTGACCTCTCAGACAAAAATATGAATGTGTAGAGTTTGGATGAGAGTTCTAGACTGGAGGGAGATATTTTATAATAATTTAAAAAGTAGAAATAACAAACATTACCATTTATTGGATAATAATGTGCGCTTTACCACTCTGTGGCAAAGCTAGCTGTCTATTGTCTAAATCTATAAAGGACTCTGAGAAATCTGATCATCCCCATGTTACCGATGAGGAAGAGGAGGCCCAGAGAGAGCACATCATCCAAGTTCTGAACCACTGTGTCACACTGCCCCCTGCTGAGCACCTACTAAGTGCGAGGCTCTTGGAAAATATTGGTGTTTAAGACATTCCGAGGAGCTTGTATTCCAGTAAGGTAAGTTCTTGGATTTATGTGTCTCCCACAGCAAACTGAAGGAGGAGAAGCCATTCATCTGTCAATTATACTGCCAGCAACACCCACTTGTATTCACATACACAAGCGCATAGCACACCTGTTCACAACTTTCTCTAGTCTTTCTAAACTTTTTCAAGTAGGATACTTTTTTTATATACCTTTTGCTCCCTGGATTTAGGTTTCCCATGGGCAGATGTATTAAATGAGAAGTTTGACCATGCATCCACCAGGCAACACATTCCATCAGCCTTCAATTTCGGGGCCTCAGACATATGGGAGGGGAGAGAAGTTCAACACTGCTGCCCTTTTGTAAGATAGAGTAAGACCCTTAGTTGCTGTAAAGCAGCTTCCTCTATTACCTACGTAGGCATTGTTCTGAGGACAAGAATGACACCCCTAAAGCTAGCTATAAAGTGGCGATGGACTTGACCACAGCAGCTAAAGAAAAAAGAATATTTATACAAAACGATCGCATCGGTCACATTCTGCTTTTGCCCAGACAATGAACATAAACATGGAAGAATTTCACTACTCCCATTACCCAGAAGAATTTGAGATTTGAAACTGGGAAAATTTTCCATAGTTCACATGGAACGGAACATCTCGATCACTACTGAAGACATAAATCAGTCGTAAACTCTTGTTTCTCATTTTTTTCGTAAAAATGGTACCAGTCGAAGCTTAACAAATTGAGCCCCTGTGTGTGTACAGAAAAATACATTGTCAAGGATCCGCTTTGGATTTAACTAAAATTTAATTTTACCCATTGTCAAGTGTGTTTTCGCCAGTTGAAATAACGTCAGATTCCTAATTAAAGAACTGTTTAAGATCTGTGTGAGTGACAATGGCAGCCAATGTTGTCATGAAGTAAGAAATCTCAAGCAATCGAGCCCGTTGCTGTGTTTCACTCCTATAGATACTATAAAACTTTTCATCTACACAGTCTTGCTTTTTATATATTGTAATATTCCTTAAACTTCTCCCACAACATAAAATAAACAGTATTTAGATTACTTTCAACTAGACAATTCAGAGCAATGCGTATGTGAGCAGATAATTAAAGCTATCCTCAAAGAATCTCTGAGGTTACTGACCCTCAGCAAACAACCAAGCATAAACCCAGGCCCAAAAGGGAGCATATCACATTAAACACATATTTTTCAGAAATATTATAATAAAAAATTGTCCTATTGGAAGTAGATAACCGTTAGCTGCTTTTTCCTGCAGTTGCCCCCGTGGCATCTCAGAGCAGAGTTCAGTATAACGAATGAAAAAAAAAAAAAAAAAGTCATATAATTGTCCATACATAGGTGTGCATACAATGATGGTAATTCTATCTAACCCCGATTAAAAGCAATTTTAGGAGTTTCTATATTTCTACCTGAGGCAGTTCCTTCACCTGTGCCCTGGATGTCATTCATTTCTGTTTTTTCAATAACTTTGCACTCTCTGTACTGTGGCTCCTTCCGGAATAACGTTTGCTCAACTCTTCATTCTTAGGGGAAAAAATTCTTGATTTTACTCCTCTCTTAACTCTTTTGTTGTGTGCCCTCTTTTAACAGCAACATTTCTCAAAAATTTGTCTACACAGCTACATCCATTTTCTAAAATTGTACTTATTTCTCTAAACACCAAATTTGGCTTTCATTCCTGTCACTCCAGGAGATAGTCTATTTTCAATACCACGAGAGGCTACCATGTCAGTAGATGAAATGGACACTTTTCAATCTGTTTTTCATATATTCATTCGTTCATTCTTTCATTCATTCATTCACGTATTTATTAAATGCCTGCTATGTACCCAGGTTCTTTTCTAGGTACTGGGGATATAGCAGTGAGCAAAACTGACAAAAACCCCTGTTCTTTTGGAGTTTTCCATTCCAGTGGAGAGTCACAGATAATAAATTTTAAAAGTAAATTTATATATTCTATCTCACTGAGGGATCACTCAACAGAGTTCAACTAACGTGATGATTCTCTGCTTGGGACGATCTTGGCTTCTGTAATTCAACATGCCTGCCTTTCTTACTTTCCTGGATGATTTTTTCTTTAATCTCCTTTATCATCTCTTTTTTCCTTTTTTCTGGAGTCCCTCAGGATTTTGCTTTGCTTTTTTATACTCTTTCTTTATTTCTTTGGTCTTCATTTGTGTGCATTCTATTTTAATCCTAGGTAATTTAAAAAATATATTTCACATTGTTTTAGCCACCAACAAATCCCAGTGATGCTAAAACCTATGAATCAAACCCAGATACAGGTTTATTTTAAGCTATGAGAGCTTGCTATAATTATGACAGATCCCTCTTTTCATGGACCTCTGTGAGTGCTGGGAGTTTCTAGGAACTGTGGAGTGTTCCAGGTTTGGAGCGAAATACAAGTTACAACCAGGGAGCATTTTGATGTAAGCATCCCTGGTAAATTGCCTAAAGAAATCTCAGAAGACAAGAAACTGAATCTTTAAAAGCCCCGTAATTTGTTGTGATTTCTTTTCCTTCATAAATATTACTTTTTATACCTAAGTTTGTGCTTGTAATTGTTTATTTGTTCTGAAAATGGGTCCCTCAAACTGCATAATCTTTAACCTCCATAAACATTAGGCCCTTCTCTCTCTGGAACTGGCCTTTCTTATGAGTTCTACTCAGTGTCAAAGCTTCTTAAGATTCTGATTCCATCATTAGTCTCCAGCTCATATTTCAGAATTCCCTCCTTTCTCCCTGGATTATTTTACTATCTGTCTAACTGGTCTTTTCGATCACAGTGGAGTTCCCAACTGTCCCCTCTACACTCTGTCAGCCAAATACACTCTTCACAATATGGCCAATGTGGATTTTTACAAACACAAATTGTTAATGCCACTCATATCTCAGAACCCTTCAGCAGTTTTTCATTGTTCTTAGAATCTCAGATTTATGTTAAATCCAATATTTTTAACATTGCATGCACACGCTACAGGATACCCATTTTCATTCTTCTTTCCCTCTTTGTGAACCAATAGGACTTTTTTTCTCATTTCCTCCAAAAGATAGTACTCACTTTTCCACCAGGTTTGTGCTACATGCTCTTTTCACTGGTTGAGATTTTCTTATCAAGGTTTTCACTTGCCTAATTCTTAAGGTCTTGGCTCAAACATCTTTTCTCTAGAGAATCCTCAGCACCTAGAGCCATGGATAGAATTTACTTCACTAAAAATGAATGGGATAAGGGAGAGGTGAGTTACATCCAAAGCAGGGTCCGTTTGCCACTGCCACAGGAAAGTGGACAAGTCCAAGGTGAAGAGACTAAAATAAACTGGTGCAGACTGCTGTGTATTCACTACACTCCATTTCTTTTTCCTGGATATATAGCCCTGTGACTGAGTTCTTACCAGTGAAATTTAAGTGGTTCAGATACAGTCTCATGCAATCCTCCAAGTTTGTTCCCTCTCCCCTTGTCTTCTGGCATGATGCTGAGGATCTCGTGTAGGACTCTGAGGCCCTAGAACTGGAAGGAAGACTACCTTACAAATACCCACTTGACTTTTTGGTGAACAAGAAATGAATTCCATTAGATTAAGCCTCTGAGATGTGGTGGTTGTTTGTACTGCAGCTAGTATTAATTACTCTAATGTTTTATACAACAAATTAAAAAAAATAACCCCCCCCACTACATATCCTTATCCTCAAACCATTTCATTTCCCATTCAGGTTAAAGAAGATTGAACTTCCCATATCCCTACATGGAAATGAAATGGTTAAAAGGCTCAGTTGGAAGTCCATTGGACTATGGCCCTTGCAGCAATCTCAAAATTCAGAGGATTATTAATTTTGATGGGAAATAGACATAGTTGTTAAAAGCTGGGACTTAATGAATCTTTGGGAAGTGAATTGATTATATTATGGCCTAACTGCATCCACAACCTCTGGGTTTGACCATATGACTTTCTCGGCCACATAGTTGTTTGCAAACATGATACAAAAGGTGTCTTGAAAAACACGTGCATGTTTCTCCTTGTCCTCTCGCCTAAATGGGCTTGTTCATTCTCACACTTCTTCCTTGCCATGAGGATGCACTATTCTAATCTCCTGGGAGGATGTGAGAGATACATGGAGAAAGGTCAAGGTCATCCTAGACCATTTGACAGTGAGCTGACCCCCCAAAATGTGAGAGATACCAGCCAAGATGAGCAGAGCCACCTTCTAGCTCAAAGTTGACTGCTGCAGATTCTGCATGAGCCAGCCAAGACCAGAAGAAGAGTTTAGCCTACCTTGAAACTCATTAACAATAAATGGTTATTGTTTTGAGCCACTGAGTCAGGGAGTGGCTGGTTACAGAATGTTACGGAGGTAATAGGTCATTGATCAGTGTGAAAATCCCACTACTGGCATTCATTATCTCTGTGACCGTTGACAAGTTGCTTAATCTCTCTGCCTCAATTTTTTGCATTCAATAAATGGGGCATAGCATTGCCTATTTCATAATCTTGTGAAGAATGATCAAGATAATACATGAAAAGCACAAATCATAGTGATTGGTGTATAGAAGAAATCAATAAATCTTAGATATGATGACGAGGAAAGGTAAAGAAAGAGGAGAAGGAAAACTGGTAAGAAAATGAGATCTTTTGTAAGCCAAGAGTTTAGGTTCATATTGTCTGCTTGGCATTTCTTTTGAAAGGCTATCTAAGAAAAAAATAAACATTTTATAAACCCAAAGGCAGCCTATTCATCTATCACTCTGAATAATCTAAGCTCTATTTTTTTTATTTTATAAGATGCTGTCACTGGGAGGTTGTATACTTACTTCACGTGAACTCAGTCCCTTGGAAGACAATCTTTAACAAATCTTGCTTCAAGATTTTATCCTTGGTATTTATCAAAGCAGTTTTATCAAATAACCATTTAAAAACCACTTTTGTCTTGATTTTAATTTTGCTGTAAGGGCACTTTCTATTGTACCTATCAATGCCCCCATTAGAAATTTTCATGTAACCTATATTTCTTTTAAAATGTAGCAAAATACATAAAATTAAATGAAACCTATTATTTTACCCTAGGAATCATCTATGTCATTTGAATAGACTTTTCTTTTAACTCTGACCACCAGGAAGCTCAAATATATTACTCAACCATAGCAACTATATTACTCTTAAGTTTAGTATATTTACTAAATTCTCCAAAGATTTTGAATCCTTATAAATATATCTCTAATGTTCTTTCTTTTATGCTATATGTTTTAGCCACCCCAAGTACGTTTTAGAATGTGTTGTGTACAAACAAGTAGGCCTTTTCTAAAGCTTAACGACAGCCTAGAACTAAATGTTCACAAACATTTGTTAAATCTAGACCAGAAGCTGTTTTCTAAAGGCCTTGACTCAATTTCTGAAACTTGTTTTTATGATCTTTCAGCCTTGACTTTGGAAAAGTCACCAGGTTGCTAACTGCTTTAGGGATCATAAAACCAAGTTTGTTCCTAAACAGAAGAAAAGGCTCTAAGAAGGAGAAACTTATGCACAGAACACAAGGTGAGAAAAGACCCCTGAGAAGCTTTACTGGCTTGAGTCCCAAGCTCATGTTACCAGGAATATTTACATTAAAAATATATCTCCAGCTTGACCAACAGCTCTGAGGTCAAGCTAAAAATCCTGCCTGGGAGTTCTTCAGTTTTATTACTATTTGTCAGTTAAAGCTTTGGCTATGATTTCTCTGCCTTCTGAGACATAAAGACAAATAGAGCAGAGTGAGGTCTGGAAATAGCAGCCTTGATAGTGTGAGCTGGGGATGAGGGGCTTCTGAGATGTTTCAACAGAAAATGTCTGGTTGAAGTTCTGATGACCAAGAATTTTTCTCTCACGTACCAGCCTTTTTGTATGGAAGGAAGTGCCCACTAGGAGTTAAGTAGGATTGTATCTTGCCTTATTTTCTGAAACCTGCATCTGGAGATAAACCTATTTGGCCCTCTTTCCCCACTCACCTGGAGCCCCCTGAGAAGCCTTGCTAGCTGTAAAGTGAGAGAGAGAGATTTATGGAGTTTCCATTGTAATTATAGCCATAATTACATTACAGTTTTCACTAGGTTGCTATTCAACCATAAATATTGTATCCTAAACCTGACATTACTAAACACCTATCAGGAAAGCATGTAAAATATTATCTTTGTGTTATTAATATTGCTGCATTTTAAAACAATTTATAGATGTTCAAACTAAAATTGGGTGAGTAAACAATTCTCATTTTAGTTTCTATCAATAACACCACCAGTCAAAGTGATTCTCTTAGAGACCACATAGTACAGAAAAAAGATCATGGGGTTAGAGAATGTCACCACTATGTAGCAACATATAACTGAAGCTCTAGCTTTTAGTCACATTACTGAAAGTTCAGTTCTAGTTCTGAACATTTTATCCCATCCCAAACCACTCCTAAAACTAGCTCTCAGTTTTCTTAGCAGATTGCTTTTCATCTGTGTTGGTCACTTTTTGCAGTTTCAACTTGACATTAAACATCAATCATCTTTTTATCTTCAGTGCCATATTCCTATCTATTTTCCAGTTCATGGATTCTCTCTTCAGCTGTGTCTATTCTAGTATTTAATTTGTTCAGTAAGGCTTTTTTTTCTATTTATTTTTTTATTCTTTTCCTGAAGTATTATTTGGTCCTTTTACAAATCATCTTCTTTTTTTTTTTAACACCATGTTTTCTATTATGTCATTCAATCTTTAATCACATTTAACATAATTTTATTTATAGACATTTCCAGATTGTCTTATTACCTTCAGTTCTTAGAGTTAATAATGTGTGTGTATGTATATTTGTGTGTGTGTGTGTGTGTATGTGTGCGTGTTGACTCACTGACTCTCCCTTATGAATTTTTTGGCTGACTCCTAGTTCTGCTTCCCCTCTAGGCAGTCCTATAGGAAAAATACAATTCTTCTGGGGGATAGTAAAGAGAAAGAAAGCCATATATATACAGGCAATAGACCTAGATATTTCCAGTTTCAAGCTAACTTTCCCATGGAAAGCAAGGATTTTTAAATTTTATTTTATTATATCACAATTCCTTCTGGTCAATCACATGGATGAAATGAACAGGATAGAATGTGAATGTGCAAATTTATAATTAATTGCATACATCCTCTTGAGATGGTAAGAGAAACAACAAATAAGCAGGACCTAGGAGCTCTTTTGAGCATATAGCCTTAGGTTGATTCTTATAAACAGAATTTATGATCTCATCCCTTTGTCTGCACCACAGACACTTCCCCAATACATCCCCTAGGTGGCGCTCATCAGACTACAAGTAGCTCTTTCTATCTTCCTAAGAAAGGAAGACGTATGCATCTGGAAGTGAGAAATGTGCATTGCAATTTCCGTTGATCACTCTGCTATATTTGATCAAACTTCAAGGGTGATCTCGGCTCATCCCACTCTTGCAGGTGCAGGAATAAACACATTAGGGGATTTTCTTCTCTTCATTTCGCCATCATGTCTTGGCCAACCTACAGTAACTCCCTGTTTCCAAACATAAGGAAACTAAGGCTCAGAACGGTGAAATAATTTTTTAAGGTCACACAAGTAAGTAGAAGAGCTAGACTTTGAACCTTGTTTTCTCTGGTTCCAGAGTTCTGTGTTTCTTTTCCCAGGAGCGCAGTTCAGAAGGGAGAAGACGCATGAACCTACTGAATCAGAGACCTTCCCAAAAATGCATAATAAAGGCAATTTTTCTTTTATTTTGTCTTAAAATTATTTTTAACTTTATATTTTAATTTATAATATTTTGCATAAGTGTTAAAATTAAAATATGGGTTCTAATATTACGTTAAATTAACTAGTTTTTATTTTAATCCCTTTGCCTTGGTTGGTGTTTTTCTCCTTTTCATCGAGGCTTTGACTAGCTGTCCACTAAAATCCAGACTCCCTCACCATAATAGTGGTGTCGTTGGAATGTGGCTACCCACTCAGGAACTGGATTTCCTGGCCTCCTTTGGGTAATATGACTAAGTTATACACTCAATGGGATCTGGGTAGAAGTGATGTACACCATGTACAATCTTGCCTTGTAAACCAACCTCCCCACCCCCGCAATTGCAATCTCCCCCCCTCCCTTGACTCTTGGATATAAATCCCCAAGAAAACCTCAGAAAGTATGAATTAAAGATGGCAGAGCCTCCAACAGTTGTCTTTCTTATGGAAAACAGACCCTACCCTCACCTTTGCTGCCAACCAGAATTTATAAGAGCAAGATATGAATGTCTGATGTGTTACAGCATTATGATTTCATAGTTTAACTTGTACAACAGCTGGCTTTACTACAACTTGTTCCCTGTCCTAGTCTCTTTCCTGGTCTGACAAGCTTTATTCAAAGCAAGTGCCAACATCTGCTCCAAGGGAAAAGCGTGTGTCAGCATTGCTCTCTGTATTCATGTCCCAGGACTGCCAGACAAATTGCCACAAACTGGGCGATTTTAAACAACAGAAATGTATTCCTTCACATTTCCAGAGGCCAGAAGTTCAACATCAGTTTCACTGGGCCAAAATCAAGGTGTTAACAGGGCCACACTCCCTCTGGAGGCTCTAGGGGAGAATCTGTTCCTCACCTCTTCCACTGGCTTCTAGCCTTCCTTGGCTTAGGGCCTCATCACTTAAATCCCTGCCTCCCTCTTCACATTGCACTCTCCTCGGTGTTTATCAAATCTCTTCTAAGTCCCTCTTATAAAGACATGTGATTAGATTTAGAACCCATGTGGATAATACAGGAAATGCTCCCTGAGTCAAGATCTTTAACTTAATCACATGTGCAAATGGCCTTTTTTCCTTGACATTTATAGTCTAGGGATTAGGACCTGACATCTTTGGGGGCTGTTATTCAGCCTATGCCACTACCAAAAATGGCTTGAGTAGAGCTCCAAAACCATGAAATGGGGAGCTCTTGAAATGGGGAGGATAGTGAGCTGGGAAGTCCTTCAAGATCTTTAATTAACTTTTTGAGTGAAAATAAAAATATATATTTTACATACACACAAACATACCCACAGAATCTTCGAGTGAAGACTTGACACAGGGGCCCTCATAATCACCTGATTTGCAAATTGCAGCCCTGGAGAGCACTGTTGTGGTGGGCAGCCGCAGGCTCATCTCTATTTCTCTTTTTTTCTCAGTCAACTAATATTGCTCAGAACCTACCGTGAATCAGACACTGTTCCACGTGCTGGGTACATCAGTGGAGATGATGACAGCAAATGTCCCTGTCTTTGTGGGGAGTACATTCCAGCTGGGATGGACAGTTAACAAATGACTTAATTAATAACTAAATTATATGTAAACAAAATAATTCCATGGGCTGAGTTTCCTGTCTTCTGGCATCTCTCTTGTTTCCTTAGCTTGCCCCAAATTAAAAGTAGGAACCAATAAGTCATAGCTGAGACTTCTCTCAACACGTGGGTTGGATTTGGCTCTTTTTATACGTATTTTCCATTCCTTTTTATTTGAGGTAGTTTTGTAGCACATAGTAGGTTGTTGCATAATTTCCTGTTGATTTGTAGGTTAGAAAGTGCTTTCCCAGGGCAAAAACACACTTTGCTCCAGACAGCTCCCACTGCACAGCCTTGTAATTTAGTGTTTATATTTTTGTTCACATTTCCTTTTATCATATGTTCCCTCTGTCCTCCTTCCCACCATTTCCCCCACTTAAGCTCACACTGGGCTGTACAGGCCGCCAAGAGACAGATAGACAAGCCGTCACAGCCCCACCGACACCCTAGCCACTCCTGTCTGGCCCTGCTCTCAGCACAACCTGATGAAAAGATGTCACTGCAGACAAGCGTTTAACCTCCTCACCTCTCCCCTTTGCCCTCTGCCTTGTCTGAGCAGCAGCGGGGGAAGGTGGGAGTGAGTGGAGAGATTAAATCAGGTGGTTGAAAGCTAATACAGTCTCTAAGCAACCCTCAAAGCAAGCCCAGGAATTTAAACTGTAATATTATCCCCCAGGAAAAGGAGGCAAGAAAATGAGAAAAGTCAGTACCTTGCTGGGCTCAGTGTTGGGGTGTCCAGGCAAGGCTGGCGACAGGGAGGGGACAGCAGCCTGGCCTTAGCTGAGGTGCCTCTGGGGGCAGAAAGAAAAGTGGGGCTCACACAGACATCTGTGTGGGAGCAATCAGGAATGTGCCTGCCAAGGTTCCAGGGCTCTGGGGGACATTCAGACACTCCACACAAGTGCATGGAAAAGATATACTTTGTTTTCATCCCACCCCACCCCCAGCCCTGCTGAGAAATGCTGCCCATTGTGTTTCCATGGGAGGCTTGTGTGGCTAATTTTGAAAAATGAAGTGAGCAGGTAAACTGGAGCTAATGGCCTCAACCCCGGGGCAGACATCTGGGGCGATGTTGACTTTGTTGCTGGAGAGCCAGCTGGCCTTTGCTCTGCTCTCCCCCTCCAGCCCCACTCCCTGCCGGCCTCCAGAGGGGCTCCAGCTTCTAATAAACCAACTGCCGAGTCCCTGACGCTGTGGCTGCTGCTGCCCTGGCCTCTTGCTGAAGCTCCATAAATGTTTGTTTTTTGAATGAGCTTGCCCTGTGCACACCTTGAAGATGCCTTCTCCCTTATCCCAAGAGGCAGCAGCTTCCCAACAGCCTTTCCCTTGCCAGGGAAAAGATTCTAAGACGCAGAGCAAAGGCCAGCTGAGGTAGACTCTGCTGAATTTGTGACAAGAACGTTCCTCATGAGTTTGACTTAATGACCACGATGTTGGGGAGAAAAATGACCTCCTCTGTGCCAGACACTGTGCTAGCAGGTGCTGAGCACACCTCATCCTCATAATTGTGGGACATAAGATTTTTATTTCTCATTTTATAGATGAGAAAACTGGAGTGTAGTGCACGTAACAGACCTAAAACCACAAAGTCGCTAGTGTCGAAATTAGATGTCAGCACAGTTATAATTATTTAGTGCAAGGCTTAAGAGTGTTGTTCATGAGGCCGCCTGCCTGGATGCAGTCCCAGCTCAGCCACTGCCTTGCTTGGAACCTCAGGCAAGTTAATTTAGCATTCTGGGCCTTCCTGTCCTGTGCATTAAATAAGAAGGATAATAGTTTCTGCCTCTTGGATTGTTGTGTCCCATGCAAATAAGTGCTCAAAAGCTATTTGCTACTGATATTACAATATCCGTGATCTTTCCACTGAACTGCGGTTTGTTTCTAGAGAATAGAGAAATGCTTGGTTTCTAATACAAACAGGAGAACCCAAACACATGTGCAGATGTCCTAGCTTGGCTGTAGTTGATGTGATTTAGATGGTCCCCATTGGGTGGGATGAAGTGTGGCCTTGCCCATTCAAAAGCATGGTCTGCTTCCCACCACTGAGTGTGTGTGTGTGTGTGTGTGTGTGTGTGTGTAAGATGGGGAGGGGGTCAGAGGACTTGCCACACCCGGGCCAAGGAGTAAGCTCTGACTTTCTTACATCACCCTGTGCTGCGGGCTTATTTGTCTTTGGTGGCAGAAGGTCACTTTCCCAGAATTGGTAGGATTCAGCGCCATTAAAACCGAGGTCTCCAAGGTCATCCTTGAATGGAGCTCCAGAGTGCCTCAACCTCATCCTTTGCCTCAGTCTGGTGTCATGTACAGAAAAGGGAAATGAAGTTGGTAGGTCCCTTCTCCCTGCTAAATGGCCTTATTCTTTGATTGTTCATTCATTCATTCAGCAGATTTTCTCAGCATTCACCACATACCAGGCATGGTACTAAGAACAGAGAAGAGAAAAAAGGTCTACATTTACATATGGATGTAACTTTACTGCATTAAAAGTACCTGGCGACTTCCCAACCTTCATTATAAGTCAGAAATTTCGTTATATACACAGACGCTGGGATGCCCACACAAACAAACACACCATAAGCACAGAGCAGGGAACATTCTGTGAATGTAGATATGAACACAGATACACCCAGAACTCTCATATCTGTTTTTATTCTTTCACTCCTGCCCTTGAGCCTCCAAATCTCCCCACCCCAACACTCCACTGCTCTGCTTCCCTCACAATCATCTGAGTTTACAGGGAGGGATTGTCAAGCAGGGGTTCAGAGCGAGGCCCCATGCTTTCACAAAGAGCAGTTCTGTGTTTCCTTTACCCAGAACATCAAACAGAATGTTTCCCCCTGGGCCCCCGATATCCATGTTGCCACCTCGTTAATGACTATCCAGGGGGAGGTTTTATGAGGTATCAGGGCAGATGTGAACAGATAAGAGAGAACGATGTCTTCAAGCCTGAGTCATCGCAGGGTAAAAGCAATGCTGACCTTTTTGTGTATCTTCCCAAGTCATGAGCATGAATTTACTGGGTTTTTACTCTGTGCTCACCATTTGCTCACAAGTCTGGGGAGATACAAGAAAGCAGGGTTCCTTTGCTGGAGGAGTTAGTGGCTCAGCCTCAAAGCACACTAGAAATTTACATGAGGGCAGAGCTCCAGTCCGTCCTGCTGTCTCGGGGGCTGTAGAGAGAAGTCACAGTATCACAGCATCCAGAAAGAGAAAGACGTGGATACCTCAGTTTCCAGGTAGTGTTATCTGGTGGATGTGGAAAGAGTGCCTAGCACAAAGTGGATGCTCAATAAGTATTAATTGAATAGATGATTCAATAAATAAATAAATGAGTGAGTTGGTGAGGGAGAGGTAGCAGCCGATGTCCCCAGACAGCGTAGATGTAAATAGTGCTATCTAAAGAGAAGAGGTAGAGTGGACTGAGGAGAGGCCCAGCATGAGTTAAACTAAATACCTTAAGATTCCACAAGGGGAAAAGGGAATCATTGTAGGGAAACTGAGGCATGAGCCCAGTCATCAGCACTGGGTGCAAATGACTGGTATGATAAAATAATAATAATAATGGCTGAAATATAGTGAGTTCCTGCTATATAAGTGCTAAGGAGCATTCATCTTTGTTGGGCACACTCATGATTAGCTTTATGGAGGAAGTCAATAACTTTCTAAATGCCTTACATTTACTCTTCATAATCAAACACTATCATATAGACACTATATTTATTCCAAAGTTGCAGAAAAATAGAAAAGAAGATAGAAAAAACTCTTCCATTCTTTTACTGCTGAGATTCAAATCCAAGCAGTCTGATTCCAGAGGCTGTATTCGTAAGACTATCTACTGAGAGGGGAAAAGAATCAGTTGAGTAGTTCCTCTCACACCAAAGAGCAAGGTCATGTCCAGACTCCACCTGAGGGGAAGCTAAATCAGTCCTACAAACTTGACTCAGGGACCGGGCAGGGATGTGACTGTGAGTAGCTCTTCCTTCGTGAGTGGGCAGGGAACAAGCTGTGTTGGGCTGCAGCTGTGGGCAATGGTGGACAGTGGTGCCTGTGGTGCACATGTCTTAGACCTTCTCTTTCCCTTCTTTTGAGTTACTAAATCTACACTGTTGCACACAGAACTTCAGATCTCAACTCCACGCAGGTGGATCCCAAATCTACATCTTCTCTTCTAATTTATCTTCCGAGTTTCCATTGCACATTCCCAAATGCTTCCTGGTGTGTGCCTTCAGATGCCCTGTCACTGGCTCAAACTCGACTCAAGGCTAAATCCACCTTCTTCACTTCCTTTTGTCTGCCCACGACACTGTCATTCTCTCAGTTTCCAGAAGTCTAAGCTTCGGAGTCTCCAGATCTATCTCTTCCCTTTGCACAATGTGAAATGACTATGAATTCTTGTTAATTTTTCTCTTTTAACTCATTAAAAAAATTAATTATAGTTACAGAATGTTTTGTTAATTTTCTACCTCTGCAGTTGCTTCATTGGCACCGTCACTCCTACTGCCCATCCCTGCGTTCAGTTGCTTCTTGTTTGGATTCTAGGTTGATTCTTGCCTCCAGTTTCTCTCTCCTTGGTTCCATCCCCCACATGCTGCCAAACCAATCTCTTTAAAGTGCACTTCTGAACATGTCACTCCCCTGAGCAACAAGCTTTGGCGGCTCCCCATTGTCTGCCAAATAACGTCCAGATTCCTTATCATGGCTTTTCACATCCACTTAGATCTGGTCTCAACTCAGTGCACATTTATTGAGTCCTACTTAATCCCAGGCCCTGTGCAAGGCGTTGTAAATGAACCCAGGCTGCTTCCTGCCCCTGGGGAAAAAGAAAATAGGCTGGTCCCCAAATCTCCAGCCAGTGCTGCTTCCCACTCATGCCTACAGGTAAAGGTATAAAAATGGATTTTTGCTGTTCTCCAAACTTTCTCTGCAGTTTTTTGACTCTGTTCAGGAACTTCCTTACTTTAATCGCTAACCATACCTCTCCTGCTTTAATATTCCTTCCTCCATGAAGCCAACCATGAGTGTTCCCGTCAAAGATGAATGCTCCTTAGCCCTCACCTTTGCACATCTTTTTGTTATGGATCATGATCTTCTGCACATTACAGCTTTGCATCTACCTGTTATCACTTCCAAAGCTTCATTCTCCACACTGAAGTGCAATAGAAAGCTATCCCATAGAGCATTAATTTATGTGTGTTCTTAGAAAAAAAATCATCAACCTTTAGTCGTGTTCGCATTCAAAAAATTTTGACAGTTTTCTCTCAGAGACTTTACTAATTGTGTTTTATGTGTTAAGAATCTCCAAGAAAATGGTGGAACGTGTAATATTTTCAAAACATATGAAAACACGAGATATTTTTCTCATGTTTCTTTGTTTTTTATAGGATCAATTCACATCTCCTGGAAATTGTGTTCCACCAAACACAGTTTAGGAAGCACTATCTTAGAAAGTAGGACCACTGAGTAATAATGAATGAGAGTTAGTAATACTAAGAAAAACTACTGTTATTTGCTCTGTGGTAGCCACTATACCAAGTGCTTTTACATCCAGGCTTTTATTTAATTTTCATGAAAATCCAGTGCATGGGTGCTAATTTTAACCCATTTTACAGATTACCAAACTAAAGCTCAAGAGCTGTTAAGTAACATTCCCAAAGTCATTACCATAAAGGAAGGAGCGAAATGCAACCGGAAACCAACCTATCGAACCCTAGAGCCTGTGCTCTTTGAGGGAGGGGGTCTTTTAAAAGTGTTCCGTGATCCCTTCACTCCCCAAATTCATAATGGTCTGTGACTCTCGAACAAATTATGACTTTGGTTTTGCAGTCTGATTTTTGCATCGGTGCTTTGATGGTCTATAACAGAGAGAGTAGAAAGAACGTTGCTACACTGCTTCTAGGCTCGAGACCTGAGTTTATGACCCTAAATCCGCCTTTAATTAGCCATGTGTCATTAAGCAAAGAATTTCTTCCCTCTGGGGCTCAGTTTCCTCAGCTGTAAAATAACGTCGAGGTGGGACTCGTTGATATCTGAGGTCCTTTAACCTCTTTCGACCAGGCTCTTCTCTTTGCCAAGTTTCTGTGATTAATAGAATTAGATGAGCCCTTTGTTGCCCATTGTATCTGCCACCAAAAGAGCTGGAACATTTCCTCAAAGGAATTCAGGACATAGCCAGTTCATTGTGCTGACTTTGAGGCTACTTCAGTGACCCACAGCCACTGACACCGTGAGGAGCAGAAGTACTGCCTTTTACCAAATATGTTCCTCCAGTGTAATGATATTTTTTAAAAATGTGGAACATCAAATAAATTTCAAATTTTTATTTGGATGACATAAGTATAAATGAGTAAAACAAAATAAAACAAAACAGGATACATTTCCCTTGCAATAGATATGTGATTAAAAATTGAGGAGAAAAAAATGCTTGTAGAATATATGTTTTGGATTTCCAAACCGAGAGCTCTTGCAGAATAGTTTACAACTTCCGGCTCACCAAAAAGCAGCTGCTCTGGCCAGCCTTCGATGAACCCATCAAACTCCAGTTGTCTTGAAAACCGCCTGCATCCTGGGATGTGTTCTCCACTGAGCAGCTAAAATGGCGTGAAGTCTTCCAGGGTAACATGGTTTGACTGTAGTTTACCCCTTGGGAACCTTCATACAAACAAGATGTCTATCTCTTGACCCCAGAGCCATAAGTGGCATCGCTTAAAGAAAGAAAGCAACAATAGAGACTAATGTGAGTTTGGAGGTTTTCCTGAGCAAAGCACAGAATTTCAGAGATGGGAACTTTAGTCTGTAAAAAATGATTCCCATTTAATCATTTCTACCCAGACACTGAGAAATTAAGGGTCAGCCAAAGCAGCCATAAGAGCTAAGGAAGAAGGACAACTAAAAAGAAAAAAACTTGAAGATTCTCTTATTAATTAAAATACTCTGAGACTTAGACTCACAAGACTTGGATTTTAATATGAGTTCTATAATAGCTATGATAATACTAGTACTATTATTTTAATAACACAACTAGCATTTATTGAGAACTTACCATGTACCAAATCCTTAAATGGACCATTTTATTTATCTTTTTTAACATCTGTAGCAGATTCTCTTGGTGCGTGGCCCTATCAACTTTGCTTACCTCAGAGGTCACCAGATGACAGTCTCCATCGATGCTGAAGAGAACTGTGTCTCTCGGCCACAGGGTGTCCTCTGGTCACAGGAAAACTTTGGCCCACTGCACTGGACAGACAGAAAAACCAAGGTGTTACCAGCACCAAGAGTAACTGCCAAACGATCAGAGAGAGACATTGGTAAGAAAATATCCCAACTCCCTTGACCCTCAGCAGGACAATTCTGAGATGTGTTCTGTATAAGTTCTCATAGATCCCCCAGTGAAGTCACTAGGGGGCTTAAATGGCAAGTTCCAAGAACACTCAGCTATCCAGTGGAGAAAAAAAACACCTATGAGACATTCTATGGGAAGAAGCCCAGAAGGGTTTGAAGCATACTGACATGGATACCACCGAAACTAGAGGTTCAAAGAGCTAAGACCAGCCACTGCTCCAACTTTATTGATGCTCCTAATAGGACTATGTGCCATGAAGATAACTTGGAGAATCACCTTAGGACCTTTGCAAAAGGATATCAGTAGAGTTGGGTTTTGGTAAATGTCACCTTCAAGAACCACATTTCTGGTTTTCTCAAAAGGAATAAAACCTAATATTTTCATTGTTTTAAAAATAACATTCATTTTATCTTCTAATTATAAAAGTAAAATATGCATGTCTTATAAAATATAAAAGTTAAGGAAAATTGTGAGGTATATACTCATAATCTCTCTACTCACAGCAAGTACTGGCAGCTAATGCTTTTTGAATAGATTTTCTTATCTACAAAATTGAGATGATAAAAGAACATACATCATTGAGTAGTTATGAGAAATAAATGATTTTAATGCTTATATTTTGCTTAGAACAGTGCCTGACACAGAGTAAAGGTTCAATAAAGATTAGCTATTGTTATGATTTTTAAAATATTCCAAACATTTTTTCCTATACAGTTTACATGGCATCTCATTATGTCTTCATACACACACACACACACACACACACACACACACACACTCACATCACACTCTCCATGTGAGTTATTTACCAGTTTCCCCTGTGTTTATAATTGAATCAATGAATAATCTCAGAATAAATTATTTTCATATTTCACAGCTAAGATATGGCAAAGTCAGGAGATAAGCTCATGCCTGCTTTACTATAAATTTTTCTTTTCCTGTAGCACACCACATGTGTAACAACATGAAAAGATTCTTGAACCTTTCTTACTGCCATGTTTGTTATTCCTCCCTATTCCTTACTCATAATTTCTTTCTAGTTAATAATTAGTACTAAAACCACTAAAACAAAAATGACCAATATTCTTTTCATTCTTGACAACACAACATGGGAGGACAGAGGATCCTGTTCTGGGTCACTTCTTTCTGTGCCTCAGGGAACTTGCTTTAACGATTATCCACTCTCATTTGCTTTCTCAATTTATCTTCTGTGGCATCATCCCTTCAGCCTTAAATATAGTGCAAGACTTTCCCATACTAACCAGAAAACCGTCCCTTAACTTCTGCACCTTATATTTTAGTTGCAATAGGCAAGGTGCTTTACTAAACAACTCAAAAATCTCAGTGGTTCTATACAATAATAGTTTACTTCTTGCTTAGATCAGAGGATAGTATAGGTTGATGAGGAGGCTCTCTGTGCCATGCAGTCATTCAGGCATCCAGGCTCATTTCATCATGTGGTTCTGCTCTGCTCTGAATCCTTCCCTTCCTTTCATTCTGCTGCAGCATGGATAAAGATAAAATGGACAACCTTCAGTGGACAGTTTTATGGCCCCAGATGATATACATGATGCACATTACTTCTGCTCACATTATATTGGCCAGTAATAATTACATTGTTCCACTTATGCAAGAAGAATGAGATATGTAGTAGGGGTGAGGGGAATCCAGGCATGAGCATCGTCAGTCTCAGTCATGCTATTTCAAGCAACGCCTCACCTCTTTCTGTTTTTTTCCCCCCTTCTATTATTGAAAGAAAAATAAAAGTTACTAAACTCTGTATCATGTGTTATATTTAAAGTAACATTAACCCACCTCAACTCTCATTCCCTTTAACATTTTAGTCTTGTATTAGCCCCCCACCTTATTCATTGCTCTGAAAGATATCAAAGACCAACTCCATCTACGTCAAAATCTAGAACCTAGAATAGAACCTGGCACACAGAAGATAGAAGTTTGACTTTTATTGAATAGATGCATAAAATATGTAGCTTTAATGATATTCAACTTCTTTTTCTGCAAAAAAGGCATTGATATCCTTTCACGTTTTGGTCTAGATTCTGGGGAGTCACTGGCTGAGCCCTCCACAAGCAGAAACTGAGACACAGTTAGCCATACAGTGTTTTATCAGGAATGGCTACTTTAGAAGGGAAAAGCAAGAGGTAAGATTAGGTAAATTGGAATGTCAGCTTGTGCTGGAGGCCTGACAAAGACTTGGCAACCATATGAGAAGCTCTGGAGTGTGTATTGCTCATAGGAGTTGTCCAGCATTGGCCTTGATCATTTAATTCTCCTATTCAAAAAGCCTCAGAAAAGTTCCTTGATTCCTTCATACGACAGACTTTTCATCAAAAGTCAGAGGCAAGTTAGGGCCCTCACCTTGTTGCTAAGGCAATATTCTATAAAGCCCCCAAATAAGGAAGGACTGTTTAACACCATCTGAACAATAAGAGATATTCTCAGTTACTCACAGCTCCTCGTCACATGAGTAATTTCTCTAAACCGGAAACTGTTCATGTTCCATAATTTTCTTTGCACCTAGAAACTTAGTATGTGCCCAACAAGGTTTCCGTAAATATTTATTGATGAATGAATAAGTGAATAAATGAATAAACAAATAAATAACATGAAATGCATACAATTCTTCATCCATATTTTTAAAGTTCTCCACCACAATATTTTCACTTCCTTTTTCTGCCTATCTCCTATGACATCGTGATTTATAATGTACAATCCAGCCAAACACAATAGCAAATCTTTGTTCTGAAATTTCTTTGTTCCAGACATTTGTCAATACCATTCTCTCCCTTTCAAAGTCCTGGTTTTATACTTTGACTTGTCAAAATCCCACTCATCCTATTATGTCATATTTTTCATAATTTTTTTCCTTTCTGATTTATCACCAGATAGTAATTCTCCATTCCTAGAAACACTATTCTCCATTCCTAGAAATACTACAGCACAAAAATGTGTGCCCTTGTCATATTCTTTCTGGTAATATGATTGTCACCATACAAGTAATGCAGCCCCATCTGCATATCTAACTTGAACATTCCACCGTGAGATACTTCAGCTGAGGTTGTCTGAATTTCTGTTTGAGCAAAACCCCCATGAGCCTGTAGAAAAGATGATACTGATGATACAGATGCTGCTACTGCTACTGATGTTGAGAGAGAGTTCAACTCCCTGCTTTCAGTTATCCTCAAAGTCAGCTACAGCTGTGCCTTAATTGTAGTTTAGTTTTTAGCTATTCTTTTACTACATGGTATAATTCTACATTTAAAAAATATATTCTACCTTTTGCCCGAGCTAGTGGGAACTGGGTTTCTGTCATGTGAACAAAAATAAGTGTTCTTCTTAATATACAGATAGGGACAATGTAGCTCCTCAGGTCGGCTCCTGAGCAAGCCTTGACCTTCTGTCCCTCCTCCCTCCCTCCTCTCTTTTACCCTCTCCCTCCCTCTCTCCCCCTCCCTCCTCCCTCCCCCCCACCCCCTCCCTCTCTTTCCCCACTTCCTCCTTCTCTCCCTCCCCTCTTCATTCCTTCTTTTTATTCTCTCTCTTCTCTCTTTTCTTTTTCTCTCCATCTTTCCTCCCCACTCCCTCTCTTCCTGCTTTTGACATTTCTTAAGACTCATCTCTAAGCAAGTCTGAGATTATGAGCAAACACTCTGGTACTAGATCCTAGAACTCACTCTGTTACCAAGTTCCCTACAAAGAGGTGGCAAGAAACCGAAGGAAGTAAAACTTAGTAAACGAGAACAGGATTTAGCTGACACAGGCCTGGATTTGAATTCTAATTCTGTCCCTTGCTACCTGTATATCCCCCAAATACTTACCAATGCCCTGTAAGTTCTAGTTTATTTATTTTAAAGACTCAAGTGTTGTGGCTATTGCACCCCCATGATCCTCACAGGGCAGGGACTAGGGTGAGGCAATGGGGCACTAGGGTGCCGCATTTAAGGGAATTCTTCCTCTTCATAACACTGACAGTAGGCACCTCCTTGCATTTTGTCCCTGGGAGCCTCTCTGGCCTCATCTTAATCTAGGCCTTGAGCGTCATGGTGAGGACTGAACAAGTTGTTACATGCAAAGGGCTCACAATAGGAGCTGATACATAATAAATGTTCAACAAACACCAGGTGTACTTTTTTTTTGTAATTCTTATAACTGCCATTTTTTTTATTATGACTGTTATCACAACCATCTCTACTGCCATCTCTATCTCAATCATTTCTACTACCATCGCTAGTAACATTAGTAATACGTTGATGCTCATTCGATGTGATGATAAAATTATTTTAACTTTTCTGCGGAGAGGGTCTTTCCTATGCTTCATACTTTTGGAGCAAAATGGCAGCCAAGCACACAGCCTGCAATGAGGTAGCTTTAGAGGAGACGAAAACAACCACAGCAAATCTGAGAAGAGTTTCATTGGTGCAACAGCAGAATAAAGCAGAAACTTAGCCCAGCTGACTTTTGGAAAGACATTTCCTGGAAAGGGAAGATATTGGGAGACCAATAACTCCCAAAAGATAGAGTAATATAGCAGTTAAATGCTCAGGCACATTGGGATTCAAGAACCGGATTTACCTCTTCCTGACTCTGTGACTTGGGCGAGTTATTTCTTCTCTCTATAATCCATTTTCTCATCTGTAATAATAAGACCTTAGTTTATTTGGCTGTGTGACAATGCAATGTGACAATGCCTGTGATGAACTTAGCCCAACTAGCACATTCTGAGTGTCCCACTTAATGGAGCTATTTTACCTTCCCATTGTTTCTGTTTTTGTTGTTATTGTTACATGGCTACTATGCTGTAGTCTCTTGTCCCTTTACTGGCCCCAGCCTAAGATCACCCTCTCTAGGCTAGTGTGGCCTGGAAAACCATGAAACCTAAACCTCCTGTCTTTGATGAAGCATTGTTCCCTGCAAGGCAAGGCCAGAGGGCAACCACCTCATCATTTTGATGGTTAGTAACCATCAAAATGAGTTGTTAGTAACCATCAGAATGAGTTGGATTTGAGAATGCAAGTTCTTCAGTCAAAATAAAGGAACACAGTCATTCTACTCTTTCCTTTCTCAGACTGTCCCAAGTCCTTCTCTCTCTGTTTTCTGGTCATCTATAAGTTATTTTTGTTAAGTAGTTGACATTTTGTTGATAGCTTTCTATAGCTGCCCTTCACTCACTGACTCAAGGGTGATGAAGTCTCTCACAGGCTCCCTGTGAAAACCATGTGTCTATATTGGACCCCTGGGGGAAAAAGTCTTGACTCTGAGCCATAACTAGGATGTTCATATACTTTCAAATTCAAACTGGGTAGAAGAGAGGGATGCTGGACGAGCTATTGGACAGGACTGGATAAGATGCTGGATAGAACTGTCTCTAACAAACAAAGACACATGGTCCCCCTTCCATGGTAACTTTGGGGATTATCTATGACTGTTTTATAATAGATCTGTAACTGGTCCCCTTTCTTGAAAGATGTCTCAGACACTGAAGACTGTGTCTTCAAAAGAAGTAGTCACTGGCATGTACCTAACAGAAGGCGGAAAATATCAAAAGTGGTCTTGGCACCATTGCTTCTGAGTTTTCAGCCTGGAATACAGTCTTCTCCCTGAGAGCAGCAAAGGAGGTGGTTTGTCAAGAGGAAGGTGGTGCAACACCAAGACTCTTGGCTGAAATTCCATGTTTGTGAGGGTGTTCCTTCCCTCCCACATTGCTTAGGGAACCCACACAGAGGAACATCTGGCTAGATGCAACCTACAAAACAGGCTGTGAAACATATTAGCTCCCTGAGGCCAATGGGAGCCCACCTAGTAAATGAGCAGGAAAGAGCCCCACAGCGAATTCTGGAAATGGATCCGTCTCACACGGGGCCTGTCTTTCTGTAAAGAATGAAGTCCCAGCCAACAATTCATGATGAGATCTGATGGCATTGGGGAAGCTGTCTCGGGAGTCAGAGCCATTAACATAAGGAATCAGTCAGGACCTAGAGCCACACTGTCTGCCAGTTTATCACAACCGAGAGGAATAAGAAGGGAGGAGAAACCCTGGATTGTCAACACCAAAGACTCCACAAGGAGCCAGTCTCTAGTGCTTGCTACGTTCCCAAGTGCTAAGTGCTTTTGATTCAAATTTTCATTTGATTTTCACAATAACCATAAGGTCTGTGTATTATTCCCATTTTGTGGATCAGCCATATGAGTCTAAGGAAGATACACAACTTTCTCAAGGGCACACAGCTGGGAATGAAAACCCAAGACAGCCTGCCTCTCAAGCCCTTACTTGTAGCTATGCGAGGAGTAAAGTATCACCTTTCTGCCTTCAGACACTTTCTCCAGCTTCTTGCTGCAGCTTGGAATCCTCTAGGTTAGGGTAGAACTTGAGGTTGTGTCATGAACTCATCCGTTAAGCACCATCTCCCAGAGCACCGAGTATGTGTATTTATATTTTCTTAGGTAACCACAATGATGGATAAGCACTGCTGACCTCTCAGGCTAAAGGTGAACATCTGCCTGCAGAAAGGGACCTTTCCTCACTGGTCATTGCTCAGGTGTGAAAGCAAAAAAGGGGAGGACAAAGGAGGAGTCACACATAATTACTTGAACAATTTAACAGGTTCCTAACTTCTGATTCCAATTAACCTCTGAATTTAGTCCTGGCCCAGTCTGCTGACTCCCAGCATGGTGGACCCAAGCCCCCAAACTAGTATAGGGTGTGTTTCTGGCAACTGTCACGGGATCCTGATGAAGGAAGGACCAATTTGATTCATAACTGACCAGGGCTGTTGTGCAGGAAAATAAGCCGGTGATTACAGGGAAAGAGCTCAGTCTCAGGGAAGCTGACACATGGCCAGCACCTCGACTGCTTTCGAGCACAGAACATTGGAGGACAGACAGATGACTCAGAACTGAAGCCTGAGATCTGAATCAGCAACACCCACAAATAACCACCTGTCCATTTGGACTTCTCTCTCCTGCTTAATTAACTGCTGCATTGTCAACATTCTTCTCTTCATATCTCTTTTTACTTCTCATTTACCCAGACTGATGGGAAGTAAATGCTCCTCAGAGTGACTCCACCAAGCTTTCTGTCCCCGAGCTTCTCCAGAATTACAAAGCCAATCAGGCCACAGAATTTGCTGTTAGGATGGTCTAGATCAGGTCCTTGCTTCATCTCTTCTCATCTGTATAACCTTGAAAATGATACTTAAACTCACCAAGCTCTAATCCTTTGCTTTCTCATCTATGTCATGGGGATAACAACTGCACCTACCTCATAGGGGTGTTTGGGAGGATTGCCCCCCTTTGGTCCATGTGAACTAACCATGAGGAATCCAGCCACACTGTAGTAAAAATCGGTGTCCCAAAAATGGACAGTTTTGGCACATCTTTTACAATCAATAACTTCCATCTAAATTTCCTTCTCTACAAAGTGCATAAATTATCACATATATGCAAATATGATTATGACTTAATTATTAGGGCTGATTGGTGATTAATGTTTTGATTTTGATCAATCACACCTCACAAATCATAATAAAACATTTAAGGCAACTGGCAGGATGCTAATAATGCAGTTTTCCTTCAAACCTTGTAATGACCCCCAAACCAGTCAGAATAAGCTCTTTGCTGAAATCTTCATTTTAGAAAGAAATTATCTGAAAAAGGCAGTTCATAGGGGAAAAAAAAGTCAATAAAACTATGAAAAATGCTTAATATTACTCATAAATAAAGAAATGCAGTATAAAGGGAGTAATGATTTTAACTCTTCAAAGTGACATTTAAACATTAATAATAACACCGAATATGAAAGCAGATTTCAAGGATTAGACCTACTAATAAACACTGATGTATTATTTTTGAAGAGAACTTATCCAATTTGTCCAAATTCAAAATGTACTTACTTTTTGACTTGACTATACCACTTCTAGGAATTTCTCCTAGATAATTTTTATTCTAGCTATCTTTCTATCTATCTATTTATCTTTCTATCACATGTAACTATAACACGAGGCTTTTTATCTTAACTTTGCTTATGATACTCAAGAAACTTGGAAATAGACATTGATGTAGAATGTCTAATGAAGTGTGGTATGTACATATGACAAAGGCCTGGAGGGGCCAGCTTAAAGAAGGCATCAGATATATATTTATTTAATGACATGAAAAAAATTGTTCAAGGTCTACTAAATGAAAGAAGCAGGCTTCACAATGATATATGTAGTCAAACTTTATTATGTATCAGAATCAACTGAAGGTTTTGCTAAAATACAGACTGCTGGACTCACCTTGGAATTTCTGATTCAATGTGTCTGGGGCAAAACCTGAAATTCTGGATTTCTAACAAATTCCCAGGTGATGCCAATGCTGCTAGTCCTTGGACCACACTTTGAAATCCACTGATGCAGGCTGTGATACCATTGTATGTCTATTTATACATGAATAAATGTATTCTAAAGTAAAAATAATATTGTTGGTTTGGGGGCATAAGACTGAGCAATGAAGGAGAGTCTAAATTTTACTTTATATTATTTACACTATTTAAATTTGTACTATTAACATTTTCAACTATAACCAATTAATAATACTTTTTGTTTTTAAAAATAACCCGTCAGTCACTTGATTCATCATCACCTCCCCTTTTATTCTGAATACTCATTTCTTGAATAGCTTGCATGTTCCAAGTATTTTCTACTTGTCTGCAAGTAGAGAACACATTGTTGATATGGACTCTTAGCTGTCTGTTGCTGTGTAACAGATTACCCCAATTTTAGCAGTTTAAACTTAGCGACAAAGATTTATTAGCTCAGAGGACTAGGAGTTCAGGAGCAGCTTAGCTGGGAGAAGGTGCTCTTACAAGGTCACAGTCAAGCTGTCAGCTGGGACTACCATCTTTCTCAGGCCATGAACTGGGGCTAGAGAATCCACTTCCTGCTTTACTTATGTGGCAGGGGTCTTGATTCCTCACTAAGTCAGTCATGTAATTTTTAATTATGATCCAAGCTCTCAAACATCTTGAAATGGGTAATATGATGGCTTATTACTAAGGTAAAAGTATTTCTCGTTCATATCACAGGTCTGTTTTTTCATTGAAAATTAATAAATTATTATTTTGTTAACCAAGAAGAAAAGGAAGGACTAAAGGATGAAAGAGATAAAGAAAAAGAAATGAGAAAAGGAAGAAAGGGAAAGAGGGAGGGAGGGAAAAAACGAATATGATAGAAGGGAGCAAGGAATACAGAGGGAGGTATATTTGAGATCAGGGCTCCTACCACATTTCAGATAGTAGAATAATCAGGTGATACATTATGGTTAACTCAGGGTTGAAATCAGTTTATTTTTCAACATTCATTGAGCATCTATTAAGTGCCAGGCCTTGCCTGGGGAGCTCATGATGCACGGCTATGAGAGACAAAGGTTCTACCCTCAAACTCACAGTGAAGACTGACCTACAGGCAACAATAACAAAAGAAAATAAAAAGTAATTAGCGTTTATTTAGTCCTAATATGCTATGCCACACATTCTTTTTACATGATTTCATTTGATTATTACGATAACTCTGGAAAGTAGTTTTATTGTATCCATTTTATAGAGGAGAAAATTGAGGCACAGGTAGGTTAGGACTTGAGTTAAAACAAGGACTGTGTGTGCCCTCAGAGCCTGAGCCTCAGGTACTTGTAATCTGGCTTTGAAGTAAGTACTTAAGACCTTTGAGATTAAGGCCCTACTTTGAAATGAGTAGGGGGTGGAGAGGTGTGGAAACTAAGAGATAGATTCCAACTAAGGGCATCAAAGAGGGACCTCTGGCATTGGAACTGGGTCTTTAAAGATTACTTGAGACTTAACATGGAGAAAAGAAGGTGTCTTGGTGGGAAGGAAAAAATATTGCAAAGAGAACCACAGACGGGCATCTGTATAGTCATGGACTTCTAGTTGGTACATATTATACAGAGAAAAAGCAATAGGGGTGGGCTAGAGGTGAGATTTGGGACAAGGTGCAAAGGGCTTTGTATACCCAGCAAAGAATTTGCACTTAGTGTCATGAGAGGTGGAAACCAGTAAGTTCTTTAAGCAGAGTGAGTTACTAAGATCTCTCTCTTTGGAGGATCCCTCTGGACCAAAGTGGGGGAATGATCACAGGAAGAGAAGTTACTGGCAGGGAGACCAACTTGGGGTGATGTCCGTCATGAAGGTAGAGGTGGCGGAAGCAAAGTTAGATAATATTTTATGGATAACAGGAAGAATGGGCCAGGTCACAGAGACATTTGAATGATGGCTGTAAGCTGGAGAAGAGAGAGAAAGGGAAAGGAAGATGCCCCTGTTTGGCCTTGGCCACACCGAGTAAGATAGTGCCTCCCTCTGAAATTGGGGACCAGAAGGAGAACCATGTATGAGAAAGGGATTTATTGTTCGTAAAAAAAATTACAGTAATAGCAATAGCAAATATTTCTTAAGTGCTTACTATGCAGCACACGCACTGCTAAGTTTAGTACTTTATAAGTACCATCTCATATTTTATCCTAAAAACAAAACAAGTACTAATTTTACCAGAATTTTGCAGAATGAGGAAACTGAGGCACAGAATTCATTAACTTGCTTGTCCACACACCACTTATAAATACTAAATCCGAGATTCCATCCCAGGCCTTTAAATGCAGAGTCTGTATCTTAGCCATTGTGTAACATGGGTGCATCATTTCATCTTGGTTTGAACGAAGATCTCTCTTTGGAGGAAAGGGGTGGGAGTGGGACTCGCACCGAAATGGCAGACAGTCTCAAACCTCATTTGAAGTACCAAGGAGATGTCCAGTTCCATTATATAGTTTCTGAATAAAAGATGGTAATGCCGTTCAGAGGTGACCGATTTAGTATGGCTTGTTCTTAGTACAGAGTTGTCTTTCCCGCCCCCTCCCGCACCAATAATGAATATGCATTTGCTCTGAACCATTAACCCTCTCTCCCTGGGTTGCCCTGGTGACCAATGGAATTTGCAAGGCAGCTGGGTAAGGTCATGGGTCAGGCTCTAGTTATAGAAAACACACCCTGGACCTTTGTGTCCTCAATAACCAAGCTGGTCTCACCAACTGAGAGGGCTAATTGGCCCCGTCCCTTTGAAATGAGGACACAGCATAGCTGGGAGTTAATAAAATGTATCTAGAAGGGCACAGGCTCACATCAAAATCACAGGGAGGAATTGGGGACATAAAGATTCCTGAGTTCCAACTCAGGTCTCCTGAATCAGGATCTCTTAAGGGGATCCCAGAAATCTGCATTTTTTCTTAAGTTTCCCAGGTTAGTTTTATGCACAGGTAGGTTTGGGAACCCCTGAATATAGCCTCCCCTCTCTTGTGCTGTCTCAGAGGATAATTGGGTGGAATGGGGCTCTAGGTGCTGAGCTGGGGGAAAATAGGAGAATTAATGTACATTATATCTCCAATTTATCATACTGGAGTGCTGTAACTGAAGGAACAGATGACAATAATTGGGGCAGGGGCACAGGAATGAATAGGTGACTTAATATTCCTGCGTTGGTAGGAAGAAAGGATCTACTGCTTCTAGATCCCCCAAATGCCCAAATGGTAAGGGGCAAGAGTACAGTAAAGTTTATTTATGCAGAAGAAGCTTCTAATGGAGATGCATTGCCACACCTTAAATTCCTGGAGAAGGATCCCCTTTAACTGATTGAAGCAGTGATAACGAACTTTCTGTGACTCCCAAGGAGCCCCACGATGCAGCAAAAGAAGGCAGCAGCTCATGGCTGACCCTGTGGGAGTGCCAGCCTTGACTCTAGATCACCCTATTTCCCAAACTGCAAAGGGCCAGTTGTGGGGGTAACTAGTAACAGAGACTGGCATCCATTTTAGATCTTTGCCCTGAGCTCCTTTGTCAGGCAGCAGAGATGAAGCCCAGGTCTTAGGATCTCCGTCTCCCTAGAGATCTTGGTTTCCCTGAGCATTTTTAGATATTTGAAATTATACTCCTGTGATTGTCCCTTTCTATACTTGATTTCTCATAGGGACTGGCAGGCTGACCCCATTCTGGCTACTCCAAAAGCACTGACCTCCAGTCATGTCTATCCATCTATTGAGAGGCCACATCCAGCATCTCTTCCAGGCCTTTCTGTGTATGGCCAGTAACTTGTTCTGTAGGCATTGCACTGGGAACCCAGCTCTTACTCCTAAAGTGCGTTCCTTCCCCTGGAATCTGGGGAGACCCTGGTGGCTGTGACTGACAGAAGGTAGCAGAAGTGCCGCAGAACCAGGGTCCAGGCCCAGGCTGTAAGAAGCCAGCAACTTCCTCTAACTTCCACTCTTGGATCCCTGAACAGTCACGTAAGAAGTTCAGTTCTTGCTGGAGAGACCCCTGGAGAGTCCCTGAGAAAACATGGAAAGGGGTGAAGAGCCTGGGCGAGCCTGAGCACCCTGTCCTCCCCAGACGTGTGAGCGAAGCCGTCTTGGATCCTCAGCCCAGGCCAGTCACTAGCTGAATACCAGCTAGAGATCCCAGGCAGTAGAGTCACAGGGAACAGAAAAAAAGCTCCACTGAGCTCTGCACTTGAATGCCTGATGCACAAAATCATGGGGTATAATTAAGACGGTGGTCGTTCAAAGCCACTAAGTTTTGGGGTACGTCGTTAGATAGCAATAGAAAACTGGAACAGAGTCTCAAAGAATTTGAGTCGAACCCCCCAGAAGAGGTGGGGGTTCATGTTCCAAGTTACATATATGTCAAGAACAAGAGTGTCAGCCATACTTCACCAGACAGGCAACGCCTGGGAGCAAAGAGTCCGTCAGTTCCCATGTTTCGAAAACGATCCTATGTGCACAGGAGACCAAATGGATCGACCTTGTCCGTAAAACTGCCCCTTCAACACGCATGCGCCATCTTCTTCCTTCTCTGGCAGGGCACGAGCCTTTAAGGAAAAGCTGTCGAACACTTTGCTTAAAAGAGTGATCCTTATTTTAAAGGTTCTTTGTTGAATTGGGGTCAAAAGAAAGGAAAGTCCCTGGGAGTCCAAGAGGGGCGATTTGGAAAAGTATAAGGCAGTGACTTTGTTATGATGACTCAGCTGCCTTGATCTCATTCTCAGGGGTCGACTGGGTCTGGGGGGAAAATGAACCCCTGGAACCCACAGCCGGAGGTGGAGGTTTTCAGTCAGAACCGTCACTAAACCCAGCTTTCAGCACCAGTGGCTCCTCTTCTCCTCTCTCTTTCACTTTCTCTCTCCCCTGTGATTGTTAGAGAAACCAGGAGCACCCCGACCCCCCTAGAACCTCAGTCCCAGAAAGACAAAGGCGAACGCCCCTGTCGTCATGGCCAGGGAAAACCAGGTCTGTACACACTAAGAGGAAGTGCCAAGGCGAGGGCTCTACTAAGATTACGGGCTGTTAATAAGGAAAGACAGAAGCCAGGCGGTTTGATGTACAACTCGACAAGCAGAGGTTAAGGGGAGAGCCCGGGCAGGCTCATTTGCAAACTTGGTCCTGTTTCATTAAGTGAGAGCAGAGACAGCCTGTCTCAATCCAGCAGAGAAGGACCTCATTATCCACGTAGGGAGCAAGAGATAAGAATCTTTTAATAATTGCTGGGAATTTTTTTATTATGATGTGGAATGCCAATTTAGGCCTCTCTTTGCAGGCTGGATACAAACAGCCTCCTTGGGAGTTAAAGCCACCTCCTCCCCCCCCATCCCCCCTCCCCCCACCCCGGGCTGGATGTGGTCATTAAGGACAAAGAGGAGAGAGACCGATGTTTGCTCTGGAGAAAGGCCACTGTTCAGGGGGTCCCAGTGGCTGCCAGGAGTCAGGTCTCCACCAGGCAGCTCCTGGCTTGGCTGTCCTGTCTCTAGAGCTTTCCCAGAGCCCTCAGAGGCCAGCTGCCCAGGCTTGTCTTCCTGGGCCCTGTTTCCCTACCCTTAGTTGGTCCTGAATCTCCTCAACACATTCAGAGTATCTGTGAAGGGCTGAGCTGTTACTTTCTCTCACTTTGAAAAACTTGGGTACAAGGATTTAAACAGAAATTTTATATCATTTCTTGAGAGACACAATGAATACTTCCTGTTCTAGCAGCAGTTAAATGTGAAGAGAAGTACGATGAAAACTAGACAAGTTTGTTATGTTTTACTTAGATACCTTTGCCTGCCAGAAATTGGGCTCTTTCTTTGTTTAAAAAAGCACTTAGAAAAAGGTTAGGTGTTGTAGACACTTTAGAACTAATCTGATCCATTGTCCTTGATGTAATCTGAAGGATTGAAAGAGAATTAAAAGGGAAGTGGCTTTTTTTGTGATGTAATTTTTAACCTCACAGTGTGTAGAACAGTCTAGATTTGTGGCACTCCTGTCTGGGGCTCTCATTGGAAGGCTGCGTAGGCCTGAATTGGAGACGTGTGTCCTGAGGCAGCATTTCCTCTGGCAGTGGCTGCGGCTCATCCTCAAAGGCCCAGGAGAAGGGAGACCAAGGCCTAACAAGGCCTGCAAGGCTCTGATCCTCTGGCCCTGGGCTGTGCTGGGGGCTCCCTTTGATCCCACACAGCTGGGCTTTTAGTCTAACCCTCCAAAGGATCCCCACAAGCAGGTCCTTAATTCTCTCACCAGCCTCCTTCCCCGCCTCCCGCCCTCGCTCTGCAGGCCCCTTCCCTTTTCTCTCCCCCTCTCTTCCTGCATCAGGCCCTGCGGGGTAGATGCTGAATGACAGTGATGGTGGGTTTTAAGTCCGAGGTGTCAGGAGCAATGAGGCGTCTTCGAGTCAGACAGGCCTCCTGTTTCCATCTCCACAAGCGAGGGCACCATGCCCAGGGCGGGAGGCTCCAGGAGCTGTCTGAGTGTTAGCTCAGCGCCTGCTCCTTGGCTGGGTTTCAGGGAGGCCCGAGGAAGCTAGGGGTGTTGCTTGCTCCCTGGTGGAATCTGTGCTGACAGCTGGAAGGCTTCGGTGGGTCCCTGGTGCACAAGCAAACAGTGGCTCCGAGGCAGACCTGGCTGAGGGAGCTTCCTGAGCGCCTTGCAAACCTATTCTCCTGACGTTGCCCCCAAGCAGTAATTTTATTATTATTAACTATATTAATTATCTAACAATCACAGCTGCTAGTCACTGGGGGCAATGGAGTGTGTTGTTAAGACAGGAAGCCCCTGGGTCTGAGTAAAGCATTTGCCACTTCCTAGCAGCTTGACATGGGAGCAGTTGTTTAAGATGTCTAAGCCTCAGTTTGGTCATCTGTAAAAATGGATAATAGTGGTTCCTACCTGTGCTGAGATTCAAAGGGACAAAGAGGCAAAGCTGGCCGGTTCTAGTCAGATGAGGCAGGGTGCAGGGCAGGGACGGGTGGGGCTTCTATACCTTTGACAACACCTGTGGGACAGGAGTCCAAATTCTGCTTCTACCACCTCTCAGTTAACCCTGGAGTCTCAGTGTCCTTATCTAACAAGTGAGAATTATTATACTTCCCAAGGTGGTTCAGAGAATTGAGATAATAGCTGTGAAATCTCCCATGGGGAGAATGGGGGAACAGGTCCTGTTTACACCAAAGAAAGAGGGAGGACGGCATGGAAGTGCAGGATATACAGGATGAAAGTGTTCTGACCTGGCTTTTAAGACCCTTATTGTTGGTCTCCTTCAAACTTTAAGTCCCCAAAATTGACTTCTCTCCAGATTTGTGTGGCCCTGGCTTTGTCCACATGTACGCAGACCTGGTGTTTCACACTTGCACACTTCGAAAACTAAGAAGCATATTTCTTTGACCTGGAATGTGCATCTTTTTCTTTTCACCTACTGGCATTGTATATATCCTGAAGTCACCTCCTCCAAGAGACTTCCCTGACTGCCTTTGAGCCCTATAGTGCCATATAAAGAAAAGAGGTTAATAATTTCCTAGGAAGTACTTGCTTCTCTCACTAAGGTGTTTAAAAAAATAAAAAGGTGGCCGTCATTGTTGGGAAGCTGCTCTGGTCTCCTGTTCATTGCGGGCCTGAGCCAGATGCCTCGGTTACTGTAGGATGGCTTCGAAGTTAGCATCTGTATGGTTTTCTTCCTTTGGTGACTTTGAACCAAAGGGATTCTCAAAGTCTGTCAACACCAGGGATAAAACAGAATGCTATGAAAGGAAGAGACTTAGTTCATATAGTTAGAAATTGAGGAGAGGAGAAAGGAAGCAATTTTCCTGGCTCACTTGATGCACAGGCACCGTGGTATTCGAAATGAAGTGTCAAAGACAGCCTTGATGCTGTCCTGACCTTGTGCACCCACATGCAAACGCACACTCTTTAACTCTTTGGCTGCCGAGCCAGTCTTCTGACTCCCCGTGCCTGTGGTTCTCTTTTCCACCACCCTCAAATGCCTGGGTTCTTCTCTTTCTTTAGGCTTCTTCTTAAATGACATCTCCTCCAGGAAGCCTCTCCTGACTACATTATCTAAATTCATGCAACCCCCATTTTTTTCTCTCCTTGACTCCTGTTGAGTTCTTTGATAATACTTATTGCAGTGTAAAATTATTTTATTTTTATTTATTAGGTTATGTTTTGGTCTCTCCCTGTAAAATATGAGTTTCATGGTTTTAAGAGCCTTTTCCTTCTTGTTTCTCACTATAGCCCAGTGCCTATTACACAGTCTGGTATATTAGATGTTAATGAGTGTTTGCTGAATGAATACGTGAAGGTCCAAAGGAACTCTGAGTGGAGTATGGAATAGAGCTTTTGACTTGAAGACCTTCCTGAGGAAAAGCAGTCCATGAGCTGGCCCGGGATCCTTGGTGGCACCATTCCTTTTGCTCCCTTTGCCCTCGCCCCCTGCTTTCAACTACAAATAATTGCCTCTAAATCAAGGCCAGGACAAAATTAAGGCTCTAAAATGATTGCATTTAGTTAAGATTCCCTTTGTGTCTGAAAACTCTATGCAGGGAAAGAAAGGACCCAACTTGGATGGTGAGGTTGATAAGTATGATTTGGAATTCTAAATAAAGTGCTGGGCTGAGTCGCATAAGTCCCCCATGCTTTGTATTTATAGTAAGTGCTTTGAACTATCAACATCCCAGAGAAGCAAGTCTGTAAACTCTGTCGGAGGCAGACACTTTGCAGACTCTGCTGCAGTCACCTCTCTTATATACTTCCTCAATTCATTGCAAACCCAGCCTCAGAACTAGGCAAATACAGGCCAGTGGATCAACATCTCCCACAATGGGAGGGGTATTTCGACAGTGGCTAAGAGCTCATGTCTTAAACCAGATGGAGTGGGCTTTAAATTCTGGCGTCTACACCACAAGTCACTTGTCAGACCTTGAGCAATTTAATTAATCTCTCCAAGTAAGCCTCAGTTTGGTAAAATAGGAATAAAAATACCTCCGTCACGGGACCTATGTACAGAGTGAATGAGTCAAGGATTGAGAAAAAAGTTGCTAATATTATTATTATGTGTTTTGGGATTTTCTCTGCTGTAGTTGTGATTCACTGGGTCATTCTACCTTGTTCATCTGATTTGCCCAAATCTACTTAGGAGGACACTGCAACCAACAATAGCAGTTGCCCAGTGCATGACAACAGAAAATAACCACCACCCTCAGGAGTTGATGCAGCCGTGCAGGAGACTGTCATACATACAGATGATTAGGAGACAGTTTGGGAAATCTGAAATAAAAGTAGGAAAATGGCCAAGGTACCCAGAGGAATGAGCAATCTCATTTCTTGAGCTAGTCATGGAAGGCTTCATGGAAAAAGTAGCTTTTGAGCTGGATGCTGGGTCACGAAAATGATGAGCGAGGGTGTGAATAAAGGCACAGAAGTGTACGAATGTGAAGGGACAGCATTCTCCCAGGGAACTAAGGCTTCGGGCTGCCCTGTAGGACGTTAGGGGTGCAGTGGTGGCAGGTGCAAGGTGAGTCACATAGACTTAGTTGTAATTTCTTCCGAGGCCCTTGGAGAATCAAAGAAGTCATGGTGTGGGAGTGGAGCACTTGCCCAGGTTTGCACTGAAAATGGGGCAAGAATGACAGCAAGTGGGATATTCCAAAGGCTGGAGCATTCACCCATTTCAGAGAAAATAAGGACTCATCTTCACCAGGGCACTGGGGGTAGAGGCAGAAAGTCTGGAGGAATATTTAGAAGGCTGGATGGAAAGACTTAGTAAACTCATTGAGTAGCAGACATCTGCGTGATGGAGGCTCTTGGAACAACAATCAAACTTAGTGAAACTCATCAGAATGGACCTGTGCTAATATCCCTGTAGAGTGGTGGCAGGTGCAAGATGAGTCACAGAGACTTGGTTGTAATTTCTTCCAAGGCCCTTGGAGAATCAAAGAAGTCAGCTATTTGTCAGTCCCAGGAGGAGCTGAAGAACCTCAGACAAGTCATTCCCATGCAGCAAGACTTGGAAGATGGGGCAAGCTTGTGACTTGAAGTTTGAGTTCCAAGGAGATTGGGCAACTCAGACCAAAGGAACAGTCCACAGCCTGCCAGACCATATTCCCAGAGAATATTGTCTTTAGAATACATCCATTCCCACCTTCTCCCTATGGTTGTTAATTTGGCCATGATATCTCCTTTGAGGTGAGAATAGTGTGGCCTCAGAACCCAAAAGTTACAGGAACTGATATCCACTGGAAACCTCTCCCTGCTGACTCTGGGTCACCTGTAGGTCACTCTAGCCATCCATGGTGTCAAAAGAACAGTAAGGAGAATGAGCAGAAAGATGCTATATAGATAAGGACCAGGTAGCCAGGTAGCTTTGCATTTGGGCCCAACTCTACCAAGACTCTGTACTTTGGAATGTGTGTCTCCAGTCATTAGCACAAATACACAAGGACTGGTGATGTTTTCTGAGGCTGAGCTGATTCTTTGATGTTTCTGCAGCACTGGCACCAAAGAGAGAGGGCAACAGGGTGCTCTCAGATATGAGAACTGGGAAGAGTGGGGCAGGAGAAAATGAGAGGGAGAGTGAGAGAGAGAGGATGAAATAAGAGTGGGTAACATTTACTGTGGTCTTAACTTTTACCAGACAGGGTACCAGTGACAGCCGTATGAGGCAGATTATTACCATCTTTATCACCTTTCCCCCAGATAAATGCAAGAACCCCCTAAAGAGTCCCCATTTTAGCCTTCCATACCGTGGCCACAGTCACTCTCTCAGACTGTAAATGACATTGTGGAGCTGCCCTTTCCACAATAACATCCAAAGTCCTTACCATGGCTGCCAGGGCCACCTGCTGTCACTCCTACCCATGTCTTCCTTGCTCAGTCTCATCTAGTCCGTCTAGCCATCCTACTGCTTCTTACACCAAAAGCTTCAGGACCTTTGCACGTCTGTTTCCTCTGTTTGGAAACTTCTTCCTGCACAACTTTGTGTAGCTTCCTCTCTCACTTCACTCACGTCTTTGCTCGAGTGTCTCTTCCTCAGAAAGGCTTTCTCTTGCTGCTTTAGCTAAGAGTACTCTCCATTACTCTCTATTGCTTTACACTGTTTTATCTTTTTTCATAACACTCATCACCTGACCTATCACATGTTTTGTCGTCTGTCGTTGATTATCCGCCTCCCCAACGGGAGCATTAAGTCCCATGAAGGCAGAGGTTTGCTGTTGTCATCATTCTCCCCTGTATTCTCGGGGCTAAAAAGTGACTGGCTCCCGGAGGGCACACAATAATTTCTTGCTGAACAGAGGAGTGAGTAGAGAAATGATTATGGTCCATGCTACATGCCTTTAAGCTATTTAATAGTTCCCTTACCTTGATGATGTAAATGTCATTGTTACTCCTATTTTATAAAAGAGGAAATAGAAGCTTTCAGAAGTTGGATAACTTCCCCGGGGTGAAGCCGCTAGTGGGCAGCAGGAGCAGTGATTGGAACCCAGCTAGCCCAACTCTCTGGTCCACCAGGTGAGGTGATCTATACAAAACATCTGGAAGACAATGAAGGTAAATGAAGGTCTCCTACCCGCAACTGACCCAAGTAGTGAATAGTTTCATACCTAGGTATTCGCAGTCTCAGCTGTGTACAGAGTGAACCCCTTTTAGGGAAAATCATAAAAATGTTGTTGCCCATAACTCAGGGAAGGCAAGGTCTGCAGAAACTGCTCCTGGAGAGAAGAGATTGTAGCTTCTCCATGTAATCTCAGTCCTGCATCCCTGATTCACCTGAGAGCTCAACCACACCTCAATCTCAAAGGCAACATCAGCATAAAGTAAACTCCATGACCTGGCAGTGGGAATCGGGTTTGCGATGTTCTCATGCCACTTAAATCTTGCAACTAAATCTGGTGTTTCTATGGTGAGGCCTTCACATCATGGCCATGCTCAGAAGCCATGACGTTCCAGAACAAACCCAGCTAAGCTCCTAAGTCATTGCCAAGACACCTTTTTTTTAATGACCTGGCATCTTCTGCCTGCTTCCAGATTTTTCCATACCATCTTGCTCCCTGTCTTTTTTTAAAGGTTATTTGTACCTTCTGAGATACCCCATGTACCCCTCTTCATTTCATTCCCTGTGACCCCTTCTTCAGATTCTTTCCATTTCTACCTTCAGATTCCATCCAACTCACAGACACTGGTGCCGCTTCAGTCTCAGTTTTGATATCTTAATAGAAATTCAAAAAAACATTATTTAGATACTGGAAATGTGGTGCCATTAACAGAAATTGCAGAGCCCAGGATATGGGGGATGGGGTACTAGGGAGGGGCTAATTTAAAATTTAAATTATTTGCACACTTTGAGCTGGTGCATATATCTTGGTATTGATTGAAGCTCTTTGGAAGCTATTTATGTTTTCAGCACACCTATAAGGCTGAGATTTATACTGTATTTGGTGTTTAACTAGCCTCTTAATGCATCCTGTTGAGCCATAGTATTGGTGGGGCTTATTGTAAATTTCAGCCTTGGAGCTGAATTGATTTGCTTAGTGGAGTTGAATTTAGGCCATTAAAATAAATAAATTAAATGAGTAAGAGGGACTTCCAGGCCCTCATGTTATATTAAAATCAACCAAAGGCAGGGACACAACCTCCAGAGTCATGATTGGGTATTGTGTGCCAGGCTTAGAGCATGAAGGATTCCCTTTGGCGTGGCCTCACATAGTAAACATCAGCAGTGTGGAATTAAGGGAGAGACCATGGCAAGCACGTGTACATGGTTTGAAGTTAAGACCTGAATTCACACCCTGATTTTACCTAAACACCCATAACTGGATCTTCTTGTTCCTGGTTTCCAATAGAGTGGCCCAGCCCAGTGAGTAAGTAGAGTTCGAGTCTCCATTCAAGGGTCTCGTCACATTATACTTCACCTTCCCACGTTCAGCTGGATTGTGAGAAATGTGCAGCCATTTGGATTGGGACAACAGCTCTTGGCCATCTAGGGCTGATGTTTAGAGACTTCTCTTGTTCTAGTGATCCTTCAGAATCATTAAGGTGGTCCCGGTTATGTCAACGCTCTAGTGAATCTACTGGTTTCAGTGCATCTCAGGCTACCAGGATCCAAGCTATTTTCTGACAGATTCACTCCAGATAAAGGCTTATTTTACCTCCTAGAGATAGGAAGAAAGTTCTGAAATCAGCAGACAGTTTATAGCCTGTTGTCTTTCTGATTCTCTGAAATGGCAGTGTTTTCCTTTGCAGTCAGTAAAGAGATGCTGTTCATTTGAGCTGGCTTTTTCTTGGGACTCAAAGCATACTGGTCACCAGCCAGTGTCAAGAGTAGGCTGCTATCAGTTTTCTCTGAAGGAAAAGCAGGGCCATGGAAGCTGGTTGTGACCAGAATCCTGGTGGCTCCAGGAGCAGAAACCAGAAACTTTCCCTCTTTCCTCAGCTGGGTCAGGCAAGGTCTTCCTCTTTCTGTCAGCCTAGGTCTCTTGTTTAGACAGTTTAGAATTCCCCAGAGACCATACCGTCCTCTCTTTACAAGTCACAGGCCATTGTCTCTGAGAATACTTGGTTAAAATGAGAAAGGCCTTGGATTATCCAGGCTTTCAATGTCCTGCACTCTGGCCTTGACTTATGCACTCATGGATCCTATCTGAGAAATTACATAGTCTTGAAAATGTTGGAATCATGGAAAAGCAAAGGATAAAAAAGAGCATAAACAGTTTGTATTTGTGTACTTTTATAGTCTCTTTATCATTTCTTTTTAGTAGAAAAATGCTTGCTGGGCATTCTCTCAACAGGGTGAGTATGTCTTTGTCAGACAGACATGTTGAATAGTGAAGGCAAATGATGCAGCAGGTCCTAGTAGTTTCCTCTAGGTGAAATGCAGAATACTGGGGGTGCAGGATGCGAGGCGAAAAAAGTGTGTGGGAGGAACTTAGAAATGCCAGGTTAAGGAGTTTGGACCTCATTCTGTAGGACGTTGGCTTATCTTGAAGGAGTTTTGAGCAAAAGAGCGCATTATACAATTTGTACATGAGAAATATTTTGCTGTTAAAATCTTAGGGTAGATTTGACATAGGCGAGCTTTGAGGCACAGAGATTAAGGGAAAGTTGCCCTGCGCGAGAGGTGATGAGGCCTTAAAATTATGAGTAAATCGTAATGCCATTCTCATGTGAGATGACTTAAGAAGTCATTTCCTGAAGTTTATAATCATTCCATTACCACACACACACACACACACACACCCTACCTCACGCCATGTCACCATGCAACAGAAAATGTACTCATTCATTTCTGAAATATCAATTAAAAAATTTATTCCAAAGACAATAGAAGTCTCCATGACACTCTTCAATTTCTCTTAGAATATAATCTCGAAATCATGAGCATGTGTGAGGGACTGGAAAAAGAATCAATATTGCTGATTCCACAGAGTTCTTCAGTCTCCTTTATTTAAGTCCAGTATGAACGTTCAGCTTTTTTTTTCCCCAAGTATGCCTGTTGAGCAGGGAGAAGTTGCCACAAACCTCTTCTATGAAACTTGGGCCCTCTTCAAAGTAGTGATATTATTTCAGTAAAATGCCTATGCAAGAGCTCACCCCATGGTAAAAATCCATTTAAACTGGCTCTGGTTTATTTACTGTACCCAGAGCAGAGTGGAACTGGAGCTGGGATAATTAAGCCCTAACTCATCAACACTTCATGGAACAGCACACTTGGAATAGAGAACTTCAAAATGGGATGGCTGGCAGGACTGGGGCAGGCTGACCTTGGCTGAACTCTGAGAAGGGGCAAACATGTTTCTGAGTTGCACACCAATACTGAACTACACAGCCTGAGGACTGATCCAGTCAAAATACCAATTACCCCAGGTCCCACCTGCCGTAATGACCTCACCCAGGTTCAGGGCCTTATGAGGCCAGCTAGGATCAGTAGAATAGTTTATTTTCTTAAAGATTTCTATGTGTTCTTCATAGGCTGACGTAGGGAAGAACAGATGCTAGGAAAGCATTGAGCATCTTTTATGTACCAAGCACTGTGCTACTTTTAAAAATAAAGTTGGGTTCTAGGTTCCATGCCCAGTCCAAGCTTCCTAAGAGGGATTAAATGAGATTTGTTCCCAGCCTACTCTCTACACACATTTTCTCCAAGTACCTCTGATCCTATCTGCAGCTCCCTAGGTACTCAAAAATACCAGCGATTTTTGAGACAAACCAAGTCTTTCTAGCTGTCCTTTGTACATGTTCTTGTCTCAGCCCTTCCCTGCATCTTTCAAATAACTCTTACCCATCCTCAGGACTGCCCTAAGCATGTTCTTTTCTGTGACTCTCCCAGGAAGAATTATGTCTTTCTCTCTCTGCTCACTCCAGTTTTCATTTATTCATCTATTGTTTGATTCATTTCAATCCACAAATGTTAATAAATATTTAATAAAAGTGTTTAATTACATTAGAGACATAGTCTGAGGTGCTAGAGTTAACACAGTGAGTGAAATAACATCTCTGTCCTTCATGGAGATTGCATTCTAGAGACGGGGAAGAGAAAAGGGGGAAAAGTATATTCCAGACTAGGAAGAAAATGAAGGCTAAGGGGAATACGGCATGCAGGAGTGGGTGTTATTTTACATAGAGTACATTCCTAAAGTACATCAGGAAACAAGCTTTGCAGATACTGATGGGAGAAGTTTAAGAGTTTAAGAAAACAGCAAGTGCAAAGGCGGCATTATTAATGGCATATTCCAGGAAGAATCCACTCTAATCCCTAGTTCTATAACATATATAGTTTATCTAATGTATCACTTTGAGGTAGTTTCTCCTTTCTCTTTTCCCCAGAATGTAGGCCCCTGGAGATCAGAGACTAGGGGATATTTATTTCTCTATTCCCAGGGCTTAGCACTTCTCTTAGAATATAGTTGTTGCTCAATAAATACTTGTTGAAAGAAAAAATAAGTGATCTCATCAATCCTAACAATCACATGAAAGAATATGCCATTTTAGCTTGATAGATGATGAAAGAGACACGGAGAGATTAAATAATGTTTATATTTGCATAGCTAGTAAATATGCAGTGTTGTCTAGATTCTAACACATGTCCATAAGGCTCAGAGCAAAAATACTTGAAAGCACTTAAACGGTCTTACTTGTGAAGTCAGAGCAGATCCTCCTGTAAGCCCAGGGCCGGGTGCCTGCAAGGTGAAATTGGTGTGATATCGGTAGGTATCCTTGAACTGAGTTGACTGCCCACCTGCATGCCCCACCTTCTGGCTACCTTCCATTGTGTCCTTGGGAATAACAAATATGTTTGTTCTTCCGCCCATCAGAGTGTTGTGTGAGCAGAGCAGAGCAGAGCTTGGGTGGAATGCTGCTTCGGTTGGGTCCATCTCCATGGCTGGTTGATGGAAAGAAGAAGGGAACACCACAGAATACTGGTGAGAGCTAGAGCAGGGTAGAGGATGTCAAGAATAGATCAAGGCCAAGGATCTAGGGAGGGTGGAGGGAGGGTGGAGAGATTCTCTGTCTACATGTTTAATCAGCAGGGCCGTCACTGGAGCCCAGTGAGAAAGAGGGAATGATGGTACCACTCCTGGGCTGGGAGGTGACAGGGTTATAGACTTCTCCGAGCAGGGGCAGCCGGGCAGTGCCTGCTGTGTCTACATTGGGCAGGTGTGGGTGCTAGCAGGCACAGGGGTGTTATGCAGTCTTGTGGGAGGCCCCAGGCCCCTGGCTCTGGTGACTTTGCCCTGGGCCTGGATGTTTGCCTTGGCAGCCCTGGAGCGTTAGCCTTGGCCTCAGCATGACTCCCCAATGGCCAGAAAACCAGGCCAGCACACCTGAAAGTCATTAGCTTGGGTTCCCATTTTGTTCTCACATTTCCAAGCAGTGACCTGCAGCCATGTGTGACAGGGCAGGCACTTTATCAACTTGCTTTCCCCCAGCCACCCCACCCATTTACCTTCCCCTCTCCATCAGTCCTGCCCAACACTTACCAATCCCCCAAAACCCAGAGCTAACAAGGACCCTTTTCTTTCCTTTTTAATAAATATTTAAAAGATTTGAGTATTATTTTCATAACCTATTTAAGTCAGTTTTCATTTTTTCATTAATGAAGACTCAGGCTCAGTGCGGTTAAGTGACTTGCCCAGAATCACACAGCTAATAAAGTACAGAGTGTACGTAGGAGCTGAGGTCAATATGATATCAACAGGCTGTTGAATTGCGGGCGTCACACAACCATGCACCCCAACCACTCTAGTTAGTTCGCTATGCTGTTTCCTACCTGTGACATCTGAGATCACCTTTTCTCCTAATGTTAACCCAATGCTTAATTTGTCTAACCAGCAGTTACTTAAAAACCAATTCTCTTTTTGGTCTATTTGCAGTCACCCGGGCTTCTTATTAATTTTACCTTCTTTTAAAAATATTTTCTCTAGAGATATATTTTTCTAGCTTATGTTTTATTTCTCTAAAGCAATAGTTTTCAAGCAGGGACATTTTGTCCCCTAAGAGACGTTTGGCAATATCTGGAAACATTTTTTTGGTTCTCATCACAGGAGAACCAGGCAGGAGAGCAGTTCCCAGTATCTAGTAGATAGAGGTCAGGAATTTTGCTAAACTTTCTGTAATGCACAAGACAACCCTCCACAATAAAAAAATATTCAGCCACTATGTCAGCTGTACCAAGGCTGAGAAACTGCTCTAAAGCCATCAGTAGATGTGTATAAAAATATTATATTCAGACTGTTACATTTCAAGAAATAATTCCTTATCATGATAACATGGCACCATGAATCATTGATGTGGTGTGTTGTAGCCAGTTTGTACTAGCTCATTAAGGCTTCCGGTGTGCATTGCTTCCCAACTCCATGTTCAGAGACAATGTTGGTAGCTTGGAATTGACCATGGTGGGGATATTTGCACCACGGAAATTGGCAATGCTACATATCAGAGCTTTTTTCACACCATTCGGAACTTTCTGTGTGACACGGATTGTACATTGCCTTATTTAATCTTCATAACACCAAGGTAAGTATATCATTTCAATTTAATATTTGGAAGCTGAGGCACAAAAAATTAAAGCAATTTATCATACATAATATCATTATTAAGTGGTGGGGACAGGAATTAAAACCAGGCGGTCACAGTTCAGAGCCTGTACTGTAAACATTACACTGCCTAGCCAAACATTAATTAGAAACTCAAATTGGTTCATTTGAGATTGAAAAGTGGAATTTACATTAAGTGCATCATATTCCAATGTTATTTTACAAATTCGACATCTTGATAACGATAGAAATTGTATGAAGTACTCCCTTTTAGGTAAATGTATATATTTAAAAATGAATGAAGATTAAACAACTCACTGAAGAGTTCTTAAAATCCTAAAAATAGCTCTTCTTTAAAATGTTACTTATACCTCACCTTTTCAGTGGGATCTTCCCTAATCAATATTTTAGAATTGTTATCCTGTTACCTCCCCAAAGGCACACTATCCCTTTTCCTTTCATATTTTTCCATAGTATAAATTCCTTAAGACTGTTTTTTTTTTTTAACATCCCCTCACCTGAGGAACAGTGGCATATACAGTCTCAAAAAAAAAAAAAAAAAAAAGATTTGTTGAGTGAATAAATAAATGACAAACATAGAGGCTTTCCCAAGAAGAGAAAATAATCCTGTCACTCATGAAAAAGTTTCCGTGTTTGATACATATTTATGAGAAATGCAAAGTAAGGTGGGATATGCCCCTAGACAAATTTGTTAAACATCTTTCCAATAACCCAAAATGGAAAAGACAAATTGGATACCTAAAGCAAGTGAGCTGGTTTAGCTGAACTGATGCTGCTCTTTTGAAACAGATGGAGTTTCTCTCTTGAGTCACCCCAGAGCACTGAGCGTTTGCCTCCATGATCTCCGGGGCAGATTTGAGGCTCAGAGAACACCCAGCCATAGGTGTGAAATGAATGTGTACACAATGGAAGCTATCAGTGCTAAGCTCGCAGAAGGCCATATTTATTAAAGAGGGACCTTCACATCATCATGACACTCGTGAAAGCAGAAGTTCAAAACGTCCTTCTTAGTGCTTCTTCCCCGCCCAATGTTAGACAGCTATAGGGTTCCAGGTGTAGCGATCAAAAATATGTCAGCCAGCTAAATTTGAATTTCAGAACATATACTTATATATACTAAACAATATTTGTTGTTCATTGTTCATCTGAAATGCAAATTTAACTGGATAGTTTATAATTTATCTGACAACCCTCCCAGAAAGCTCAGGCCAGACTCTTAGAGTTGCCTGGTTACTGTCAGGGACTTTGCCACACAGAGTGCTGAGGGGGCACAGATGGAGACTAGGGACAGGAAGCAGTCCCAGGACACAATCAGTCAACAGTTCTGGGCACAGGCCGTCCCTCCTTTTTTGGTCCAAAGAATCACAATATTTGTAAACCCGATGGCCCCATTCCTGGAATTTACCTAAAACTCTTTCGTTGTGTTTTTTTCCACCTGCATCCACTGATTTCCTTCTCATGGCTTCTATCGTGCCAGTACTGAGAGTTGTTTTAAAGTCTGGCTGACACATGGAGTACAAGGGAAACAGATTTCCCAGGTCTCTCCTAACAAGTGGGTCTAGGATTGGACCTGGGGGTCTGTTTTTTAAAAACTTTTGGGGAGATTTTGATAATTAACCATTTGGGGAAACCACCTGTTTGGGGGCATGTGTCTGAGTACCTCAGTTCAACCAGACACTCTACACCAGCGGTCCCCAATCTTGGGAATCTTGAAGCTCAGTTGTATGAAGCCAGAGATGAAGACTGGAATAAAATTTGACCCACTTATTGAATGGGAGCGATATCGAAACGTAAGGCTCGGGGTGCTGTGGAAAAATCAAAAGCCTAGTGCATAACAGCACTAGGTTGACACAGCAGCAAGTTGTGGGGGAAGCAGGCAACACAGTGTTGGGGAAACAGGGATAACATGAGTGGGGGGTCTAAGACGAAATAGGGTGGCTGCTGCCATGGGGAATCTGAGTCACAAGTCTAAACTCCATAAAGAAAAGCAATTGACATGAAGGAGGCAGTGCCCTGGGCTGGTTAGCAGCACAAAATGATCTGAAAAATTAATTCATCTTTCTAAGCTTGAGTATCTTTATATGTGAAATGAAGATTCATTAATTTCTTCATTTTATTGCACATGAGTGCCCATGAGCCAATTATCTACTGGAGTGTTAGAAATACAGCAAGAAATAAAATCTATAAGATACCTGCCTTCACAAAGCTTACAGGCTATCAAAGAAGGCACACAAGCAAGAAAAAGAGAAAAAGTAGTTATTACTATAATTAGTTAGAGCTAGTTAATTGCTACTTATTGCTATCAAGGGAACGAATAGTTATAATAGAGGATGTTTTCAATAAATTAAACATATACATATATATGTATCTTTATGTATCAATATTTCCCTTTTATCAGGTTATACTGCAAGAGAGTGAGGTTAGAAGTTAGTGAGACCTAGATTTGAATTTCTTAGCAATGCAATATTGGGGAAAGTTTCATCTAGTTTCCTTGTTCACAAGTTGGAAATGATAGGTACCTCATAAAGAGAGTGGGAAATATAGAGTGATGACGTATATGAAAGAAATTAGCAGAATTCATTCATTTATTGACTCATTTAGAAAATATATCTTACTATGTCGAAAAACCATACTAAAGAAACGAATCCACCTGCCCTATGGAAATCATAGTTTTGCAGGGAAGACATGCATTAAACTGTGTACTTAAAATTTCACTATTAGAATGATGAACCTATTGAAGGAGTGAATGTGTCAATTAAGCTAAACTGAAGAATCGAGAAAAATGGAGATACTCACTAACATTTGTGTTTTCTTTTTCTATTCCATCTTTCACTCCTGCAGCAGACAGTATCAGTTCCTGCCTATATTTCTTGGACCATATCCCTTCAATTTGCTTGGAATAGGTACCAGTGTCTACAAAGAATTGCTTATAGCTTTTCTTCAGAGCACCTGAAGGCTGCCGTGCCCTCCTGCAGGCAGACAGAAAGTGCTAGAAATAACAACCCCGAGAGGAGTCTTCCCCGCCCCCCGCCCCACATGTGGAAAACTTCTGTGGCATTCATTGTCTGCCAGAGTTTCCTCAGTAGAATTAAGCTCCAGGTGCCCACAATGTGGGTTGCTAGCACACCTTTTTTGGCTGCCATCCCTTTTTCTCACGTCTCCATTCCCCTACAGGTGTTTTCGTCACCTCCCAAATAAACTACAGTTGACCCTTGAACAATACCGGTTTGAACTGCATGGGTTCGCATGCATGCGGCTTTTTTTCATTTAGCCATGCCGTTCAAACCCACGTTACTCAAGGGACAGCTGGGGTTGGGAACTCACGTATGCAGAGGGCCAACTTAAATGATATGTGGGTTTCTGACTGTGCAGGTGGCCGGCACCCCTAACCCCCATGTTGTTGGGGGGTCAGCTGTACTTGCACCCAGTTCGTTGACTTGGCCCTGCTCTTACGGGAACATAAACCAAGAGAACTCTTCTCTCAGAACTTGTCTTTGTCCCTAAACTCCCATATTCCTCCAAGGTGGGCACAAAATGTGCCCTAAAAAGCACAAATCGACTTCTAGGAATAGATTTGTCATCTAATATATGATAAATATATGAATGAAGGGGGCACCATTCTAAGTCTACCATGAAGACATGGTGCATAAAAGGGAACTGTACGGGGCAAACTGTGATGCATAGTCAGGCCGTTTCAAGGAAGCTTTAACTTCTTCCGATGAGATATCTGGGCCAGAGCTGACTAGGGGGCTCCGAGCACCTGGGAGAAGGCAGCATGGGTCCTCAGCTCATTTGTCAGAACCTGGGGCCTCTCATTCCCGGAGCCAGCTGAACAGCAGCATGCCGTGTGCAGGGGAAGCATATTTTTACTTAGAGCACTCACACAGACTCACCGTTTTTAGGAGAAAAGCAACACAGATTTGTCAACGTCTGTTACCTCCTTTGGGCAGCTGTAGCTTTTTAAGAGCCAGGGGGTCCCCAGTGGACGTGGATCACACCAGTGCATGAGAAATGATTGACTTGGAGAGCTTTGCCGAAATGACTGCTAATGTTGGAATAGTATTTAGCTGGACACACTCCCTGTGTACTAGGTCTGCTGGGGGTGTGCTGGGGGCTGGGAGGAGGGATCCCCAGTGAAGGAAGTTTCTATGCAAACGCTGCAGTCCATACAGATCAGGTTTCAGCTTCACTTTGCTAATTCCCGTTGCATTTTTCTTTCCCTCCAAACATTTCAACTTAGATAGCTATATAAGTTCAAATGTTCTTTTATAGAGTGAAATAAACAGCTTTTATAGCCTGAAAACAGTGAGCTTAGAGATCAAGCCGTTCACCACTGAAGCAAGCATGTTTAAGCTGAAGAAATAGATAGCATTTTCTTCCTTATTGTTAGCTATATTTTCCCCCCCAACTAATAGTAGGTAGCTTCTAAATTAGCTGCCTTCTAAGTTGCCAGGGAAAGAAGTTAATGCAGCCTCTGGGCATTTTGCTACAAGGCTGCCCCCATCTGGCTCCCACCACAATGTGATTTGTGAAGAAATCAAGTGTATTTAAGAAAGCAGTTCAGAATGGGGGCAAGTCAAGGTCAGGGGCCCAGTTGCTAGTCACGCCTTCTCTTCCTGCTAGTTGCCCTTCCTGGCTTCTCAACACATCCTACACTTTTCTCTAGATGCCAAAAAATATAACCTATTTTAGGGCGAACTTTGACAATCCACGGTTCCAAACTACACGTGGTGAGTGGGTTAGGTGGAAAGGCAGAGGAGCGTGGGGAAGATTGAAGCACAAGGGACCTGCCACCGCCTTTGCTAGGCTGGCCTTTTCATCCCCGGAGTAATTACAGCGCCCTACCCTTAGGGCTCTTCCTTCATTTGGGGATTGTTTTTTTTTTTTTTTGCACTGAAGTAGCCAATTGTCTGTTCATTCAACAAATAGCTTTTAAATGTCTGTTAATACCAGGCACACTGTGGGCACATCACAGGGCAGCCTGCGTGCTCTTCCAATGCCTTGCTCCCTCTCTTTTTACCAGCTTTTATAATAAAACATGGCAACCTCAGAAAGCATCTCTCTATAATCCCGTGGTCTTTCTCTGTAGCCACACTTCTTTATCACTCTCCAGCATTCACTCCAGCAACATGAGACATTGTGCCATGGTCCCCAAAGTTCGTTTTCTTCAAGCAGCTGAGCCCCTATTCTGGCCCCTTCTCTTCTTTTAATCTTCAGAACCTGTAAAATGCTTCTTTTAGTTTGCCAGGGCTGCCGCAACAAAATACCACAAATTGAGGGGCTTAACAGAAATTCGTTCTCTTACATTTCTGGAGGCTAGAAGTCTGAAATCAAGGAGTGTGTCAGCCGGGCTGTTCTTTCTGAAGGTTATGGAGGAGTCTGATCCTTGCCTCGCCCCTAGTTTCTGGTGGTTCACTGGCCATCGTTGGCATTTCTTGGCTTTTAGAAGTATCACCCTTATCTCTGCTTCATCTTCACATGACATTCTCCCTGTGTGCATGTCTCTGTGTCCAAATTTCCCCTTTACATAAGAACATCAGTCATATTGGATTAGAGCCTACCCTAACAACCTCATCTTAACTGATTATATCAGCAATGACCTTATTTCCAATCCACATTCTGAGGTACTGAGAGTTAGGAATTCAACATATTAATTTTTTGGAGGGGATTTATATAATGCCCACTCCCTAAGTCAATACAACAGAGTTGAGGGCTTCCCCCACCTTCCTGGGAACATATTTATTGTTTTCCATGCGCATAAAATAGCAATGATCTCACTGAACTTTCATTGTTTGTTTAACTGTCTCCTGCATGGTCTGTAAGTTGCACAAGGTTGTGTGGCTCCATCTATTCCCTCCAGCCCATGGATGCTCAGTGAATGCTTCTTGAAAAAATAATAACCTGTTCTTAATCGCCTCCTTTTTTGCTGAGGATTTTTCTTTCCTTAAAGTTACTGTGCATCCAGCCATTTCTTTTTTTTTCTTCTTTTTAATTTCCAACCTTCCTTATTCCCTGCTTCCACCAAAACAGTTATCACACATGCCCCCAATGTGTGTTGAATCTCAACAACTATTGTCATGAGGTTGAATGAAGTGTAGAAAACTGGAAGTTTATCAAAGTATTCCTAATACAATTCATTGGCTGTCAGCAGTTGTTTATGCCTCCATATTAATCCTGGGATTTATATTTATTTTATTCTGATGATATAATAAGATGTATAATTGCTTTTGAGAGTTCGAAATTGCTTTTGTAGAAATATGAGGCTTGAGTCATGAATCCTAATGCTTTGCTGCCAATAGGCTTTTGTCATGCTGAGGAGGGTGGTTCCTGTCTCTTCTCATTCAGAAGAGAAGGTTTCACACTCCAGTGAGTTAATAAAAATGGAGAGAATGTGCTATCCTGATCTTGCAGTAGGATTTCTAAGAGGCTCTTATTTGGAGCTATGTGTAGTAGACACATTTGAAGTGCTTCCCAGATCCAGATCCTGTAATCCCTCATTTGGAAATGCCTCTCCCAATCCATCTTGAAGGAGAAGCTATGGACAGCTATGTCGTCTTGGGTGACTCTGCTCCTTGGACCTACGTGAAAACCTTGTGGGCAGGTACCTGACTCAGGTGGAGCCAATCAGCTTTACTCTGGCGAATACAAACTAGGCCTCATAAAATGTGCTGTAAGATTGGGATTGACTCTTGATCAACAAGGTCATATAAGGCTAGAGCCAGTGTCGCTACCACAAATTATCTGCCAAGCAAAATTGTGGGGGAAGAGAAAGCTCACAGCCTTTCAAAGGAAGTGGCCTGCTCAGAGGGCCCGTAGTCCATGCACAGGAAAAACCAACGATGTGAAACCAACTACACTGACAAGCTTTTAATATCAAGGCTTCCTAATGACATAGTTCCCTTTAATATGCCATTTTGGGAGGTCTTCAGTTTATTGCAGCAGTGCTGTCCATAATGAAGACCCCTTTGTGTAGAAGCTCCAAACAAAATACACAGGTTATGACTCTTCTGATCTGGAGTTCAAAGGAGAGATAACTTTGGTGGTCTGTGTATTAGTTACCTATGCTGCATAACAAATTATTCCAACACAGCATTTTCAAACAATAAACACCTGTTATCTCACACATTTTCCATGAGTCCAGAATCTAGGAGCAGCTTAGCTTGGTGGTTCTGGCTCCCGAAGTAGCAGTTGGGCTATCAGACTATTGTCCAACTCTGCCTTCAGCTGAAGACTTGACTGGGCTGGAAAATTCACTTCCAATGCATCTCACTTCCTTGCCCGGCAAGTTTGTGCTAGTTATTGGCAGGAGGCCTCAGTTCCTTGTCACACGGATTTTTCATGGGGCTGTTTCAATGTCCTTGTGGTATGGCAGTTGGCTTTGCCCACAGCTAGCGAGCCAAGAAACAGCAAAGTAGAAACAGTACTTTATGACCTCGCCATGGAAAGGCCACTTTTAATTTTGACAACATCCTGTTGGCTACATGGGTCAGGTCTATTCAGTGGGAGAGAGGACAACACAACGACAAGAAAACCAGCAGGGAGGGGACATTGAGGGCCATCTCGGAGCCTGGATGCCACAGTCTGTGACCAAGAAAACACAAATCTCATTTGTAGGAGACAGCAACATGAGGCAGTGTTATTTTCCAAGCCTGCTGCCAGACGTTACCCATGTATTGACACTTGTCTATCTGCTGGGCACAACTTGTCTCAATCCATGTATTCATATTGTTCCGGTGTTTTTAACCCCTTTCCTTCCTTCCCTCACTTCCTTATACTCCCCACTCATGCCCATCCTCCAAGGTGCTATTTACATGCCACCTCTTTTCTATTTAGCCTCTCAGAGTGTTTCATGGAACTTTCTGCATAGCTTTCTTGTCACATTTATTCCATTCTGTGGCTGTATCTTGAAACAGAAACTATGCTAAGTACTGATGACAGGAAATAAAGTAGGGATTGGTTATGTAGGTGCTGGAAGAGCCGAGAAGCCAACTGGCATGGTCTGAACACCAGCTAAGCCTCACCTGGGATGTGTATCTCTGGCATTGAGTCTTAGCTTCTGGGTTAATCTACAGACTTCCCCAGAACTGCCATCCCCAGCTCAGGACAGCATGGTCGGCTCAATGCTGAAACGAGCAATGTTTAGTAATTCCAAACCAGCACTGGAAACATCTTAGAATCTGTGTTCTTTCCTCATGCTTTTGAATTACTAAATTGTTCTCATCTGTCACTTTGTGGTGAATAAATCCAGAGTGATTTTCTGGAAAGACTGAATTGGAGCTTATATGTTCTTGGGTCAATGGCCCTTACCTTCTTCCCCTTGCCTTCTTCGTTTAGCCTCCTTGAAGGGAAAATAGATCAGGATATTCTCCTCGGGGGAACAGGGAAAGAAATGCTCTGGGGAAAATTGTGTGTGTGTGTGTGTGTGTGTGTGTGTGTGTGTGTGTGTGTGTCTTGTAAAGGAGAAGTGTCTAGCAGGCCTTAAGGATAGATGACACGGTTTTGTTGAAGATGTGTTTAACAAAGTCTGCAACTTTTTATTGGCCTCTCTCCATCCCTGAGAATTAATCCTATTAATTGTCATTTATTTCTGCTTATTATGCACCAAGCACCATGTTAACCACTTTATACACATTATTTCGTTTCAAACTTATATTATCTTATAAGGAGGGTGTTATTATTATCATTCCCATTTTCCACATGAGGCTTACAGAGGCGAGATGCCCTGCACAGACTAAACAGTGGTGGTAGGATTTGAATCAGAGAGAATCTAAGCCCAGGCCAACGTTGTAAACAGAATGCTATATGCTTCAGTACTGAGTTCCCAAGATAGTCTTGACTCTTCGGTTCTATCACTGGCTCACCTCTTAACCAGATGAGAGTGCACGATTCTTAATACCCATCTCACATTGCTAAGTGAGTCAACGACCCCCTCCCCTTGGGGCGGGGAGATATGGGCAAAGCCAGTTTATCCAGTTAAGGCCACTTGTCTTGCTCTCCCAGTGGGTTTAGAATTTATCCCACTCGCTATTATTCTTAAAAGCCCCAGTTTAGATGACACATTATATGGTCAATGAATGCAGAGGCCCTGTTGGCTGCAATGCCTGGAACACAATAGCTTCTTGCAAAATGTTGGTTGAACTGGAAGATGTTTGGTTCTCTGGGGAGCAGTGTTGTGCTCGGGCTGAGGTGGTACTGCCCATACACAGTCTGTACCTCTTAGAGGAGGCAACTAGAAATGTCCTCCAACTCAATGTCCCCTTCCCCAGAGTCCCAGCACTTCCCCTTTAGGAACAACAACGGAGCTGTAAGTTCAAGTGCCCACAGTTTAACCCGATGCCTCCGAGCCTGCAGGCCCCACGTCCGTAGCTCTGGGTGCCTGGCGCCGTGATGAGGTCTGCCCTCTTTTTCTCTACTTTCCTTTTTCCCTTTCACTCTCTGCACATGTGTCCTCTTCCGTCCCCTGAGTCTGGTCACTAATAACGCTCACTTCTGATGAAAAGCCCCAGCACTGTGGGAACCACACAGTGAAGGAATGTCAGCATCTGCCAGGCCTGGGTCATGACGGTGTCAGTGGCCTCAGCCTCCTCTGTGGTCACTGCTGGCCCAGGTTTAAAGGCATTAGTCAGTCCCAGCCACACCCCCAACTTTGGGGGCCCACACCTTTGATCCTTTGCAGACCTCTCTCTCCATAACCACATCCCGGCTCTTGCAAGTTGTAAACTGCCACGTCTGCCCTCTTTGGAAGCCCATGGTATTTTGTGCTTCTCTTTCTTCCATTCCGCAGTGGAAGTCTATGTACATGCTGGCCCAGATGTCTGGCTTCTTCTTCCTCCAGACCTCTGCCTGGCTGGCCCTTTCTCGTACTTTATATCTTATTAACAAGCCATCCATTCGGAAAGGCCTCCTGTGACCACTCTCTACCAAAGTATCCCCAAACACACAGTTTAATTCAAGTTAAATTACTATATTTAACTTTATTGTTTGGTTTCTCCACTGGAATATAAAGCCCACAAGGCCAGATTCCATGCCTGACTTTCTAGCACTATCTCCCCAGGCCTGGTAGAGCTGGACCACAGTTGATGAGATAGGATCTATTTCCTCTGCATTGTGCTCTACCTCCCAGAGCTGTGACTATTTGTATTCCTCCAAAAAAATCACTTGATGTTTCACCTGGCATTCAGTTGGAGAATGATTCAACTTTCCATATTTTCTGTCTGATACCTTCTTAAACTTCATGAATCCTCTAAAGTTGGGGATAATAGCTCATATTTGTAAATGCTCATTTTATTATCCTGAGATATGTTGTCGATTGTTGTGACTGGAGGGGATTGGGTTCAGGTATGGAAATCATTGCTTATTGAGGGTCACTCTATTACATGAACTGGGCAAGGGATTTAACTTACTTCAGTGCAACTGTCTTGGACTATTCAGGCTGCTGTAACAAAATAACGTAAACTGGGTGGCTTTTAAACAGCAGAAATGTGTCTTTCACAGTTCTGGAGGCTGGGCAGTCCAAGATCAAGTCACTGGCAGATTCGGTGTCTAGTGAAAGCCCACTTTTTGGGTCGTAGATGGTGCCTTCTAGCTGTGTCCTCACACAGTAGGAGTTAGAGAGTTTTGTGGAGTCTCTTTTGTAAAGGCATTAATCCCATTCATGAGGGAGCCACCCTTATGATTTAATCATCTCTCAGATTCCCCACCACCTAATACTACCACCTTGGAAGTTAGGTTTCAACATATGAACTTAGGGTAACACAAACATTTACTCTATAGAAACAACTAAAAAATACTTGGAAAATTGCTTTGCTAATAGTGATTTGGTATCTGGAAAGCTGTTTAAAAATGTTAGTTTCCATAGTTTGTTGATGGTCACCATTAGTGCTTGCAGCATTAATTGACTACATCTTGCCTTTTATGGTTATGATTAAGATAAACCTCAGCTCAGACTGGCTTAAATGTTAAGGGAAACTAAATGGCTTATGTAACTAAACAGTTCATGTAACTAAACAGTTTTGTATCCACTTCAGGAGCAATGTGATCCAAGATTTGAATATTATAACAAGGACTGGGTTTCTGTGTAGTCATTCTTGACTGTGCTTGTTCACTGTGGGCAACATTTTCTGCAAAGCTCTTCTCTAGGTCTGATGACTACCAATAGCTTCTAAGGTTTACATCCTTCCTCCTTTACATCCACTGTGTGTGTGAGGTGGAGGGCAGGAGGGCTTGTGATTTCAACCTGAAGAAATAGGCTATCCTTTCCTTGTAGACTCAGAAAATGTCTGCTCAGGCTGAGGATGCTGATTGGGTTTCATGCTGAGTCCTGAAGTCATCACTGTGGCCAGGAGGGATGGGCTGGTTGTCCTAAGTTACTCAGAGCTCGAGCTGATAGTCAATCCCACAGCAAATGCATGGTAGGGGAGTGGGAGAAAGGTGAATTCCCTACTGGAAGTTAGAACCCTGCTGGAGGAGAAGCCAACATGAGTGCTGGGAAGAGAACCAAGAAACGTTCCTGCTATAGTCTACCTATAGAGTCACACGGGTTTGTTTAGAGGCCAGTCAATCATTGATTTTTTTCATTGAAGTGACATTGTTGTAGCATCTGCCATATACCAAAGGAACTGAGGCTGCAGAGATGTGTGTATTCACAACTGCTAATGAAGAGCTCACAGTCCCAAGAGGAGGTTATTATCTGTAGGATTAAAGCATACATGGTAGAAATGACACTTTCCCTGGATCTTCAAAGATGTCTATTTTCCATGGCGAAAAGTTTTGGGTGAGGGTGGTGAGTGAAGGAAAGCCAACATAGGCATGTACAGTAGTATAAAGGCCTGAACAAGTAGGGAAGGTACAAGGCATAGTGGAAGGTTACATGAAGGTAAAGCCCAGAGTGAAGGGCTAAGAGCGACAGGTGGGAGGAGGAAAGTTAAGGTGAGCCAATGTGTTGGCCAGATGCACCGTTGTGCAAGAACTGGTCATGTTTTGTATCAGTGGATCCTAACCACTGATCAGAGAGAACTGGTTAAACAATTTGAAAAAATAAATAAATTGGCTTCCTGACTTTTGCCATCACAGAATGTATAGTATATATTGCTTAAAAAGTTAAATTAAAATAAATGAAAATATAAAAAAATACTCCAGGCCTAGGAAATATATCACTAAGTATTTTATGAAAACCAAAAAACATAACTAAAACCGATGTATAAATATTTGAACTCCCTTAAAATTAACAACTAAATGTCTAAAATTTTAAAAGAGGAAATGGAAAAAAATATTAGCCACATATGTGGAAGCAAATGTTTGATATCTTCAATATTAAAAGATATCTTACAAATCAATTAAAGTTACAAAGAAATGGTCAAAAACCCTGAAAAATAATAGACAACAAAATTGTGAGCATACACTAATCTTATTGTAAGTAAAATAAATGTAAATTAGATTATAAATTTTCTACCAGAACTCAAAAAAATTATTTTCTTATGCATGACACTAATGCTGGCATGTGGCGGTGTCATATTAGTAGGGTCTTTCTGAAGGACAGTTTTACAATAGTTATCAGTTTTCAAAATAGGCCTGCAATATCACCAATTAGAATTTATCCGAAGTACATAAGCGAGGATATGAACAGAAATGTACATACAAGGATGTCTATTTTAGCATTCTGTATAATAAGAAAACATTTCTATAAAAGGAAATAGCCTCATGTTCAATAACAGGTAAAATTAAGGGATATCTATACTGTATGTTATTGTTCAGTCAATTAAAAGCATACTGTTGGTAAATATCTGTTGACATGGAAAGATAGATATTGTACAGTTTAAAAACATATACGCATGCTTTACATATTATGTACATTACAATACCAATTTTATTAAAATTTATAAATATATAAATATTTACAAATATTTATATATTTATTTATTTATCTAGCTATCTATCTCACATATCTCGAGATAAAAGAACTGTGGCCATCATATGCAAATACCAGGGTGTTGATAGGCTTATAGTAATTATCTCTGAGTGGTAAAATTAAGGACTTTCTTTTTCATTATTTTTCATATCTGTATTTTCTTTTATTGATTTACTCATTCTTTTCTTTCATTCTTTTAACTATTAAACATAGAGTATCTAATGGAAAATACACGATCTTACCTAAGTTATTAAGTTATTTAACTTAATGCAGTGAATGGGATGGTCAGGTGAAAGAAGTTTGGATGAAGAAGAAGTAGAAAACAGAGACAGAAATGAGGAGTGGAATGAAAGCCCAGAAGGGGTGGAGTCCGGCAGTGAGACAGGGCTGAATGGTAGAAGACCCGAGCTCTGATTGGCTGTGCTGGAGGGGGCGGAGCACACGAGGCTGTAGCTTAATAACACTCTGTGGGAACATTAAATGAGTGGGTGGATGGATGATTAGATGGACAGACGAAATAAAGCCTGAGAACCCTTTCCCTGCAAAATGGGAATTATAGTCCTTTCCTATTTTCAAGAACTTTTTGTAAGGATCCAAACACATTCCAAATATTAGGTGCTTGCCTGGTAAAATCAGATATGAGGGCTCACTAGTATCTACTGGCCTTAAATATCGAAGATTGTCTTGGGAGTGATTAAGGATTGGTGGTTCCAGGGTAGAGGTCCTCCGTAGAGGAAGGACCCTGCAAAACAGAGGTTAACTTCTGCACTCCTACCTCACCCCAGGCTCTTCCATAATAATTGCTCTCACTTTAAGGCTTGGCCCAGCTTGGTTCTAAGCACTTCTACATGTATTAACTTACTTATTTGCACAAGGAAATCTAGTACAATGCAAGCATATGATAAAGATCCTATGGCTGTTAAGAAGCAGAACAGGGTTTCAAATGTAGGGATTTTGGCCCCTGACTTAGCTTTAACCACCACTGTTCCCTGTTGTGTGCCTAGTCCCAAACAAGATGGGACAAGTGGATGGAGGAAGAAAGACGTAAAGTTTAGGTAGGAGAAGAGAAGAGGACAATCACGAAGCTTTGCACTGTGTGGGTGACAGACAATACTGAGGAAACATTTTTAAGAAGGTTCAATCCCTTCCATTTAATTTACCAAGCATTTGTCTGATCCCTTCCACAGCAAGAAATGAGACTGTAGGAGGATAAGCAGTTTGAGAGACTTACCTCTGTTTCCAGGGGGATAATGGAGGGAAGCAGTTTCTGGCAGCCAAGGCTGCTCCAATAATCAGGGAAGATTCTGTTGAAAGAATATTTTATCTGTCATAAATTCACAAATGATTCCGTCTGCCTGGCTCAGAAATGTGGGACTTGACCTTGCTGGGAGGGAGAGGTGCACCCTTCCGGCCCGAGGCATCCCTGAAGGCAAGGGCCTGGCCTGCCAGAAGAAGCTTTCCTCCATAGAAACTGTAGACAGGAAGCCTGGGGTATGAGGATCTCCAGCCCAGATGTCTATTCTTGCAATGATCCCCTGGGTGCTTAAGAATTCTTCACTGAGTGAATTTCCCCACAATACAGGCCATCATGCCACAATGCTGCTGGAATTCTGGCCTCCAATCTGGGACAAGAACAGTGGAATTTGCTTTAGGAGATGCTAAGAAAAAAGTTGGTTGATTATATGTGCTAAACTTCCCCTGTAGCTCACCCAATTATATTTAAAAAGTTATCAAGATATTGGGCTTCTTTTACCTTGTTTAGCGTGTTCCTAAAAATGTGTATGAAATGCAAACATTTAGAAGTTGAGTAATTGATTTCCATATTATGAGTGATACAGTTTCCCCGAAGCCAAAGCATATTATAAAACTCCAAATAATTGTGATACGTTTCCAATATTTCACGTTGAACATAATGGTAAGCCCAATGAAGAGCATTCAGTCCAAGGTAATGACAATCGCTAAGTTTATATAATACGTACTGTGTACTGGGCATAGTCTAAGTCCATCACGTATTTGATATAATTATACAACAAAACTGTGAGCAATCACTACCACCATGATAATTTCTGTGTTGTCTATTTTGGAAATAAGAGCAAAGAAAGTGTAAGTGATTGCCCAAGGTCTCACAGCTAGTAATTAGCAGCACTTGGGTCCAAGAATAGGCATTCTGCCTCTAAAAGTTATGTGCTCTACCTGACTTCTGTTTAAATAGTCACCTCTTCACAAGATTAACAATTGCCACCTTTACCTCAACCAAATTCCATGGAAGAAAGAATCATTTTTCAGCACTGGCATTAGCTATTGAATTTGTCTGTTTTCTATTTATTTTGAAATAATATTATGAGCAAAGAGCAATAAAAGACGATTTTCCAAATGTGTTTTAGTAGCAGAATTCAATCTTTCAAATAACATTTTACTCTGAATCCCAAGATAAATAAAAAATTGACTTCTTCCAGCGGAAGTGGGAGGAGGGGTGAAGGCCGGGAGGTGAGGGCAGTCCAGGGAAGGGGGGGTTGGGGGAGAGAGAGGATGGGGGTCAAGGCAGCTGCTATCTTGCCCACCCTCAGCTACACCTCAATTTTCTCCCTAGGAAATTTTGGGCATAAAATTCAATAATAGTATCCAAAAAAGTAAGCAAAAAGCAGAACTTTTTTTTTTTTTTTTTTTCATGAAAGATAGAAACCTGTTGAAACAACTATTGACCAGCAGGCAGCACCATATAAAGCCAGTTTGAAACTGGCTTTCACAGCTGATGCAAAGAGGCCCAAGTTTGGTTCAGAAATAGTATCGTATATCACTCTATAATGTGAGAAAAGGCGAATTGATAAAATGGTGTATGTGGTCAATCCACAGACCACCGCGCACTGTAGGATACAAAGAACAATTTTGTGTCAAAATTCCCCAGGCCCTGAAGTCTTCAAATCAAATTTATCTAGTTCCTTAAAGGAATATTCCCTGGACTGGGATGTTATTTGCTTCTCCTAGTATAGGCCTTCCCTGACCTTCCTGGGATCCAGTTATGAAAAATCTGTGCTTTCAGACTTTACATATTGACAATCCTGAACCAACTCTTTTGTGTCAGTGTTATTTTTAGCTTTTGATTTTTTTAATTTAAAAAATTAATGCATACACATGGTTAATTAATTAGTTAATTTTCAAAAACTTCAAATGGCAAAAGAAGTATCACGAAGGTGAATTTTCTTTCCATACCAGATACCAGATGGAACCTCTGTAACTGTTTCTGTTTTATCTTTCCCCAAATTTGCAAGACTGACATATGTGTGTGTTTATGTTTTGTTTCCCACACTCTTCTGAATCTTGTCTTTGTTGTTTTAATATGTTTCTTCTTTAGTTTGTTTTTACTTGAAAATATGTCTTACAAAGTTTGTAAAGGCTTACCTGATTCTCTGTAAAGACTGGGCATTTTTTTTAATATATATATTGAAACACATTATTCAACTAGTTTCCATTGATGGTATTTAGATCGCTGCTAATACTTTGTCATTGTAAGCAAAGCTACAATAAGCCTCCTCAGATACTTTGTGAGATTTAGGATAAGTTCCTGAAAATCGAATTGCTGGAGCAAAGTTTATGTGCATTAAAAAAATTGATAGACGTTGGCAAACTGCCCTTCAATTCACACGCCAAATAGTTTAGGAGGAGCCCATTTCCCTCCACCCTCCCCAGCACTGCATGTTATCAGTTCCAAATGACGACAGTTCAGCTAAGGAATGGGGACTTCTGGGTATGGAATGGGGGTGCTCTTTGCCAGCCATGAGTTCAGTCTCTGCAGGGGCACCATCTTTATCAGTAGAACAGTCATTATTCAGTAAATGATCCTAGTTGTAGACTTACTGGAGGAACTCTATGAGGTCTCTAAGAATGGAGAGGCCGAACCAAGGTCAATTATGTACTTATTTTGGTTAGCCCATGCAGCCTGCCAGACATTTGGGGCCTGTGTCTTTGGTCAATGCCCTTAAAGTACAGTGAAAGATCTTCTGAGCATTAGAAAGGGAATCTGAATCAGCCAAGATGCTGTTCCACCTCTGAAGCAAGATTCTAAGGTTGGTAGGGCCTGTGAGCAGGAATCAGTGAGCTAAATGCAGACCCTGCACAAAGTACATGACGATCGGGGGGCCAAGATGGAATGACCTTAAGCCCTGTGGGCAGGCCTGCTCCTCAGGTAGGTATGGAAGCCAGACCTGCAAGGCCAAGGCATACTCAGCCTCAAACCTGTATATTAGGTTTATATAGCCACAGTCTTTGTAAAATGCCTGCCTTACAGATCATTTTAAAGAAAGACCTTAACACAGAACCTTTGAGTCAATAGGCCAAACTGAGTTTGTCTGTGGTATCAAGGGGGAGACCTTCTATCTAGTTCCTTCCCCAATTTCAACGTTCATGAGGATTGAGTCAGTGAGATTATACTATACAGAAATCTGAATTCACAGGACAGAAAAAGTCAGTGTGAGTTTAGGGTAAGGGACAGAATTCACCCCAGGGTCAATTTAAGAAGCTCTCTATGGACTTACATTAAAAATGAAATTTAATTTGTCGGGGCAGCTGCGGTACAGGGAACAAACCAGGACTCGATTTCCTGGCAGAGCTGCCATTTATGGGCTGTGAGATCTGGGAATAATAATGTCCACCTCACAGGTGTTAATGTGAGCATTGAAACAGATGAGGTATGTGAGGGCTTTGGGAGACCAGAGTGCCGTAACAAATGCGTGAGCTCGGCTCTCCAGGCCACTACAGCCATGGGAGAAAGAGCAGGTCACATGCACACACACGGATCTGCCTGGTTCTGCCTCAGCTGGGTGTGTGGAAGGGCCAGTCCTGCTTACATGTTCCCTCAGGTATTTTGGGGTGTCTCCACAGGGTGTCTTTAGATTCCTGCCGGCATGGACTCTTCAGTTGCTCCATAGCATTCTTTATGTTCTTCATTTCTGCTTCTATTTTCATTGCTGTGGCTCCCGGTGCCCTCAAGTCATGGAGACAGTACGTGCATCTCGTGCCCTTGCCATCAGGGCCACCTCTCCTTGAGCCCGTGGAAGGTGATTTCTTCTTTGTCTGGTCATGAAGCTTGCTAGTCCAGGCAGCTGTGTCTCTCCCCGTGCCAGTATTATCCCTGAAAAATGTAATGCCCTCTTTCTGATTATCTATGGCTGCATAAAAAATTACCCTGCACAAACTTAGTTACATAAGCAATGATACCATTTATTTTGCTCAATCTGTAGCTTGAGTGATGTTCAGTAGACAGGTCATCTCGATTCTACTCAGCATCAAAGACAGGGGACTGGAATCATCTGGGAGCTTGTTCACACCTATCTGTGACAATTAATGCTGACAGTTAAAGGGAACCTTAGCTGGAGCTGGGGCTGGGGCTGGAACACTTTTATGTGGCCTTTACATGTTTCTGGTTGGCTTTCTCGTGACATGATATCTGGGCTTCAAGGATAGTGGTGCATATACAGTGGGGTGGGGGGAATGCTGTATCACCTTTTATGACCTAGCCTCAGAAGCCACACAGTGTCATTGCAGTGCATAATATTAATCAGAAGCATGTCACTTCTAAGACTGGCACACTATCAGGGGAGGGAATTAGCTTCCATCATTTGGTGGTAAGACTGTCAAGCATTTACAGACCTATTTTGAAGCCACCACCCCTTACACTCAACCCCATGAGTGCTACATCCTGCAACATGGGCTAGAACATGGTGTTAGCGGGTTCTGAGACTTTATATGATTTATTAATGAAACACCTCTTGCCATTTTATTGGCAGTGTTCGTAGCAGCCCCTTTGCCCTGGGACTCAGACATAAGTCACTTAGTACTAGACCAGGAAATGACACTCTTCTGTATTCAGAACCATAACTTGTATTTTGTAACCAAGGTTTTAGTTTGCAGACTGTATTGCTAAATCCTATTGTATAACAAACCATCCCAAGACACACAAGTCTGTAGAGTAGCTGGAGTTCAGCTGGTCCAGGTTGGGCTTGGCTGGAGCAGCTTGGCTGGGGCAGCTCTGCTCTGCCTCTCAACCTTCGTCTGGAACCAGGAAGAATGTCTAAATCATGGTGTTGGCAGAGACATAACAGGATGAGGAGAAACAGGTGAGGCTGCTTATGTCCTACTCTCTGAATCAGCCCACTGTCACTTCTAGCCACATGCCCTTGGCCAAAGCAAATTACAGGTTCAGATTCAAAGTCGAAGATCAGGGAAACGCATTCCACCTACGATGAGGTCAGGGCATGTGTGTGGACGCAGGGAAGGGTGGACAGTAAGGGCTATAATGCAGTCTCACCCATGAATCAATCTTTTATATATTGACTTTGTCTTATCCTTATAGTAGCAATTACAAATGTCACCAACCACACCTTCTACCTTCATGACAGTTATGGTGGAGAGAGTCCAGCATCCTTTATGGATGCTCAGGAACATATTTCAGAACTTTTATCAGTACAGTGCTCCACAGTAAACTGATTAGATCTGGAAAAGGAAATAAACCACATTTATAGTAAATTCTATCCCAAGAAGCTCCTATGTCCCCAACCCAAAGTCCTGATCTCAATCCAAAGTCCCAATGCCAAACATGCAAAACTATTCATGCTTGCCTAGACTTGTCAAGATGCTAAAAACAGCAGAGACTACTGATACCAAGGTATGTGTGAATTACTATTTGAAGTAGGCACCTCATTTTTTTTTTCATCTATCTCTTCTAGAATAAAGGAGGTGAAACTGGTATAATCTTGCACACAAACCATGAACTAAGGAAACCTTGTCCTGAGCTCTATGCTAAGCCCGTCCTAAACAGGAAGTCTTTTAAAACCACCTTTCCTTATGTAAGGGAGAGGTCAAATGCTGGTTAGGATGGAATGGCTAACATGCCAGAATTAAGACTGTGGTTCTGTGTCAGTCACATGTGTACTTGCCCACAGTGTATACACATGTGCACATATGGGGAGGCGTCTAGAATCAGGTACTCACAGGTGATTACTATTAACAGGAATCACACATTTCTATAAAAGAAGTGAGTGGTAAGGAATCTAGGAGACAGTCCCTTGTTCCTTTTCTCCAAATTTTATTGCCACTCAGAGGATATTATATTCTAAAAAAAAAACAAAACACTTCTTATTTTTCTTAATGAGAAATGTCACCTATTTGTTGTAACCTTTCAGAAGTAATCAATTTTCTCAGATGCATAAATAGCACCTTAAAATATAACATAAAAATAATTAAGCAGACGATAGCGCTGCAGGGAGTCCTCTCCCCCTGTCTGGCCTCCATCCATTCCATTCTTGCTCAGCTACAAGGCCAGCAGAAGTGAGCAGGGCAGGGGTAGTGCAGGGGACCCACTCCAGTGAAGGCAAGAGCCAGAGCTTAGCAGGGAGGAGAGCAGCAGGGTTAGGTACCTGCGATCTACAGAAGGTGAGGCAAAAATACTTCAGAGGAAAGAAAAACACACCCAATTCTGAAATCTATATCAGAGGTGGCAGTAACCCACATGGATTAATGTGCTGGCTCTGGAGCTGTTTACCTTCTAGTTTCCAGGCGAGCTTGCTGTCCTGGCTTCTCTTTCTCATGGAGGGTCTGACCTCTTCGACCTTCCCTAGAACATGACAATCATCTTTCAGGAGAGAATGCTCACCTTGTAAAGGCAGGATAGCATCCTAGAATTGAAACTACCCTTAGAAAATTAACAGTGTTCCTAGGGCTAAAGCACCCCTTTTCCAGGACAGATTGGATGACCCATCTTGATGGTGGCGGACGGGCACATCTGCCTGGTTCCTATCATAAAACACTCAATGAAGAATTTTCTAAGACACAGCAGCCAACCCAGCTCATATGCTAATTGGTTTGCAATTCCCCTAATTAGTTTATCATCTACCTGGACAGCTCAGCGTCTGGCTGGAAGCCCAGACACTGCCCAGCCAAATTCACAGCTCCCAGAATTTGGAAGTGCAGCAGCAGTGACAATCCGGCACCTTGTCCACATGTGGGCATGCCCGTCTTCTTGTTAAGATGTAACAATGGTAACAGCTTCTCACAGTGCTGCTAACAATCTCATTAGGCTGTTTGGTGTGAGGAGGAAGCAAGAGCTGTTCTAACTTTGCTCTAACACTTTGTGAATAAACTACAGAGCTGCTCAGACTCATTTTAACATTAAGCGAAGGCTGCAGCTATGGTTGAAGAGTATCTAGGTGGCTAAGGACTCCCAAATCTCTTTTCCATTATAGACAGGAGATAGTGTGCTGCAAGCTGTTAGCCTGTTTGGGTTAAGTACTGCCTTCTCTCTCCTTCCCAGATGTTCTCTATATAGCTGAGATACTGCATAGAGTTTAAGCTTGGGCATTTAAGCTTGGGTAGCATCATGGCCCTTTCTGAAGGGGAAAAAAAATACATGTAAGTCCAGTGTTGATATAATTTCTATCATAACATAACTTTAATGTATACAAACATTAAGCTCTGTATTAACTGTGTATCCTCATGGATCGTATACAACTATAATACAAAACACATTCACAACCTGAGTAGAAACAAACAACAATACCCATTACATTTGAATTAAAGTATTAATTTAGTGTGGCATCTTGTATTTTGTTCCCGAAACTAAATTGCCATTTGGAGTTTGAACACTGATTGCTATGTTTCTACAGTATCTTTTCTGTCTGGCAAGCTGATACTACAATACACTGTGTGATGATTCAATATCTATCCACACTGTCTCACATTATTTGCCTGTTTGAGCTGTTACTAAAGCTTTGTTCCTAGAAATGGGTTGGGGACATTGACCTTCAGTTGGAATGGATACCCCACTTATGCGGTAAGACCTCCCCTCATTTCATTTATTTTTTTGTAAAAACGCAATGGAAGCATAGGAAAATAAAGGCATCTAGCAGTATCTAGTTATAGCATAGTCACCTCTGTGACCCAGAATATATCTGCATTGATCCTTTTTTATATTATCAAAACAATAAAGACGCTATTGGTCAAATAATTAACACTTGTTCATTGTGGAAAATGATACACCTGCCTTCCCAGGCTCCTTTACTCTGAATCTAAATTGTCTCCAACAGTCTTCTGGATGCAACGGTCTTTTAAATATCAGAATGAATGCATTTCAGACTAAAGTTACAATTTTTGCTACACTAGTGCAGCTAAGGTCTTTGCAAGATTTCTTTTTGAAACTAAAGCTTTGCAAAGCCCTGTATTTTTCTAGTCTAACCTAGAATAGGCTAAAGTTACCAAGAAAAAAATACCTTGAGACTTTTGCAGTGTTAAAATCTGCCAATACATGCTTGAAGAATAAGGCAGCTGCCTGAATTTTCTTCAATGTACAGAAAAATCTAGAGACCTTTCTCTAGAAGCTGGGTGTTTATCCTATGGAAGGACAAACCAGGACTAGGGTAAGGCAGGTGAGGCACTCACCTCAGGTGTAAAATTTGAGAGAGAGCCAAGAAATCAATCAATAATAATGAGATATCTTTTTAAGAAATCAAAATTAATCCCCCAAAATCTATAATGAACAAATATTGAAATTCCAAATAAAGACCATTGCTCTCTTGAGCCATATTGAGCTTGAGGCAAAAGGAAAAATGTGTCCCTAATAAAATATTAATGTTTATTAATTTTTTTGCACTAAAGTAGTTGAAACAATATTGAAAATTGAAATGTAAATATATTAAAACTGCCATTTTCAGTTTAAGTATTTTATATCAAAATATAATGTATCATTTTCTTTCAGCTCAATTAAAAATTATTTAAATTGGTGAAGAGAAATTGTCAACATGACGCTCTCTCAGTTGAAAAATGAGATAAGCAATGAAGTAGATTTTGAAAATGTTGTTGATGGGTTTTCTTTCTTTAAAGCCAGGGTACAGACGTTTCCTTCTGCCTCAGGTTCCAAAATGACTTGTCATGGCAGCCCCCTGGGCAAGATAAAGGGTAAGTTTGAAGATTAATTCATGCCTGGAACAGAATAAGCATTTATTAAATATTCACTGTTATCATTGTTATCACAACCCCTTCTCATGAGCTCCAAAGCAGAACAAGGACTTCCGACTGACTGTGCCAAATACATTTCAGGAACTGAGAGGAAGATGGAGAAAGCAAGCTGGACAATAATCAGAGTTTCTCAGAAGTCTCTAAGTGCTGTTCCCAACTCATGATGTTGGCTTCCACTTTGTGCTATCTCCATGGCAACCTCAGAATGTTGGGAGACACTCCACCCCTGCCCCCAGATTCTTCTGACCTACTTAATCACGTGAGCAGAGGAAAATCCAAACATTATATGGAAAAGGGAGAAATGGAGATAACGTGGTGTTGCAGAAGGATTTAGATTAGAGACCAGACAGCTTCCAAAATTCTACAACCCTATGTTCAACCTTGTGCAAATGGGGATATTAAAACTTACTTCTTAGAAGTGTTTTGTGAATAATGGCCTGAGTTTTTAGAGGGTGTCTGAAACAGTACCCAGCACATACTGTGCTGAAAATAAATGTTTATTAATTCAAGGAGAAGGAAGGAAGGGTGTGTATCAGCTTTCTATTGCTGCATAACAAATCACCACAAATACTGATGGCCTAATATAAGACTCATTTGAATCACAAAATGTTGTAAGTCTAGAAGTCCAGATGGGCTTGATGGTTTTCTCTGTTAAGCATCTCACAAGGTTACAGTCAGCATGTCAGTGGGGCTGAGATCTTATCTGGAAACTCTGGGAATGAAACCACTTCCAAGTTATTCCGGGCTGGTTCTATGCTGGGTCGTTTCTTTTTCGCTCAGTCTTCATAACAACATTATATGCTAAGTCGTGCTTCCATTTTATAGATAAAGAAACTCTTCAGCCATTGAACAACTTTCTCAAGGCCTCAATGTTAGTAAGTCTAATTGGGGCTCCAAATTTTTGTTTGAAAATAAGAAAAATGCATGTTGAATGTGAAAATCAGATACTAATTAAAAGCTTGGTTTCTTTTATAAACAATAATGTGGTCATTGGCAAGCTTATCAGAGACATTGTCCACCATATTAATCTTGCTTCCATACTTCCCCTCATCTTCTCTCAACCCTTTGGTGATTTCGATTTCAGTGCTTAGAATTTTATGCACAATAAGCTGTAAGGTGTTCCGAGTCCTTCCAACAGCACAGAAAGGAACATACTGGATAGACACCAGGCTGTTGACCCCGCCTAGTGTAGACCTGGGTTACTATGACGAGCATAAGTTTCTAATGCCAACTGGAAGTTGCCCATTTGCATATAACTTTATTTTCTAGCCCCCGAGTTTGGAAGCTATAGTTCTGGTGCCTAAATATTGGAAATTCAAGTATATACCAAAGTTTTGGAGAGTATGTTCTGAGAAAATCCAAGCGCATGTTCACTTACTCTATTCCAGACTTTTATGAACCCCAGGTGACCTGTTTGTGACCATATTGTTGGCCATCATTTAGTTGGGCATCCTGTGAAAATGTGGGACTAACTTTGGTCCCTTTTCTATAAGATGGGACCAGGAAATACTCAATAATCCAAAAAGATGTCCCCTATCGAAGGGTTTCCCTAAAAAGTAAAATCAGTGGGTAGTGGAGTCCTCAGTACTGTGGGTCCCTGCATTCTACCTTGGACCACTTAATATAATCTGCGCTCAAAATTAAATTTGGTGTGAAACTTGGGGTCTCTTTAAACTATTTACTTGCTTAACCTTTTGGTCTCTGGTTTTTTCTTGTTTCTCAGTGGAAATTCTTTTTGAGAAAGTCTAACCTCTTTTGGAGAATCAAAGGGGAAATGGATTTTTCACCCCTATTAAGTCAGGATAGACAGGGAGGCAATGTGACCCTAGATCATTAACTGGGGAGTTCTGGCTGTCCTTGGGAGACGGCCAGTGGCCCAGAAGAGAAGCCAGATGGGGTCAGAGACCTCAGACTGACAGATGTGGCAGTGAAGGATTCCAGGAAGAAAGATCAGAGGCTGGCCAGGAACGAGAGCCACTTGCCCAGATGCAAAACCCCAGAGGGGTGAAGGTAAAGACTTGGGCAGTGTTTTGGCTGAGTCATGGGAGAAACTGGCCAGCAGCTAGGGTCAAGTTTAGGACAACAAAACACTGCCCAAGGAACTTGAGAAAAAAGGAGGGAGGGTAAGGAAGAAGGTGTGTGTAGGACCCTGAGAAGTTAGTTGTATCATAATGACCTTATGTAACCCCTCTTGTGGCCTCACCACGTATGTGTAAATGTGACAATATATCTATCAAAAGATGGTGGGACAGCATACAGATCCACTGCACTAGATATGGATCAGGAAGAAATAAAAAAAAAGCAGGAAGTTAAAGAGCAGAGAGAGTAATAACTGTCTACAAAAATTGTCTACTCTTCCTCAACTGTGTCATCACAGTGCCGAGTTTCATCTGGGTAATTTGCTGACCCACAAGCAAAAGATGGTGCCTGGTGTGACTCGGTCCTCTACTTCTGAAAGAGCCAACACCCTCCCACTTAAGAGAGGAGGGGATAGAAGATGTAGCCCTGAAGCTTTTACTCAGCTTATGAAAGGGGTCTCGGACCAACTTAATTATTCTGACAGTTTTTGCAAAATGCCTTTATCCATGCTAATTTTTTAAACATCCACTTAAATTGCAATCCATTTAAAGTTTATTGAACAGCACATCCTATTATGTTGACATAATTTCTTCTTTAAAACAATGTTCTTGCCTCAAAAGTTTTAATGATAACACCAAGTAACTAACTAACTAAAACAACACACACAAAAGGATGCTTTATTTGGACCAGACTGAATGAAGCAAAGAAGACATGGATGAAAAAAACATGTTAGAATTCCAGCTAATAAATATAAAAGGAAAGATTGAATTAGAAAGTCACCCCTTGGCATCCACTGCAATAATAATTGTTTCAGGCAAGGATCATTAATAGATGCTAAAATTAGTAGGTAAAAGTATTATGAGAAACAAGATATTTACATAGTCTCAAAGTATTTCCTCACAAGATACTAATTAATTACAAAAAGAATAATAGTGACTTTACAGTGGAAAAGCCTGACAGACACCACTTAAATAAAGCAATTAAAGTAAATATCACACACATGCATACACACACACAAATGGGACAAATCAACATCATGTGCTTTGTGATATGATGCACTGAGAAGGACATAACATCACTTTTGTGGTTTTCCTGCCAAAACTGCATAGCCTGAATCTAATTATCAGGAAACCTCAGACAAACTCAAATTAAGGGACATTCTGCTAAATAACTAATCTGTGCTATTCCAATATGTCAAGATTATTAAAGACAAAGAAAAGCTAAGAATATATGCCAAATTTTAAAAGAACAAAGGGACATAACAGATTAAAGGAACATGGCAACTAAATATAATGTCATGATCCCTGAAATTAGATTCCTAGACCAGTCCCTGGATTGAGTGAAACAGCTAGCATAAGGCCCTCAGATTAGATGATAGTATTGAATCAATGATAATTTCCTGATTTTGATAACTGAATTATGTAAGAAAATGTCTTTGATTTTTTATGAAATTCACATTGAAGCATTTAGAAGTAAAGGGGTATTATGTGTGCATTATTCAAGCATTTTAGAATAAACTGTGTGTCTCTCTGTGTGTGTAGACAGAATGATAAAGCTCATGTGGTAGATTTTTAACATTTATAGAGAATCTAGGTGGTCATAGAGAAATTCGTAGTACACTTTTAGAAACTTTTCTGTAAGTCCAAAATTATTTCAAAATAAAAGTGAAAAATAAAAATAAAAAGTTTAAAAAAGAACACACGGTCACAGCCTCATGGGGACAGATGGGCAAGTTCCTATAAAGAGATAATCATAGTTCAACAAACTGCAGAGTGTTATAAAGGCAAAGAAGATAGGATATAATTTCTAAAAGTAAGAATGGATAGACTTTTTCTTGAAAAGATATTAATTTAAGTATGAGTTAGGCAAACTCATTGTCTTCCTAGCCCTTAAGGAAAATATTTAGGCTTATCATTTTGAAAAGTCAAGTCATTTGCTCTGTGTTGATGTAAGAAAGGCCTTAGCTCATAGCTCATTCTGTCCAATAACCCATCCATTCATCTTTTTAGTAACTTAGCCATTTATCCATCCTTGGCTACCTCAGACGGTAAACAACAATTAAACCATTTCACTATTTATACCCAAGTTACAGCAACACCGAGCATCTCTTTCTTTGCTAACAAAAATCCAAGTATTTTTAAAAGATCCTCTCTGTTAACAGTTTTGCAGTATACCATAGGATTAGGTTTCTGTGGATGAGTCTTCAGCCTTATCTATCTTTGTTCTAACAAATCCAGAAATTTGCCCACTGCTCTCTAGAAAGAGAGAAGTAGGTACCTGCTAGGTACAGAAGCAGGTACTACATAAATGAAGAAAAAAGTTTCTAAGAACTTCCACTGAGTACGCTGGGGAAAAGGAATATTAGTACTCCTGAGTGTCAGGGAAGCATTGGATGCCAGAAAACAAAAAGGAGAGACATTTTGGTAGCAAAGAAGGTTTCTCGAGGTGATGGTACCCGAGCAGGAATAGGAAGCCCCTGGCAAGCTAGAGCCACAAAGTGCCAGAGAATTTAGAGTATGTCTTCTTATCTTCAATCTAATAATTCTGTTTTACTTTTTCCAGAATTATTGGCTTTGACCGAGTTAGTAAATTAATTATTTCTAAATTCACAACCTAGGTGACCTGGCAAACAAGATTTGGAATCAAAACAGAGTCATATGCTTCCTCACCCTCACTGACCTAGCTCTAGTCAGTTGCTGGAGAAGACCCTCATTTTCATCACTGGGAACTTCCCCAAACATTCAAGGGCTGGTGATTGTGAGTGCTGCCTTGTGACATGGAATGAATGTTTACTTAAAACCCAGTTCCTAAGAAAATATTCTTGTTTACTCATTCAATATTCATTCACTCACTCAATACAAATTCTTGAATGCCTATTAGCACCACGGGCCATGTTTTTCTACAAAATGGGGTCGACAGCAGACTTCTTGACATGCCATCATAACTGAGGAAAAGCTGGACTGAGAGTCAGGTGGTATTATCTGGACTTCAGTTATGCCACTATATACCTACATGTCCTTGCATAAATGGTGTCCCTTCTCTGAATCATGGTTATCTCATCTGTAAAGTGAGGATACTGTCACAATCTCTTCAGTACCTTATAGCACTGTGGTGTCAACTGTCAGAATTGACTGCTCACTGAAGACCCCAAAGTATGACTTCAAAGTGAAGAACTTATTCAAGGAGATATAAACTAACGAGGGAAAAGGATGGACAAGGTTGTAAGGTAACTCAGTTGAGGTCTGGAGACTGGTTTTTTCCAAGGGCGGGGAAAGATTTTCACAGAGGAGAGTATAAGAAAGATAAACTTGGGAGAAGAGAGAAACTAATCGTGTTAGAAAGAAGGGAGGATCTTCTCAGATGAGAGAGTGGTTGCCTCTTCAGATCTGGGCGAGACAGATACAGATAGTAGTCAGGGCTGGAAATAAAACAGACTAGAGTTTGCTTGCAATGGATGCAATTAGCCTTTATAAATTTTACAAGGTAAACTTTACCCCTCTTCATAAAGTAAAGGAAATCTTTGCCGAGAAAAAAACTGAGAGATGACTTGTAAAGTGTGTCCCAGTTCTGAGATGCTGTGATATAACTCACCGAGCAGCCATGTTGTTAATATTGGAGTCACTATGCCAGAAGGAGAAGCGATTTCCTTAAAGACACTTAGAATGTTTAGACACTTGATCTGTCTCCTTTTTCAAATGTGACAAGATTTTGAGTTATTGCTTCGTGAAGGAACTGGAAAACACCCTGAGATGTTGTTTATTTCTTAACTGCTTTGCTGTAAGCTGCTGTTTTAAATTCTAAACAGCTTAATAAAAAAACTTTCCAACAATTTCAGCATTTTCTAAATTTGAAGAGGCCATCTTTATAGCTTTTGGAAGAAAGTCCAGGAGTATTGTCACTAAGCAATTTCAAGCAAAAAACAAAAAAAACAAAAAAAAACACAATGATTTTTAACAGAGGAAATAATAACAACTGGAGTGATGTAGTTTAAAATCCCCTAACAACTCAGTGTGCATGTGACTAACAGCCCATTACCTCACCCAGCTGATTCAGAAGGATGAGTGCGTGCTGCACAGAAGGTTCATCTAAACATCTGCCTCAGCTACTTTGCCTTTGGACAGTGGAGAAACTTGCTAACTCATCTAATGTGTTCAGCTCAAGACTATGGACATTTAGGGGCCCATACAGTTTGGGTCCAGGAGGGTAGAGGGGACGAGAAAAGGCCTAGAGGTAATACGTACCCTTTCACTTCTTAAAACTAGGTGTTTGCCAAACAAACCTGGAGTCAAGTGAAGGGTTTCCCAATACCTATGGCAAAATCACTTCATCCTCATAGCCAGCCAAGGTAGACACTGTGAATTTCTCTTTTTAAAAGAAACGGAGATTCAGAGGGGTGACGTGACCTATCTCAAGGCTTACAGCTTACAAGAGCTGGGATCTGAACCGAGGTCAAACTCCATAGGTTGTTTAGAGAGCCGTGCCTCTGCCCCTTGGAGAGTGGCTGTTCTTTGCTAGGCTCAAGCTGAGACCTTGCCTTCATCAGTCAGGTCAGGACTTCAGCTCCTTAGCTCTCCTCTCGCCATTCCTGCTCCTTTCCTTGGCTTTGGCAATCATCCCATCTCCTTCCTCTTCAAACTGTAGTTCCTGCATCTATTCACTCTTTCTTGGCCCTGTAAATATGTCACATGCAGAAAGCAGAAATGCAAGTAAGCTTTAAATGGCTGATCTTGGCAGCAGACCCATCACAGAATCAGCCCAAAAGCTGTTCTCGTGCAAATTAACAGCTGAAGCAGACAGCCCAGCAAGCATTGACCAGTGCGCTCACTGAGGAGGATCTTGATTTTCAGTGAATTTTTCCTTCCTCTTGCAAATGTCATTACTGGCACAGAAGGAAGTGGGGGCATAAAGATTTGTGTCATGATTAGGACTTGGCAAGGCTTGAAATCCTTGAGTTAAGTATTTAGATGTCCCAGACTTCCCTTCCTGTATCAGAGCGGATGGCTGTTTTCCTCTGGATTAAAGGCCGTATCAAGCACCTGGCGAGAGTGTATACCGTTGTAGGGAGACAGATCGTACCCCCTTTCCTGTTCATAGGAGGCAGTGCAGGTGCATCAGGAAACCTCTGCTGAATCATTAGCCATGGTTTCTGCTGTCCCCAGTACATGAGACACAGACCCCCGAATCCAGGAGTAAGTCCTCCACACACCTCCACCTTCCTCGTCTGCCCCCATTGTAGCCCATACAATATATAGAAAGCCCTGTGAATTTTATCTCCCGCCCTTGACTTCACCCACTCACCTCTGTTTTTATTGCCACCATCCTCTTCCCAATCTTCAGCGTCTCTTAACTGGTTGACACAGTTTTCTCCCAGATAGTCTCTTTGCTTCTCCAGCAATGATCCATTCACCACATAGTGGCCAGAACAAGCTTCTCAAAATGCACACTTCTCACTTCGCCTTCTTAATGTTGACATTTTAGTTACTCCACGCTCATCCCAAAATGAACATGTAAACATGGTAAGATGGCCACATTATGCAGCCCCTGTTTGCCCTCCCGACTCCGTTGTGCCCTGTACTCGCTCCTCTGCCCACCAAACTCTCCTGACTCCAGGCCCTTATGCGAGCTCTTTCCTCTTCTGGAAGTAGCCATTACCCACCTGGGTGCATCCTCAGCTCACATGCCACTTCCTTAGAGAAGCTTTCCCTGCCTCTTCCCTTCCCCCCACCATGAGGCCACATTCCCAATTCCATTTACCCTTTGTGTCTTGAATCTCTCTTTCTTTGCAGTGATGACCGTGGTAGTTTGAGTTCACCATGTGATTATTTCTTTGATTTTTGCCTCTTTTGTCAGACATTTAGCTCTCAAGGCTAGGAACCAAGTCTGATTTCTTCTAACCATTGAACTCCCAGCACCGTGGAAGACTGTGAGTTATCTTACAGAATTAAACTCTTTAAGGTATTTTTGCATTTTTGCTTATATAAGTTGATGTGAGGAGGAAGAATTTTGAGAATGTTACTAGCTCAATATCACTGTTTTTTCTCAAACTTAATGAATCCCAGTCAATGGGTTAATAAATACAAGATAGATGAACACACTTCAACTCTTATGACAAACAGTATTTAAATCATGAGTAAACGTAGTTCTCTACAACAAACACTCCAACAAATATAATTTTCAATAACCAACATGTAAGTCTGAGGTTAAAAGTCAACATCCTTTGCAGATATATTTAAAACAAATCTCAATGTTTTAGGAAAGCTCTTTGTACTTTTTAATAAATTCATGTAAAGAAAAAAACATTACAGTGACAAGATATAGAATGAGTATGGATTTAATTTCAAATACAAGTTTGGTAACTGATATGTAAAAATTCTTTCATCTTCCTTATCTTTCTAAAAACATTTAAAGGCTAACTCAGTGTGTTACAGTCTCAAAAATATTAACCACCTCTTCACAGAACATTCTTCCATTACACAATACTTAAATGTGTGGCCTACGGTTTCAACTATAATTCTGATAAATATTGAATCAAATAATTTGATGTTTTAATAATGTATGTCCACAGAACCTAATATGGTGTTGGCCAGTTAGTTGGTGATATATATATTTGCACACTGCATATATATATAATGAATAAATGGCCAGCTGAACTATAAAATGGCCTGGGCGAGGCAAGAGGAGACAGGTGACTACGTAGGTAGTGATGCCTTTCCTTTACATCAGAGTTCCTCTGCCATTAACATTTGGGCCTGGCTAATCCTCTTTCTTGTGGGGACTGTACTATGCATCCTAGGATGTTTAGCAGCTTCCCTGGCCTTCAGTCACTCCATGCTAGTAGCACCCAGCCACTCACTCCGTGCTAGTAGCACCCTGCACTCCAGTAGTGGCAATCAAAAATGTCTCCAGACATTGCCAGATTGAGAGCCACTGATCTAGAGTTACAATGTGAAAATCAACTTTCTATGAGCCACAAAATTTTGAGCTACAAAAGTCTCAACCGTGGGAAGAATAAGAAACAGAAAGCATTCATGATTTGGCTTCTGGGAACAGTGGAAAACTTAGAGGCTTTGGAATCAGGCAAGCCTGCGTTTGCAGCCTGGGGCTCCCTGCATGCTGGCTGCGTGATACTGGGCAAATTATTTAACCACCCAAAGCCACAGCTCCCTTGTCTATCAAATGGAGAGAACAACTCTAAAGAGTACATAAGTTAATACGTGTGAAGCATTCATAGTTTCTGATGCAAAGTAAGGGCTTAATAAACCAGTTGTTACTGTCAGTGGTCCTGCGGCTCTTACTGCCTGCTCCCTCTCCCTTCCCTTCCTCGCTCGAGAACTGTCCCACACCTCAAGACTCACATCACTGTCTCACCAAAATACGTGCTGCTCCACCCCTTCCCCATCTCTGCTTCTGACTTCCCGAGCATTTAAAGATAAGGCTGTGCACTAACACCCCATCTTTGGGGTCCTGGAGCACTCCCCTCTACCGCCACTAGTGCCCTGTCTCTGGTAATAGTCTCAAACAAATAGCTGTGTCTTTGGCGTGCCTTCTCTTGTTAAGAGGTCTCCCTGTAACAGGTATCCTCAGTCTCGGTCCCTGGCACTGCAGTTCAGCAGTTGGCTCCGATGTCATTAGCCAAGAGTTTCCTTCCCCAAAGGCTGCACAGCCAGGCTTCTTGGTCCCTGCTACTAGCACAGAAGTGTAGGCATGAAGAGAACCCGCAGAATAAGCTCAGGATACCACAGATGGGCAAAGAGAGTGTCCTCTGACAGAGGTTTTCCGTGGACTGGGGAGGTGAGAACACAGAGAGAGGCAATTTCATCAGGCCTGACCCAAGGAAACCCGTCACCTTGACAGTTCCTGTGTTCCTGTGGCTGTGAGTGGAGAGAGTGCCACCAGCCCCCCTCACTACTGAAGCATCTCGTGGGAGCGGGGTAGGGGTGGGAGAAGGAGAGGAAGCAGCTAGGATGAAGAAAGGCCATAGCACCTGTGTGCAGTTACAGGTGTCAAACGACAACAGAGCCACGTCTCCCTCAAAACAGACCTCTCTGAGTGATACGCTAAATCCACTTAGATTATTTAGTCTCTGATTTTCCACTTTGTCTATTTAAAGACAAGGGTTGTCGTGTTAATCGTTGTTTTCCTAAATCAGACTTAAGCTTACGGATGAGTCACATTAGTTTCTTTTTCTCTCATGTGCTCTATGTGGCGGGCCTACTTTCATTTAGAACTCACTAATTCATAATTTGTGAGTGTGCAGCAGGGGCAGGGTTAGATTTACCTCGGGGATAGTGAGAAAAGCTTTTTTGGGAAATTGATGTTGTAGTAGGCATATTTAAATAAATAATGTATAAACTGTTCTCATTCTGCTAAAGATGCTATTTACATACAATAAATAGGAAATGATTCTTATCTATTCATGAAAGAAGGCTATAGAGCAGTGCTGTACAATAGAAATATAATGTAAGCCACACATATAACTTGAAATGTTATTGTAGCCACATTTAAGAAGGGAAAATAGCAGGTGAAATTAATTTTAGTAATGTTTATTTAACCCAAGATATGCAAAATAGTATGTCAACATGAAATCACAATAAAATTATTAATGACATATTTGATATTTCTCTTCTCATAGGCTTTGAAATCTGGTGCGTATTTTACAATTACATCGCATTTCAATTCAGACTAGAAATATTTCATGTGCTTATTAGCCACAGGTGACTAGTAACTCCCATATTGGACTGCACAGTGCTCTAGGAGTTTCCATCCATTTTCTCATCTTCTTCCTTCTGTTCCTCCTTATTTCTTCATGAGGCATCAGTGTTATAAATCTTTTCATTGCTATTGGTTATCTGTTTACAAAATAACATATATTCACTTTGGAGCATGCATTTACTTCCTTCTCTGGAATCCTCGGTCCATATTATTCAACTCCCAAATGCAAGGGAGTCTGTAAAGTTCAAGAAAGATAAAGGAAAAATAGGACGATTTTTGAACCTAAATAAATCTTGAAAACTCTGGAACATACAGTCAATTGTTGTTGGGTCTTTGGAGTTTACAGAGTAGAAGTTCAAGATCAGCCATACCGAGTTCTCACAAAACTTTGAATATGGACAGCCCAAACTTTTAGCCTGGCTGGGCTTATACCTCAGGGGTTACATTCACAGAGGTCATTCCCAAGCCTGGCTGAGTTGTCCACATTGGTCCAGCAGACCAAAGCACTGCCCATTGGGAATTAGAAGATGCGTGGGTACCAAGAAACCAAGCAACACAAAGCAGCTTAATTTCCCCTCCCTGCGCCCTCCCCCCGAGTAATGCTGATGAATACATTTAATACAAGGAAGAGATTTTTTGAGGCTGATTCCAACTACAACTTTCTCGTGAAACTGCAACCCCTGTATAAATATAATTAAACCTCAGAAAATAAAAATTGCCAGGTGAAAGCTCAGATTACCAAGATACGACTATATGCAGTCATTAACAATAATGAGGAAGGTTTGTCTACACTAATAGGTTAAGATGTTCATGATGTTAACGGATAAGCAAATTATAGGTTATTATGTATTGCTACTCTTTGACAAAATGTATATTTTAAAATGTAGTTAAGATATATAGATCTTACACATATAGAAATACAGGTATATAGATGTAGATGTATAGCGAAGACATAGATAAATCTATAAAGTCAGAAGATGAGGCACAACTAATTTTTAGAGTGGAATTATGGAGGAATGAAATTGGATGAGCAGGTGGGCATATTTCTAACTTTTTATAAATTTTGATAGCACAACTCATTGGTTATTTCCTTTTGTATGATTTTTAGAATTATTAATATTATAAATCACCATTAGTAGTAATAGTGATAGAATAATAGTATATGAGAGTAAGTCATTTGTGTTCAAAGTCAGTTGAAAACCTACCCATTTTCAGAGTTTTTTGGAAAAAAAAAAAACAATAACACTGGGAAAAATAGAAGGCAGCAGAAAAAGAAAAAAAATCAAATATGAGACAGATTAATTCCATAAAAGAAACTGTAGGCACAAATCTACAGGACCTTGACAGGGCTGTTAAAGATAGGACATTGTAGACATAGCTCATTCATAGGGTCACCAGGAGTCAAAGCCAACTCAATGGCAAGTAACACACACCCATTTGCTCTGATCTTGCCTTGACCTTGACCCATCCTACGCTGACCTCAGTCCTCAACTAATTCAGCTACTATAAACTGGTGATAATTAACATTTGTTGATTATGCAATAAGAACTTCACTTCCCTTTACTAAACTGTCTTCACATTCTCGTGGGGCAGGTATTATAATTCCATTTTACAGATGAGTAAACCAAGACAGAGAAAGACTGAGTCATGTAACCAAGGTTACAGAGCTAGCCAGTATTAGAACCAGAATGTGGTTTGGCACTGCAGTGATGGCGATCCTCCCGACTCTAGTATTTTCACACCATCCGAAGGCTTGTGGGCAGCAGGATCCCAGGACGTTGAAAGTTCTATACAAAAGTCTTTTGAATTAGGGAAGATGCTTCATTTAAGGGGAAAAGACCTCTGCTTGAGCTCACCTGCAGATGGGTGATCTCCAGAGTCAACGATCTACTAAACTTGCCCATAAAACCAAGGTGTCAACTTGCTAAAGTGCAAGCTAGAAAGAATAGGGTGCTAAGGGAGGGTGGATGTGGGGGTTTTCAGCACGTTGTCACCGTTCTAATAACAGCAAGTTTTGTTGTAAAGAGGATATGAGCTGCAAAATGTGCCACTGCCAACAAGCTAAGTTTTAATGATCTAGCTTTAATTGTGAGTCTCATGCTTGTGAGAAGTGTGGAATCCATGGACAGATTGAGTATATTATCTTGAGTGTTGCATGTCTAACAATTGGTGTTGTTTTGTGTGTGAACTGCTGGTTTAGTATTGACTTTGGGTGAATTTTAAAAATTATTATTATTATTACCCCCAAAGAATTTTAAGTCATAATCAACTGCAAATACCACCAAAGGCAATGACTGATGATGAAAAATTATTAAAGTCTCCTTTCTGTTCTTTACTAATTTTGTAATGCTATCTTTATAAGCATCACCAGCCATCATATATTGCCCTGAATAAGCTTTGGTGTGATGCGTTTTCCCCAGGCTTTGACTCAGATATGTTTTGAAAACTTAAAATAAAAACCTATGCAGTGGTAAGGGAAGAGAATTGAATAGGCAGAGTACAGAGAATTTTTAGGGCAGTGAAAATACACTGTATGACATTGTAACGATAGATACATGTCATCATACATTGGTCCAAATCCACAGAGTGTAGAACACCAAGAGTGAACTCTAAGATGAACTGTGAACTTTAGGTGATTATTATGTGTCAATGTAGGTTCATCTTTGGTAAAAAATGTACTATTCTGGTGAGTGATGCCGATGATGGTGAAGACAGTCGGGGAGAAGGCAGGGGGTATGTGGAAAATCTCCGTATCTTCCTCTCAATTTTGTTGTAAACATAAAACTTCTCTAAAAAATAAAGTCTTTAACAAAACAACTACGCAGCTAACAATTTTAAAAAATTACCCCCAAACATTTTCTCTTAGACTGTGAGATTCAGATACTTAGAAAGAGTAAAGCCAAGCTGGCTATTTTGATACCATTACCTTCTCCCTATCACAGTACCCTTCCTGTTCCACGTTAATTATGGGCCAAATCTAACCCTCAGGCTTGGAAAACTCTGTTGAAGCACGGTTTGTTGTCGTTGTTGTTGTTGTAAGTAAGTTTATGGTACAAATAACCTGAGTTTAAGCACCAGGGTCTGCCTACAAGTACTCCACACCCCCTTAACTGCTTCTCGATTAGCTCGGTATTTTTCTGTTTGACTAGGTTTGTTGCTTCCTTGATGTCTTTGAACAGAATATCGGGTGCATCCAAAATGCACTAGTTCTTTGATTTTGGTTAAGCATTTCACCTTCCTCTTTGTACTTTTTCTCTCTTCATCTGCAAAATGGGAATAATCATCCATGTTTTCCAGAATTGTGGATACAGTGACAGGAGATGATGGATATTATGTGTTTAGCACAGATGGTTTCTTTCTTCTACTAAGATATGCTTCAGAAAAATGGAAAGTGATTCAAGAAGGAAGCAGTAGAGTACAAGAGGCAATTTTAAGAAAAACAAGTGGTAAACATAATTTCAAATCTTTTAAAATTGCTTAAAAATGTAATAATTAAAAAATGTAATTAGAATGCCTTATTTAAGGGATAGCTGATAATGGGAGAAAATTAAAATACTGGAACCAGTAACATAGAAAATGGAGGGTGGAAAGATGCAAGTTAAAGAATTTCACAGGTCCTTTTTCTACTAAGAAAAGAAACAGACAGTTTGCCTGAATAGAGATTTCGTTAAGGTAATTATGCTTGTTAAAAAATTTAAGGGCAGCAACTAGAACAATAGGCATTATATAACTTCCAAACTCGTAGAAAAAAAATAAAGGACCACCACCAACAACGACAACAACAAAAAACACGTAAAACTAGATAGAACAACCCAAGAAAAATCAGGAAACAGGATGGGGACAGGGACACTTGCAAAAATAAAAAATAAAAAAATAAAAAAGGCATGGTAAATAAAAACATATCAGAAATGGGTTCAAATCTACTGGACTGATATAAATTTAAAACTCATACACTACACACCAATAAGCGATGTGTGTAGTAAATGATAAGAATACTATTAAATGGTCAGGAAATATAAACAGTTGCAAAATACAAGCTGTCTTTGGTTTTGAGAGGGATTTGGTCAGAGAGAATAAAAGCGTAATGGAATAAAGCAATTAGAAAGAATTCTACCGGCCAGATACATCAGCTTGTGGAACCAGAAGACACCCGCCATATTTTTGTTGAAACTTTCAAGTTTGTAAATAGGGGACCGGGCATTCCCATTGGACAGAATTTTAGTCCTGCCTGAATGTAAAGTTCAGACCCATGCAGACATGTCTGATCAATTGGTTAGAACCTACTCTTGGCTGACTATAAGTGTTCTACTTGAAGATAATAATTACTAACAGAAAAAACCCCTTTAAAGAGAATTGCTGCTTTTCCTCACGGCTCCCAGGGAACCAAAAGCCTCCAAATGTCCCAGGGCGTGAGTCACAAAATCTAAGAATATGGGGCTTCATTCTCAACTGTTCCTAGAACTCATGATCCTCTTCCACTGAGGCACCATTGTTAACTGGGTTCAGACAGACTCTTCTCTTTCATGCTGGAAACATGTGGTTTCCTTTTGCCTCTCCTATTGCTTCTGGAAGTCTGTTTTCCAGTCCCTCGCCCGCCATTCCTATCTCATGACTTTGGACTCTCTCCTGTGGACCACACCCCATTTCTGAAAGCTGCTCATTACAGGTGTGTTGTCTTTCGTCAATATCCCCTCTTCCCTCAGCGATGTCCCAGAAAATGCTTCTCTCTGATTAGGGGAGTAGCCAGAAATTCAAACACCTTCAGGGACCAGGCAAGAGAGAATAACTAGATGAGGCAGCTTGAGTAGGGCAGGGGTGGGAGGTGGGCTTTTGGTAGTTTAATCTGAGGCAGACTTTTATCATTAGGGAATATGGCATAAAATAAACACAGATAGGACAGGGGTTTCCGGGGACGCTGATTATCAAGATAGTTGAGACTTCCCAAGTGACTATACCTAACCAACCCCTCTCTTGAGTTTATTCCTAGGAGTAGAATTGCTGAGCCATGTGGTAAATCCATGTTTAACGTCTTGTAGAATTGGAAGACTGCTTTCCAAAGCAGCTGACCATTTTACATTCCCACCAGCAGTGTACAAAGGGTTTTAATTTCTCTGCATTCTCACCGACACTTGTAATTGTCTGTCTTTTTGATTATAGCCAACCTAATGGGTGCAAGGTGGTATCTCATTGTGGTTTTTATTTTCATTTCCCTGATGACTAATGATGCTGAACATTTTTTAATGTGCTTAATGGCTAATGTAAAATTTTAATATTGGATATGGATGGTTTCCACCCAAAGGAATAATCCTCTCTTCAGGGGGCCCCACATGTCTGCCCAGGGATGTGACACTCATCCAGAATTTGAGACTCACTAGTTACTCATTTCCAGTCTTCTGGGCTGGAAAAAACAGATCCCCAAGAAAGAGGCAGAAGGCCAGAGATTTATGCCTCTGTCTCTCTTTTCTCTCTTTCCTGTCAGCTGCAGCTGGGTGTCTCCTGGAACAAATTCCCTTAGACAAATTCTCCACCAGACCATCAACTCAGGAGGACAAATGAGGAACTTTGTTGTTAAGAGTTTGGGCCAAACCAGCCAGAGCTTCCTGTGCCAGGTGAGCATGAATAGGGGCCGAAGTCACCCATTACTAACCTCTCACCCGTGACTGCCTGAAAGGTATTTCTCAGGCTTTAACCATGAAACCTGTTTCCTCTCTCCCCTTCGAAGCACAGCCCAGAGAGGCATGATAAAATCACTCAGCAAATGGAAAATATTTATTTTTGTGCTTATTCTAAGAAATGTGATCCATCAAAAATCAGCTGACAAGTCCTTTCATTTCCAAGGACAGTGTCCACACATTCCAGGCTGCCTCTGGACCTGTAATCAGACAAAGCCAAGGCAGAGGCCAATGAGGGCCATGCAAATGTCTTCATGGGCGATACTGCAGCACAGACTTAAGGCACCGTCGGCACAGCCAGACTGCTTGGGTTTCAGCCCAGATTCCTCATTCGCTAGCTGTGAAAACTGGGCAAGTGCTTAACCATCTCTTAGTGCCACTCTCTCCACTATAAAACAACAATAATAGTCCCTTTCTTCATAAGACTGTTTTGAGAACTAAGTAAGGCAATAACTGCTTGGTTTTTAGCAAAGAGCCTGGAACATACCAATCAATAAAGAAAAATTAGATGTTAATATGCTTTGGCTGCAAACTTGAAGAGGAAGCCCTTTCCATTTCTTGAAACTGATAAATTTATCAAATCGACTTCTCATTAACATAGAGATTATTAGGAAGACAAGGACATGCAATCTGGAAGGCAACATAGGTTATTAAATGTAGTTAGTTTTGACCAAATTGCATAACTTGTGAGTTAACTAATTCATACTTGGTAATCCAAAGGACGTAGTAAAATCCAGATTTAATTTTTTAAAAATCAACCGAACCACTGTGGGACTGGGGTGCTGCATCTAAATGACAGCAATACCAACCACAAAAAGGATTTAGAGTCTGTGTAGGTGCCATGTTCAATGAGCTGTTTGGAGAGTCCACGTTGCTTTGCTCTGCACAGTGCCTTGCTCCGGATAGAGCTAATTTTACTGTGCATTTCCTTGGTTAGTTCACAACCAGAATAAAAATAAAGCCAAAATTCTACGAGTCCCATTTTTTACAAACTGGATAGTGAAACTAAGTTTTTAACATATCAAGAAATCATGCTAACAATGAGTTCGGGAGTAGCAAAAAGCAATTAGTTGAGAAACAGAAAATGAAAAGAAATATGGTAACTAATTTCACTCTATCAGTTTCCTATTTCTGCTGTGACAAATTAACAACTTAGTGGCTTAACACAACGCAACTTTATATCTTAGAATTCTGGAGGTTAGAAGTCTGGAATGGGTTTTTCAGGGCTGACATCAAAGTGTTGGCAGGGATGCACGCCTTCTGGAGCTCTAGGGGATAATCATTCCTGGCCTTTTCCAGCCTCTAGACGCTGCCAGGGTTCCTTGGCTCAAGGTCCCCATGCAGCTATCACATCACTACAACCTCTGCTTTCGTCTTCACATCATCTCTGAGTCTAATCCTCCTCTCATAAGGATGCTTGTGATTACATTGGGCTCACTCAGATAATCCAGGATAATCTTCCATCCCAAGATCTTTAACAGGAATCACATCTTCAAAATCTCTTTTTCAAGTCAAGTAACAGATTCACAGAATTCAAAGGTTAGCATGGGGACATCTTTGCACAACCATTAAAATGCCTGTTATAGTTTCCTGAAGGATTATTATGTGTAAGAGGGATAAGGACAGAACTGATATAAATGGGTGGAAATGGCAAGGAGGTAGAATTTGACTTCAAACAGAAGAATATCAGCAATGGGAAGAGGCGAGTTAAAAAGGTAGGAGTATTTTGTGGGGGATGTGGGCTTTTCTTCACTGGGATTTAGTCCCCTGTTCTAGACATTCAATTTCTCAACCATTGTCAGAGGGTTGGATTACAGCGCCTCTGAGAGTCTTTCCAATTTTATGTGTCCTAATCTTTGAGAGTACTTTAACACAAGCATTGAGGATTTAGAAGGAGTATCAGTCAGGATAAGTGAGGCTATGCTGGGGTAACAAACAGCCCCAACAATCTCAGTGGCTTCAATCAACATATATCCTCCATGGGACTGCAGGAGACCTCTGATCATCGTAGTACCCCAGAGATCAATAGACCCACAACCATCTCAAGTGCAGCTAGCCACTGTGCCAGCAGGAAAAAGACTCTGGAGGATCTAGAAAGAACATTTAATACTCTGGCCCAAAGATGGCACACATCCCTTACACTACAACTCCTCAGCCAGAACTAGTCATATGGCTCCAACTAAGTGAAAGGAAAATAAGGACACGCAATCCGAAAGGCAAAGGGCCAGAAACTGCTCGTGAACAGAAATAATGACTACAGCAGTAAACAAGCCATATTTTCCCTCCCTGTCAGTTCATGGGTTTTAGCCATAAATTGGATTCCTTTTGACCTCTAAAGAGGGTTCCTCTAGGGAAGGTTACTGTCTGTCCATTTGTTCTGTGCTCACTGATGAGACAGGATTTTCTTAGGCATGCTGTTCTTTATTGACTTTTAGCTCCACGGTAAGGATTTTACTTTCAAAAGATTAATAGTAAAATGATGATGATGACAATGTTAATGATAAGAATGAAAATGACAGTGAATACTTTTTGAAAATTCACAGTGTGCTAAACATTGTACTAAGCACTTTTTACACTTATTTTCCTGGATCTTTGGCATCGGGACATGAGAATATCATGCTTCTCATTTTATAGCGTACTTCTATCATCAGACTCATACAAAGACCATCTCCTGGTGTGTTTCATTCATGTGTCCCCACTCATTTTAGCAATCATAATGCCTTTTTATACGATATATTTATCTTGTGTATATTTTTGCAAAATGTATAGATTTGTTGTTATGTAGATATTTTAATTACATAAAAGTTATAGTACTGTAAACTTGGTTCTATTACTTTCTTACATTCAGCATCATTTTTACAAGATCTTCTGTGTTTATAAGTATACATCTCACACATTTATGGTTTGTAAGAGCCACATAGTTCATGTACATTTTATTTTACTTAACTTTTCTCTCAGCAGTTAAATTCTCAGGTTGCCTGTGGTAAGTTCCCTGATGCTTTAAACTGGGGGTAGGCAAACTTTTTCTATAAAGATCCAGATACTAACTATTTGGGGCTTTGTGGACCCTAAGATATTAGGTGCAAGTATCCAACTCTGCTGTTATAGCATAAGAGCAGCCATAAATGGTACACAGATAAATGGGTGTGGCCGGATTTGGCCCAAGGGCCATAGTTTGACAAATCCTGCTTCAAATAAGGCTATGATGTACATCCTCTATTTGTCCCCTTACAGACTCGTGCCATATTATCTCTCAAATACACTGTATAAACAAGAGTGAGACTGCAGCATCATAAAGTATTAGGCTAAGAATTTCTGGGGCTTTGTTCTGAATGGCTATCAGTCTTTATCATCAGTCTATACTCTTAACAGTAGTTTATAGACACTAACAGTGTTTACCCACATCCCTCCCAACATTGCTCAACTATCTTAGTTTTTGTCAATATGATGGGGTAAATTAATGGCTCATCTCTTCTTTTCCATTCGTATTTCTCCGTTTACAAATGAGTTCCAGTATACCTTAATATATTTATTGATCATTAGCACTGCCTCTTCTGTATTGCCTGCTTATGCCTTTTGCCTTTATTCTCTATTTCTTGATGATACGTGGTAGTTTCTATATATTTTAGAAATGAGTCCTTTTTCAGTTTTAAAACTTGCAAATAACTTTCAAGTAATTTCTCCCAATCTGTTAACTGTCTGTTAACCATTTCTGTGGAGTTTTAGAATCAGGGATTCTTGACTTTGATGGCATATGATTTGTGCTTTTTGGGATTCGTTTACGAAATCTGTCTACACTCCTGGGTCACAATGATAGTATTTTCTTTGATTAACCTCGGAGTTTTATTTTTACATTTTGGTCTTTAATCCATCTGGCGACCTCTTATTTATAGTGAAGGATTTCCATTGTCAAATAGTGAGTCAGGTTTCCAGCACCATCAGTCAAAAAATTTTATCCACTGATTCCTGTCATCAGCTTTATTATATTTCAACTCCTCAGATATGCATATATCTGCCTGAGAGCTTTCTTTGCTTTTCCGCTGATGTATTTTTCCATTTTGTGGCACCTACCATACTGTTTTTATTTCTGTGGCTTTGTAATATATTTTAATATTTTGTGTAGCATATCTCACCTCTGTTTTTTTTCCAAAATTTATTTAGCTATATATGTACTTTTATATTTCCATATACATTTTGATGCATTTTCCTAGTCTCTAGTTCCTTAAAATTATCCAGCTGAGATTTTTATTGTGATTGCATTAAATTCATAGTTTAATTTGAAGATAATTTATAGCTTTACAATATTAAGACATCTCATTCATAAGCATGGAATATCCCTCAAATTATCAATCTTTCATATCCTTTTAACATTTTCTTCATATGTTTTGTGTATACTTTGTTAATTCCTAAACACCAGAATTTTTGTGACTATTTGCCATAAACTTTTTTTTTTCATCTAGTTGATTTTTGCTGGTATGGAGAAATGCTGTTGTTTTTCAGCATTTTGTTTTCTCATATTGCAGCCCTCACAAGCAAGCTTATGAGAGTGGTACTATTATTTTACTTAATAGGTCAGCAAGTTAAAAAAAGCTAGCCCAAAATCATTTACTAATAAAGTGTGACACCAGTATATGATGTTAAGCACTTCTCATGGCATGGAGTTTTGGTTGTGGGAAAGGGTAAATAATAACAGGACATTTAAAACTCCCTGGCACAAGATGAAGTGCTCAATTTACAAAATGGAAACTCCCCTCGCAAATATTATTCTTTAGCTATTCCTCTACTGACGCCTGCTGACTCCCAGGAACATGGCTCATGCCAGGCATGTGGTCCTTGGCCTGGCTAATAACAGTGCAAAGAAGAAAAAACAGCTCCCTTTCCCAATGGGCCATTCTGACACATCCCTCCACTAGGTTAAAACCGGCCCTGTCAAAGCAGCGAGATACTCTGAATAGGGCTTCCCTAGACTCCCCGGCCGGGCTGGCACCTCCTGTCATGTCTCTTGTCATTTTTCCTGAAGCCTCACCCCAGCCCCCACATTAGCTCCCGCTTGGAAGTCTCCTGTCTGGAGCCAGGGAGGTTTGTCTGCTTTCTTGAGTTTGGCTAATAAATTGGGTTCGTAGGGTCAGGCAGCAAGGGACCTGGTACCCAGGGAACCCCTGACACTGATTTTATTAGATTTCTCTGTGCAGGGCCCAGGATGCCATCCCAGCAGGGAGCCCACAATCGCTCAGTAACCAAGATTTTGTCATCCCTGGTTTGACAAGGTCATTTTTTACTAGAGGAGGAAAAATCCCACATTAATTATACAAGCAAACTGGGGCCAAGGCCGGTAGAGTTGGCCTCCCTCTTCTGTGAGGGAGGAAGGAGAGGAGGCTGGCTTCCAGTGTGAGGGGGGAGTAAAGCAGGAGAGAGGAGAGAGTGTGTCTGGAGTTTGGACTTTGAAGACTCTCTGTCTCTGAAATGCATATGTGCTGTCTAATTCAGGGTAGTCTGTAGAATGTTTATTTATCCAAAATAGACTGGGAGCAGACTGAGTTAAGGAACATGCATGATCATGCCCTCATTCATTCATTTGTTCATTCATTCATGTATTCAACATACTTCCATAAAGCACTTAATAGTTGCCAAACATTGAGAAAGAAAAAATGAAAGAAATATAGTTCCTGCCTGCTTAGTCATTCTCCCAGTATCACATAAGGGCAGATTCTCAGTACCCCAGGATCATGGCCTACCTACCTAGGCCTGGAAAGGCAAGAAAAGCATGCCAGCACTCTTCGCTAAAAGTTAGGAAACTCTTGCTCCCTCCATGGTAGGCCCCCATCCCATCTGCAAATTCTGAACCATTATGCCATCACATCTTGTTGGACAGAGATCGCTGTTAATTGAACTAACAAATGTAACAATAAACTCAAAGCCTAAATTCTTTCTTGGCTCATCAAGATAGAAGCACAAATGAAGGCTCTTGTTTCAGGGCTGGCAGTGCCTCATCCAGAAATCACAAAGTTTCAATAAATCTATGAACATTTACATTACATTTGTTGGAATGGACTGGACAGGTTTCCTGCATCCCTTACCTACATATAACCATTTGCCATCTTTCTTCATGCTCTGTCTTATAGTTGGGTACAGTCCTTCATCTGCTGTCATTACCATTCTCTCTACTAAGCTGTCTGTTCTGAAGTCCCTAGGAAGTCCTGGATTCCTGTGTGCAGACGCTGAAGTAGCTATAACCTTTGCACATGGGGTATCTTCCACCTCCTGAAAGAATTCCCTTGACTGTACTAATTCACTTCATGTACTTCAACAAAAGAACCTTTCTTCTTCTACCTACATCTAATTCCCACTCACGCCCTACTCCTCTGATGCTAAACACACCAAGCACTCTACAACAATCTACAAAGAACTTGATACAGAGCAGCAAAACAGCTCAGGCAGAGAGCACACGTTCCCTGTGGCATCAGCCAAAAAAGCATCCAGAACATCAGCAAGACACTATAACACTGGGACCTGGGTCTGTTTCCCAATTCTGCCACTTCTAAACTGGGTGGCAATCAGTGAGTAACTTAATCTCTCTGAACATTTTAATCCTTCTCTGTAAAATATAGATAGCAATAAAATCTCTCATAAGGAGACAGTGAGATCTAAATCAGATGATTCATGTAAAGCAATTGATGACAAAAAAAAAAAATCAAGGTCATCTGGTACAAATGCAGTATCTTCCCTTTATCTCCTTCTAAATGTTCATGGAGGTGCGTTTCCTTCACCGTCTCATAATTCCTCTACATTCTCCACCATTTTCCCTTCTTTTTGCTTTGTAAAATGGACTAACTCTTCTAAGGCCTTTCCTAATCATCTCTGTCAACCTCTCCAGGTGTGTCTCTTTTATGAACTCTCTTTTATGAACCTTTGAGTATCGCCACTGATCTCCCATTTTTCCAGCCTGGAATGTCCTTTCCCTACTTCCATTTTTTTCTTTAGTTCTACCTTTCAATAAATTCCAATCCTTCCAACACGTTATTGTTCGATAAAACCTCCTTGTATTAATTATTGCTGTGTAACAAATGAAAACAAATGTAGTGGCTTAAAGCAATGCAGTTATTATTTCATAGGTCCTGTGGGTCAGGAATCTGGTCACAGCTTAAGATGGTTCCTCATGATGGCTCAAAGTGCAATCGAAAATGTCAGCCGGGGTTGAGATCTCCTCTGGAAGCTGGGCTGGGTAAGGGTCCATTTCCAGCCTCATGTAATTCATGGCCAAACTCAGTACAAGTACTGGATACATCTGAACCAATGAACCATCTGGGAAAAGCAGGATAACCGATGAGGGGGACATGGTAATTGCCTACATAAGGGAGGATCTGTGGGGAAATATCAGGCTGCCTCAACTAAAATCTGTCTCTATCTCAGTTTCCCCTCTCGAAGGTGAGAATAAAAATAAGGCCTACCAGACAGAGTTATCGGAAGGACTGAGTGAAGTAGTACTTTAAAAGTGCTTAGGAGAAGGCCCAACACAAAATAAATTTTCTGTAGATTTTATTATTATCATTTGTAATCTGCTTCCCTTTTTTGCCTACTCTGGCTCACATCCTATTGTTCCTCTGCTCTTCTATTGTCTTTCCTGGCTCAGAAGCACAGTGAGCATCTCTCCCTGGCTGACAGGGACCCCCAAAGCTGCACTGATGGGCAAGTCTATACTTATGATGTGGTTCCACAGGAGCAAACTAGAGCCTCCCTGTCCTGGTCATCACCTCCAAGCTGAGCTCAGTGCCGGGCTCTGAGGGTGAGTGATTGACTCCCTGGTCGGCACTTTTATTTATTGTGGTTTTTCCTGATTGGTTCAGGATGGCTGGGTCTTTGCTACCCACCCCCATCCCCAAGTAAATTTCCAGTCTTGCCAGAGGCTGAAAGGAGAGTGACTTAGTCATTAGCTCCTCTGGCAACAGCCCCTGGCAGCAGTTCAAGGCAGCTTGGAAAACAGGGCAACAAGTGGCTGCAATATGTATTTCAAAAGCCTAGCAGACAAGAAAAGGAAATGAAAACCAGAAAAAGCCAGGATGGTAATGTCTGAACCTAGAGACACATCTAGACACCAGTGGGCACCATGGACAATGCTCTCAGGCCCTAAGATAAGGGACATGGGAGGGCAGTGTCAGCAAAGAGGCTGGGGCTGAATGGCAAAGCTGAGGCCCAGAGACTGTCTTGCAAGATAAAGGGGGATGTGTCCACAATCATATTTCCCCAGTTGACTCTCAAATTTGTGAGCTCTTAAGAAGTACCTCTATTAAAAAGTAAGATGATAATGTTTATAGTTTGAATGTGGAAATGCTCCACTCTTGCTGGAGGACTCCATGTCCTGCCTTGGATTGACCTTAGATATAGAGGGAGATTTTCCCCCATCTCCGCATCTGTATATCCACTCCAAGGAAGGGTTCTGGTTGGTTCTGGGAATATGTGCCCATCCCATGGATTAATCACAACTGCAAGGAAGTAGGAGACTGACATCAACAGTCCCACTAAGAACAGTCAAAAAGAGACAAGGTTTCACATTTAGAATTCTGGATGAAAAACAAACAAACAAAAGGAAAATATGCCCAGCAGAATTTCATTCCATCAAGGTCTTAGTCATGATCTTTAGAAAAGAGGGCTAAGTTGTTGCCACATCGGGCTTTGTCTACACTCCCTCACCTCCCTTTGACTATACTCAAAGCCAGTACTGATAATCATTCAGGGAACTTCTCCTGTTGAGGCCAGATGTGCCTTTTAAAACAGTGCCTAGGCATCTCCTCTACTTCTCTTGACAACTTACCTTCGATAAATCCTGTCACAGCCACCAGACCCACAGATTGCTGACCCCTTACATACTCAGTTTCCCTTTTCCAGGGCTGGTCCTGAACTAGAATAGATAGATGAAGCAGAAACCCATATAATAAGGCTGGGGAGGACAGTGAAAAACTCCTGTAAGGCGCCAAATAGCCCACTAATTGTCATTTTGCTGCCATCTCTCCTACTAAATTAGTAATTTAAAAAATTGAGATAACATCAGTCCAAAGGTAATTCAAATCCTGGTTCTTGCATTTAAATCTGACTGACCTTAAACAAGTCCTTTAACTTCGTCGAACCATACTTTCTTCAAAATGTGGATAATGTGCTCAGGCATCTTCCCTGCTGTCCCAGTTGGAATATTCCAACTTATTTAGAAAATTATCCATTGTTCTCTGATACTTCATTCTTTGTTCTTTATCACTTTAATTTCTATAACATGGAAATGAATATGTGTCCTGTCACTTCCGTCTGCTATCCATGATAAACACAGCTGATAAATTAAAACATTCTTTCTTGCTAAACTCAAAGAGGTCCCTGGTTTTCTTCTCAACACAAGGTCTTGTCTCAGTAATAAAAGAAAATTAGCCCTGAACTAACACTGCTGTGGTCTCACCTAACAAATCTTAAAGCCAAGATTCAAAAGATAGGACTATCTATCTACCTACCTACCTACCTATTTGAATACACACATATCGAACACCCAACATAGTAAATTTCATAATGTCTGCCATTAAATTAAGAATTACTGGGCATGCAAATAAAAGATAAAATGAAATAATGAGAAGAAAAATCAACCATTGAAATTTCCCAGAATTGACACAGATGTTAGAATTAGCAGACAACATTAAAAGTTATTATAACTCTATTTCATGTTTAAATGATTAAATAGAGACAAGTAATATATAACTATAAACCATATCAAACTTCTAGTCTAATCTAAAATGTTTGAGGAAAAATCTGCAATGTGTGCAGAGTAGACATACTGAAAAAAGTAGTAAACTTGAAGACAGAAATAGAAATGATGCAAAAAAAATGGACAGATTAAAAATTCTTTAAAAAGTAAAAGAGCATTTGTGAGCTGTAGGACAATTGCAAGTGACCTAATATCCTTAAAGTGGAGTACCCCATAGGGGAGAAACAAGTCTACAGAAAAAAGTAATTGAGGAAATAATGTTAAGTTTTATTAAAACTATAAATACACAGTTCTGAGAAGCTTTATGAACCCCAGACATAGGAAATACAAAGAAAACTTCACCAAAGCACAGCATAATCAGATTTCTGAACACTAATCATTAGGAGAAATTTGTAAAATATCCACCCAAAAAAAAGGACACGTTAAACACAAAGGAGCAAACATAAGGGTCAAGCAGAGTTCATATCAAAAACAAACGAAAATGGCAGTGGAACAACATTTTGAGGTACTTAAAGGAAAACAAAATCAACTGTAGAATTTGATACCCAGTAAAAATGTTTTTTCAAATATGAAGTTAAAATAAAGATTTTCCAGACATAGAGACTAAAAAATATATCTATCACTTGAATATGGTGAAGTTACACGACAAGAAATTATCAAAGAAATACTTCAATCAGAAGAAAAGTAACACAAGATGGAAATGTGCATCTAAACTGGAGTTTCTCAACTGCTTTTCCATATCATCCTCCATGAAGTCTTTTAGATATTTTTTATCTAATTGCTACCTCATAAAAATGTAACACCATGGATACACTGTATATCTGCTTATGTACTGCATGTATATCTGTTCTTTCTACATTAAAATGTGATATTTTTTGCTCCCAAGAACAAATTTCACCCACTTGGGGGTAATATCATCTTTAATGATAATACATGAGGTATCACTTTCCTATTGCTACTGTTTAAAAAACCCACCATAATCATAGTGGCTTAGTGTGATTAGAATGAGTCCACCTGAATTATCCAAGATAATGTTCTCATCTCAAGGTCCTTTACCTTAATCACATCTGCAAAGTCTTTTTTGCTATGTAAGAAAATATATTCACAGGTTCTGAGAAATGGACATTGACATTTGGGGGAGGGCGCGGGGATCATTATTCTGCCTACCACACATGATTTAAACAAATAAATAGCACAAGAAATAACTATATGGGAAATGTATAAGATTTTGCTATTATTTAAGTCCTTAAAATATAATTGGCTATTAAAACAAACTAATAACCATGCAGTGCATGGTTTACAACTTATATATATTATAACAATAACACAAAGGCCCAGGGGGATAAAGCGTAAGTACATTATTTTAAAGGTCTTAGAACATGTATAATATCACTTGAAGTTAAGTTGTGGTAAGTTAAGAATGTGTATTATAAACCCTAAAGCAACTACTAAATAAAATTTTAAAAGATTTATAGTTAATACCTAAAAGAAACAAAATGGAATCATAAAGTGTACTCAGTTAATCTCAAAAGAAAGCAAAAAAAATAAGAACAGTGAGATAAGACAGACAGTAAACAAAGAGCACGATAGTAGATTTAGTCTGAACCATATTAATAAACACTATAAATGTAAATGATTTACACACCCTGATTAAAAGGCTGAGATTGTCAGGTTGGTTAAGAAAAGAAAGACATGACTAAATTCAATGTTCTGATCGGCTCAGGCCTAGGTCACATGTGCCTCCTTAAATCAGGGTGGGAGCTCCAGAGGATGCAGGCTTAGAGCTGAGAGGGTGTGGTTCTCCAGAGGCAGAAGGCAATCTACAAGAAGAGTGGATAGACAATGGGAAGAAAAAGCCAACGGATATCCTCCTCAATGACTTTTTTTAATGTGAAAAATAGTATTCCCCTCCCTTCCTATTTTTTTAAATGGAGACCAAATTTACATTAACTCTCTCTTGATCATTTTAAGAGGCTCCATGAAATAAATTAACTTCCTCTCTTCTCCTCTTTTCCTGGATCTTCCTCCCCTCCTTTCTCACTCGATTGTCATTTGTGTTTATCAATCAGTCTGGCTACCTTAGGCATGAAATACTTATCTAATTTGACCAAACACAGCCTACGAAATGTTCAAAAAGAGTAATATCTTCAAAAATCTCTCCTCTAGACTGCCAACTACACAAACTACACTATGTATCCATGCTCCCATTCATCCATTCTTCCACTCGTTCATTACCAAGCTCAAATGTCACCACCTCCGTGAAACCTTCTATGATCCTCTCCTATGTAGCGGTGGCCACAACTTTTCCTATATCCCTGAAACATGTTACAACTCCCATGATTTGCTTTTTCTTTCTCTCTCTCTTCCCACAATAGTGAATTATTTAGTGAAGAGAAAAGTTTTATCCTTATAGTGCCCAGTGTCTAGCAGGAAGCCCAGTATATCATAGACTCTTAGCAGATATTTTCTGAACTAATCAATAAAGAGATGAATGAATGAATGCCCCCTGTGGCATGGCGGTGTCACATTCTCTCTACCTGCCTCTATCTCTAAGAAGGCTGATAGGTTTTATCTTTGCGTCTTATTCCGAATAATACGTAGTGGCCCTCTGAAGTTGTGTCTTCATAAGGATTCTGAGGTTGTGCCTGGGTTCAATAGAAGGAGTGCCACAATGAATTGGTGATGTCTGGCAACTGTTTGCGGGAGTGGTGAGAGCACATATGATGAACTTCTGCGGACGCTGCCTTTTGTTATCCCCTCTGGCCAGTTTTGTCTGTCGACCAGCCTCCTGGTCATATTCTAGTGCTAAACTCAGCAGGGGCCAGTCTAGCCACAGAGATTTTGGTCAAGGGTTGGGCAGGACCATCAAGAAACAAAAGTCATATCAGGTTAATTTTCTTGTAAATTCCTGTCGAAGAAAGGTATTGGTGTTACCGATCCTGGTGTGGCTGATCAACCAGTCCAGTCCCCTGAACCTAGAACACAGCTGAATCCGTGTTGGCTCCTCCTAGGGTTACCACAACCCAGCAGACAAAGGCAAATACAGCTGGACCCTCACATATTTCTCCAGGCTTCTACATCCCCAGCCTATTTTTATTTTTTGCACAAATTACAGGGCATAAACCACTTCCTGTGAATACCAGCCCCTGCTCAGATTTCTCTTCCTGGGAGGGAAGTATTTGCTGACATCCAGCTGAGCAGTTCTCTCCTTAATACCATCCCATCTCTTGGAGCCAAGCAGAAAGCTCCAAATGCATCTGAACCTTCCCAGTGTGGGCCCTGTCGGAACATGCTCCTGAGCCAAGAGCAGACACGCTGCAGATGTTCCCACCCTTCACTGCACAGCATCTTCCTCTTTGCCGTGACCATCTTTCTTCTTCTCGTCTTTCTTCAACTCATACCTGACTTCCAGGTGACAAAAAGGCTCATACCTTTTGCAGCCTCCCCAAGAAGCAGTTTGAGGTCCCCATGTCTGTACACAATCCACATACCAATGGAATTGTTGGAAAAGGTTTTGTTTCTGGAAGAAATAAAGGAACAGTGTAGATATTCTGTTCTCTGTGCTTCTCATAACTCTGTTTTCTTGAGTCCTTGTTCCCAAGAGAGTATGTGTCCTTGTGTTGATGGCTCCATAGTTCAGTCCTTTTTTGTACTAGCACTGTCCATTTTAGTGCTGGCGGTCCACACGTGGTAGAGCACATCTGTTTTTTTATCTTCACGACAACATTCACCATGAACCCATCCAGCAGACACCAAGGCCATTCCCGCTAGACGCCTCACTTTATCCTGACACTTAGATGTGCATTTCTCATTTTCAGCTTAATTACTGACATACACAGGAAGGAAGAATGAGAGGATTCAATAACCCAAACCTCAGTCGGCCCCAGAGCCCTGCATTTGCTCTACCTTGAGGCATTCTGGATCACTAGAGGACAACAGGGCCATATTTTCTTCCCGCTATTAGGAATGGAACTTCCCTGCAAGGTGCTCTGAACTAATTCTCTGATATTTTGCATCTCTTAGAAATGAGCTTCTCCTTTTCTTTGATAGAAATGAGAAAAATAGGTGCAGAAAGGTGAGTTTCTCAACCCTCGCATTTAGCTGCACCCATGGAGGGTTTAACTGAAGTTTTGAAATGCAGGCTGAGACCAGAAATCTGTGCTGGCACAGGGCTTAGCACATCAAACGTACTTAAATATTTGTCCTATGAATGGATGAATGAATCAGTGAATGAATTGATTTGTGCCTACAAGTGTCTACAAGTCTATGTTTGTGTCTGTCTGTCCTACTACTATCTCTTTGAGCTGAAATTATGCATGGCTACACACACACACACACACACACACACTCCTTTTATGCAAAATTGATTAAATGAGTCTTGGGTCTGACTGCAGTCTCCCTGGTCTTTTCTTGAATGCCCCGTCCCACACTCAGTGTGAGCCCTCTGTGCTCAGCTTAAGATTTTCCACACCCTGATCCCTTGGCAGGCTAGTTCTCCTTTTCCCAAAGATAACCTACCAGCACTGGGGGGAATGTGTGCATAGCTCACTGAGCATTCAGGAGGTAAAACGTCAGGCTTTTGTAAGTCTGTGTATATGGAGGGAGGTAATCATTCCGATAAGCTCTTATATTCAGCATTCTGGACAATTCCAGGATTTGTTCACTATTTTAGATCCATCAGCTGGAGCCTCCATTTCCTTCTTGAAGCTCCGAAGCATTTAGTCCTGATCTAATTCCAGTCAAGGATACCAGTACATCAGCTTTGTCAACCATTCCACTAGATACTCAGGAAAGAAACTGGAGTTTTGTGGCAGGACTCTGCAAAGCAGAGGCCTTAAAATGGAAACATCAGAGAAAGCAAATTTGTCTTCGGGGTCAGAAAACTGGGTTCAAACCCTGGTCCTACCATTTACTAATTGTTTTACCTTGAGAAAGTTATAAACCTCTCTGGAAACCAGTCTTTCCATCTGGAAAATAGTAATAATAATAGTACCAACTTCAAGGGGGATGCTATAAAAATTGAATTAGATCATCTGTACAAGCACTTAGCATGCTTCCTGGCACATAATGAATGCATTCCTTGGGCAAGGGAATTCACTAGTTAACCACCTAGTTGAGGAGTAAAAAGTTAAAAGAATCTCTCCTAAGGGTATCAAGTAGAATCTGAGCATCCTGACCACATCCTTGGGATGTGGCTGAGATGAAGATGCTAGAGTTAGAATGTTCTAGAAGGGAGAATGTTAAAGTGAGAGCTCAAATTCCAAAATTTATAGTAGACACAGAACTCTCTAGATCAAAAGGTAAAATATCGGCACATTAAAAACCAAATAGACTAAATGCGGTGTGGTATCTTGGATTGGGTACTGGGACAAAAAAATGACAATTGTGGAAAAACTGATGAAATCCAAATAGAGTCTGAGGTTTGGTTACTAGTAATTTATCAGTGTTGGTTTCTTGGTTCTGACAAATGTACAATGGTTATATAAGATTTTAACATTAGGGGAAGCTGTGTGAAAGATACACAGGAACTTTCTTCATCAGCTTTGAGACATTACTGTAAATCTAAAGTTATTCCAGAATTAAAAAGTTTCTTTAAAAAATCAAATAGATCCCTTTGGCCTTTAGAGAACTTTCCATTATGGACTTCTTTAGACTTAAAATCATGTCTTTAATTTTTAACTTTCTGGGCGATAGGTGGAGGGGATGGAGGGCCTGAATTCCACCCCCCTCCCTAGGAGAAACCAGCATGAAAGCCACTTGTGCTGCCTCATCTTGGCTGATTTTCTCATTTCTCTAGATCTGGCTGTGTCAGGGGAGGGACCTGCTCCAGGCCAGAGCCTGGTCACAAGTTTAACTTAATCTGAGAGAAAGATGAGGTGTCAGAAGGGAAAAGTAGCCAACATTTGGTTTTCCTGAGCTCATTTTTCTCAGAAAAGTCAATGAATGTCTTATGACTATGCTCGCCCTTCCCCTCACACACTGTCGCCTTTGGACAATGTTCCTCACTGTAGTTGTGAGAATTCATAGCAGCTTCTTAAAAACCCTGATACAGGTCTCTGGATCTGTAACCTTGATAGGTGAGTAGTTCAAGAGATAATGAGGGCCAAACAGCATTTTATTGAGCAATTACACTGATTCAAGAATGGTTTTAAATGTTTTACATACTTACTGAATCTCATCCCATGAAATGATGAAAATTGAGGCTCAGAGGAAACAGGGGGCTTGCTCAAGCCCACATCAAGAGATCTAAGGATCCATATAGAGATGGATTCACATAGTAATTCTAGTTTCTCCCTGCTTCCCTCAGATATGTACACACAGGCACATGAACACACTCCCCTTCTCAGGAGGTCAAAATATCTCTGACTTCACTAAATATGTGCTGGGCAATTGTGCTAAGAGTTTGACATGCATTTAATTTTAACAACACTTACCTGTTGTTAATGCCACTTTACAAGTAAATAAAGCCCAAAGAGCTTTAGTAACTCACTCAAAAGTTTATATAGTTATAAAGTGGCAGGGCTGGAATACATTACTTAGACAATCTGATTCCGGAGCCTGAAATTGTAATCACTTCATCGCTCAATAAGTATTTGTTGAATGAATGAATGAATGGAAAAAATGAATGGACAAACAACTTTATGAGATGAGTGCATGGTGGTCTCAATAATACTGTGCCTTGGATTTTCTCTCTAGAACATGTGCGATAATTCCAAACCCTGCTAGAGAGTGAGGTGGAAGCTGTGAATCTTCCTAGACTTGTCCAGGATTTGGGGGATACTGAGGAAGGCAAAAGCATAAGTAGAGGAAAAAAAAGAAAGGACTCGTCACGACCATTGGCATTATTCAGAAATGAGCTGAGCAATGATGACAGCTATAAACGGAATACACCCAATTTCTTAGAGCAGAAATGGCAGAAAGAGTATGAGAAGGGGTTAGAAACCATCATCTTCCTGTTCTCCATTCCTACCATGTGGCTCTCACCAGGTGAGGTCTGGAAAGGACAGAAAAATACTCCCTGAGAAAGGCTCCTGAGTATGTTTAAAGATGTGGTAGATCTGGGTAGAGCATACAGACCAGTTTGAGTGGCAGGATGGCTGAGCTGAGTGTAATCTCCTGCAAGCCTCGCTTTCATTTCCACTGAAATGGACAGTCCCAGCAACACTAGTGAATACTTTCCTTTGTCTTTCCCTCTTCTGTCTCATCTCTTGGGGACTTGGCAGGTACTTAATGTGTGATAAGGAGAAAAATACCACCCAAAATATTTTAATTGATAGAAAGAACACAAAATGTAAAGGAAATCTCATTTCTGCTTCTCATTAGCTGTGGGCATGTGACTTTGAGTAAGATATTCAGCCCCCTGGGCCTCTTTCCTTATCTAAGAAATGGGGTAACAGTCCGTAATTCCCACGGTTATTATGAGCATTAGACATCATCTCTCCAGAATCCCTAGCGCCGTGCACGGCAGAGTAGATGCACTATACAGCTTATTTTTATATTTTTAATCTTTATGGTCATCATTGTCTATTTTATAAAACCTGTTTACTCCCACAGAGTTTCATAGCCACATGCCACCCAAACACAAGGACTGAGGTCACATGTCCCAAAAATCTTGATACCACCCAGGCAGATGAAAGAACGAGCCTCGATAGGGCTTATCTTCAGAGTGGAGAGATGACAGGGTTCAGCTGGGCTGGAAAAAAACTAGTATGTCTAAGTTGGCAGAAGGCGGCCTTTTGGAGCCTCTAAGTCCATTGCCTGATCCAGTCAGCTAGAGGCGGGAAATGCCATCTCGGATTCAGTTGCTCTGAAAAGATGGTCTTTGTTATAAATAAATTGACAATGAAATTCAACCTGAGCTCTAGACGCAGACAGACTGATGAGCAAGAACACCCACCACCAACAAACACAAAACTTAATTAAATCTTATCTTTTGGAGATGTTACCTTTGACTTTTTCTTTTCTTCTGCTGATCTAACTCTAATGGATGCGTTTTTAAAAACAGTATGTTAACACCAAAGAGTCTGTCCCAGGACTTGAGATGGAGGGGAAAAGGCTGAAGAGAATCTAGTCCCTCTCAGTTGTGGACAACTGCTGGCAAAGACCAGGAGTGTGATCAGTGAGATGATGACCAGTGCCCTGACCATTCTTTCCCAAACAGGATCAAAAGGGCAGGTCTTTTGATAGGAGAATACTCTCTAGATGAGATTTTTGGGAGAGGGATGGGTGGTTCTTGAATTTCAAGGCTGCCGTTTTGTGAAAAAGCAGAATGTAGAAAACTGTAAAACACCAACAACGATGATGGTGACCAAATAATAATAATAACAACAACAATAGTCAAATATCTAGATGGAGGTTTAACACCAGACACAGGGGTAAAGGACAGCAGGGAAGAGGGAAGGTAATGAAAGGGAAGGCAAGAAAGAGATGGAGCGATCTCATAGCCAGTGTTAGAGGCAGGACTGTTGACCAGGCCTCCTGGTACATTCTCCAAGGCTGGCTCTGGAACTGAGTGTGGGATGGGGTGCCAGGCCGGACTTGGGGTTTGTCTCCACAAAGTCAGGATCCCACCCCATGGAGCAATGGCCTAATTTACCCTGCACTTTTGTTCTCTTGATCCGTTTTCTGCAGGATTGTGTCCTTTCTTCCTCCTTTCTGGTTTTCCTTGCAGTGATTCTCATCTGGCTTGTTTTTTGTGTCCTTGCATCTTCTTTCTTCTTAAGCTGGGAGTGTTTTTTTTTTTTCTCTTTTGAAGCTGTTGTTTCTAATAAATCCTCGTTTGTTTTCTTTAAGTTGTTCAGTTATTTTAAGTTTCCTCTTCCACAACCCTCTGTTTGCATTTCTGCTTTCCATCTGGGAAATGCCACTTGGTCCTCTCCATTTCTGGAACAAAGACAAAAGAAGGTATTAGACAGAAACTTACAAAGCCCAGCCTGTTCCTGGGAGCAGAAAGGCATGGTGAAGGAGTGAATCACATCTGTTTATCTTTCCAGAATTTTATTATATCTAAAGCTGACTAGTAACAGAGCTAGAGACTTCTTGACTGGCCACTAGGACAGTCAATTTACCTGGTTTTCATTAAGGAAGTCTAGTAAGACACCGAGTGGGACCTTCAATCTGCATGCTTGTGTGTGTGCCTGCCAGTCAAGATCATAGTGGAAAGCAGATGGCACACTCGAATTGAGCAATTTAATAAGAGTTTAATAAAAAGATGGTTTACAAAGGTGTAGGAAGGCTGGAGAGAAACCACAAGGGGCAGTGCTGTATCCTAGGGGTGGCAACAGCAGAGCTCTGTGGTCCTGAAGAGATGAGCATGGGGAGCAGTCAGAGAGATAGGGCCATATCACAGGAACTGCAGTCTTGGACAACGGATGCTGCAGGCCTTAGTCCTCACAGGGAGGGAGATGAGAGAATATCAGCTTTCATCCTACTTTCCTTCTTCTCTGAACTTTCCTGCTGAAGCTCCTCTTTGGCTAACCCGCAATCAGAAGCTAGAAGTCAAGAGAATCCTTTAAGGGCTGTCAATATTGGTCAGACTTCTGAGTCACAGACCAGGGTGGGAATTTCTGGAGAATAGATCTGGAGGGGAAATGAAAATTACTCAGCAGAGTGACATACATGTACATATACCTCCGTGCTCACACAGATATGCACCTATGCACATAAGTGTGTGCTAGGCTGATGAAAAAAAAATGTTTGATTTTTCTTTAAAAGGAGAATTAGCCAGGGGCTACACCTTGCTCTGTTTGGCCTATATAGGTTACTGAGTATCTTGTTTTCCTCTAATTCTAATTACTGAATGTTTGAAGAGTAGGGCAGAGTTCTGGGAAACGGGACTCTCCTCTGCGTTTATACGTATAGAAACTGTCTTCAGATATCAAGATGGCAAAAGGTTTCAATCTAAAGAAGGAAAGACCTGTTCTTACTTTTAATGAACTCACTCCAGGAGAAGGAAAAGTCAAATCAAGGTGAGGGCTTCTAATTGAAAAGGTACCTCCCAACCACCCCACCTGCGAGGTAGGATAGAACCTTATTCAAATGACGAGGCATCAGAGAAAAAAGGGGCTTTTTCTGGGAACTTCAAGTGAGAGTGAAATCAAGAATCGGATTGAGTGAAGAGCTCAGTAGAAACCTAAAGTGGGATTCAGAGACTCTGAGTGATGCCATGTTGAGAAGTCACATAGAGTAGGTGTTTAATAGTTGGCACATTACACAATCTCTTTAACACAGCACATTATCCATATCCCAACTGTATCACTATGACTTTGGGGTGTGTTGTTGGCATTTCCCTCTCTCTCATTAGGTCATGAAGATCTCGTTGACCACCATATCCTTGATATACAGCTTGGCACATAGGAGGTCCACAGCAGTAGCCTATTGGACAAATGAACACTGATATCTGACCGTGTCAAGGACTGTCCACGGGACTAGGGTTTACCTGTGAGTTCCCCTGAGTTGAGCCATTCGAGCTTCACTTTAACCATCTGACCCACAAGGACCAGACCATGAATTTACTTTCATACCAAGGGAAGCCCATCTCTTCTGTGGATTTTCAGGTGGGCAGGACTCATCATATTTGACCCGAATTCACCCCCAGCTTCTGTATTTCTGGTCTAGCCTTTTCCAAAACCCGGTTCATTACATTGTAATTTACTCCTCGGCCTTCGTTCTACCTGCACCCTCTTAAATCCAGGCTTCATATTCACGACTCCATGTACGTTGCTATTTTTTAAAGTTGCAGTTTCCTTATTTTTTTTTTCAAAGAATTTACATTTGAATTACATTTTCTAAGGAGTTACAGATACCTGAGGCAGGGAAAAGAGATATAAATCTTCATTTGGTATCTAAAACTTGCTCTTCTATTTCCACAAACACTGTAACGCTGCAGTCCTCATCTTATAGATGCATAAGCTGACGATCACAAAAATGATTTGACTTATCCAAGGTCTCATCCGTGAGCAGTTCTGAAATTTGAACAATGATCAATCTCTGACAAAGCCTGCATTCCTTCCATTCTATCAATAAAGAAGGAGTCCCACTTCACTCCAAGTCCTTCTGTAACGGTATCACCCTGTACGAACAGAAAGTGAAGAAAGGACACACCTGTCTTTCCTTAGCAGACTCTGTTTCCATTAGAATTTAATTTAGATTTAATAAAATGCTTAATGAATCTTAATTAAACCCAAATTGAAATTAAAAATGGTTTAGTGATGAGAGAGATCACACACTTCCACTTCAATAAATATTTTCCTATTAACAAATAACCATTTTATTACTGAGAAAAAATGTTGCCATTAAATCTAAAGTAAATTATCCATAATTTACTGGCATAGTTAACAATATACATTAATGAAAATATGTAAAGATTTTTCCCCCCTGCTTGTCACGAAGGACTCCAGTTTAGAGAAGTTAAAAAGGCCCCGAGTCAAATGGAATAGGAAGATGGTCTGAAGCCAGTGGAACCATCTCTGAGATTCTGTCTTGTCTAATAATAGAGATAAGGAGGTAGGGAGAAGAGAAACATGGGGCCTTCCACTAATGCCATTTGGATTTTCACAAATGTCACAACCATAAAATGGGGTATTGATAGGAGTGGGTGAAGAAATTTTGAATCTGGAGGAGCTCTGGCTCAAGAAGAATGTGGGGAGAAAATTCAGACTCCTATATAAAATGTCTGATATCAGATGTGATAAAGAAAGACAGAGAATGTTTAATATGAGAGAGGAGAAGAGGGCCAAACATGCTTTTCTGGGCGTGTGTGTGTGTGTTGTTTCCGTTTTCTATTTTTTGTTTCTTCGTGGCTGAATTTGAAGCGTGAATTAGGAAAGAGATTGGTTGGAGCCTGTTCCAGAGTAAGCTATACACAGACTTCTGGAATCGGGGATCAAGTTCTGCAGTGGAAGACAGGTTTCCAGCAAAGAGGATCAGGTGTTATGGAAAGGGCAGTGGGTTTCAGAATCGGGCCTTCATTTATGTTGCACCCCACAATGCTGGTGTGGGAGGGTACAAAAGAGGGTGTGAGCTGACTGTGTAATTTCTGCAGCAATTTGAGGAATGTCAGAGATACATATTCTCAATCAATAGCTCCCAAGTCCAAGAGGAAGCTCCACTTCCTAAGACTTCTGATCTCGCAACTTTCAAGAACAGAAAATAGAAAGTGTACCACACGGTCCTCCACCACCCACAGGATATTATAACGAGACACACTAATACCGTAGCCGTGAATCAATCACATGGGGATATTGAGCCCTTGAAATATGGCTACTCCTAATTGAGACATGCCATGAGAATAAGGTATACACTGAGTTTCAAAGACTCAGAAAGAGAATGTAAATATTTCAGTAATAATTGTTCTCTATCATTTATATTGATACTTCTTTCATAGTGATTATAGTGAAATAATGATATTTTGGATATATTGGTTACTTAAAATATATTTTTAAATTTAATTTCTTCTTTTCCTTTTCTTATGGCTACTAAAAAATTTAAAATATTACAGGTGGCTCACCTTATATTTATATTAAACAGAACTAATCTAGATGGATCTACCGTAAACAAAGCAATACGGAGATTTTATTCTCTTTGTGTTAGCATTAACACAAGTTTTTTCATGCATTCATTCATTTATTCAACAAATTTGTTGAATATTTGACTCTGTGCTAGATATTGAAGATACAGTGTTAAAAATAGTAGGCCCAGTCCCATGTAGCTTAAACACATCCACTTACAGATTCATACATCTACACAACAACACATGCTTATGCATATTCAAATGTGCATACATAGGCATAGATGGACATTCAACACCCAAACGTGCACGCATATGCAAAAATGCCAAGGTAGGCAAACATGAATTAAAAACTACCATCAGGTTCTAAGAATCAAACACTCCTTAACTTGGTAGACTTCAACTCTTCAGATAGGGTTAGCTGCTCTAGTGGCTAGCCGGGGAGAGTCACAACTCTGTATTTCCTGGAGGACAATAAGAATATAGAAATGTAGTCAAGTTTTTTCTCTATGATTTTGTCAAAGCTACTAGATCAGGGTTCCAAGTGAGAAGACAACATGTAGCAGATTCAAATCTACTTGATCATGGTTAAGCATACCAGAAAAGGCAGGCAGAGGTAGGCTGGTGGTAAATTTGTTTCCATGGAAATTCTTCTTAAGCCTTAACCAGCTGTGGAGTGAGAAGAGCTTACCCTGAGGGATGAAGACAAGGATGAATCAGCTCAGCCAAGAGGCACTGGCTGGGCTGATGTTGTAAAATTTTGGTGCGATCTCAATTCTAATAAGTTTTGGGCTCGCCCCCCAGGTTGTTGGTTTAGGGAGTAGGAGAGAGGAAGAAGATATATAGACAGTTCCAGTCAGGAGTTAGAAACCACCTAATTTTTTTCAATAAAAAATTCGACTGCAGGAAGAAAATTGGAAAAAAATACAAATATGTAGAGACTAAAAAAACATGCTGCTAAACAGCCAACGGTCAGAGAGGAAATAAAAAACGATCTTGAGATGAAAATGAAAACACAGTTTTTCAAAATTTATGGGATGCAGTAAAAGAAGTTCTAAGAGGGAAGTTCATAGCCGTGCAGACCTACCTCAAGAAACAAGGACAATTCCAAATAAACAATCTAACTTTGTACCCAAAGGAAGTATAAAAAGAACAAACAAAACTCAGACAGAAGGAAGGAAATAAGATTGGAGCAGAAATAAACAAAATATAGAATAAAACAGAAAACTAAGAACTGGTTCTTTGAAAAGATAAACAAAATTGACAAACGTTTGCAAAACTCATCAAGAAAAAAAGAGAGAGCCCAAATAAATAAAATAAAAAATGAGAGAGAAGTTACAGTTGACACCAGAGAAACACAAAGAATCATTAAAGAATACTATGAACAATTATACATCAATCAATTTGACAATCTAGAAGAAATGGATAAAAAACTATGTGTCAAATAACTGGAAAACAAAGAGAATGCCCTGTGGCATTCCAAAGTAGCAATTCTAGGCAATCGCTAGCAGGTCTAAGGCTGCAGTAACAAAGGGAAGAGATGTGAGATATAAAAATGTAAATTTAGAGGAGGGTAACCCTGGAGCTAAAACTTAAACAACTGAGGGGGGCTCCTGCTGGCCAGTGCGAGTTGGGGAAGGGAGAGCGGCTTAGTCGATTTGGCTGCCAGAAGGAAATATCATAGAGTAGGTAGGTGGCTTAAACAACAGAAATTTATTTTCTCACCGTTCTGGAAATTGGAAAAGTCTAGATCAAGATTCTGGCAAGGTTTAGTTCCTGATGAGGTCTCTCTTCCTGGCTTGCAAACAGCTGCCTTCTCACTGTGCCTTCATAAAGCTGTGAGAGAGAGCCCTCTGGTGTCTCTCCCTCTTCTTATTGAATTAGGGTTCCACCCTTGTGACTTCATTTAACCTTTAGCACCTCTTTACAGGCTCTATCTCCAAATACAGTTATATGAGGAGTTACAGCTTCAACATATGAAATTTTGAGGGGGACACACATGTTCAGGTTCTAACAGGGATGATGACACTAATTTAATAAATGTCATTAAAAAATGCTACCAACTGGATTCAGCTTCTGAGATAGGAAAAAATTACTGCTACCAGGATGAAGAAGCATTGTTTAGGATATAGCTGAGAGAAACAGGAAGCAGAAAGAAACAGAAAAGAGCCCGTTTGTCTTCTTCCAGCGTTCCGGTGTCTGGGTCTCTCTCTCTCTCCAGCCCCCGCTACTGGCAGAGCCCAGCATGGAGCCAAGTGGTAAGCAAAATTTGGTGTATAGGGCTCCAGCTCCAGCAACACAAAGCACTAAGAATACAGTGTGGATTTGAACACTTGAGAGGCAGTAGCTTAGTAACCAGCACAGGAGCATATCGAAATGAAGGACAATGAAGAAATGAGCTAAACATCATCTCCAAAAGTTTGTTGTGCACAATTTTGTTCCCAGGGCAAAATCCACCAGAAGAACCCTTGGTCAAATATGTTTAGAAAATCTTCATGGTATCTGACTGTTGGGAATTTATAAAGATGCTTTGCTTTTGAAGACTAAGTCCTTTGATAAGGCCTGCAGTAAAGAGACCTGTTGTGTTTCTTTTAACCCAGAGTTTCCTAAATGTCTTTGACCACAAATGGGTTTTTTATTTGCTTCTTTTCAGAACACCTATTAATTTCCAAAGCAGTTTTCCGAACATTTTCTACAAAGCTTTGAGAAGCATTGTGCTGGTGATGCTATAGATACTAAGATCACAAGACAGACAATTAACTGTGGAATGTGAATAGTGTGGTTCATGTCTGAGTAGGTTGCACTTTTCCTCAAATGCATCAGTCTAATAATGATGGCTAAAGCTAAGCATATGGGCAAGAGTGATCATCCTAATGTCATCGGTGTTTCCTATAACACAGAACCACGTGAGAGCAGAAGACATTTTTTTCCTTTTTTCACTCTTGTATTCCTGGCATCCACCACACGTGTATGACATGGTAAATATCCCATAATATGTGCTGTGTGTTACCAGGAGGAAGGAGGGGTGTGAAGGAAGAAGGAAGGAATTGACAATGACACCTCATGCATTAGTAAAAAGGGGAGTGGCAAGCAAGAAGTGCAGTGCTGTCCTACAGACGTGTAATGAGAGCCACTATGTAATTTCAGATTATCTGGTAGTTCTATTTAAAAAGTAAAAAGAAACAGGTGGAATTCATTTTAATAATTTTATGTAACAGTATATCTAATGTATTATCATTTCAGTGTGTAACCAATATAAAGATATTAATACAACACTTTGCATTCTTTTTTATATTAAAGTCTTATAATCTGGTGTGTATTTTACTTTTATAGCACCTCTTAGTTTTGACTGGCCCCTATTCAAGTGTTCAAAAGCCACACGTGGCCACCATAGTGGACACTTGGACAGCAGGGATCTAATGACTTCTAAAATACAGCATAAAAATTGGGGGGGATATGGGGCAAACACTCAAATTTGTAAATGGATATCAAGCCAGAAATGATTGCCTAGTTGGAGTTATGTAATGTTGTGACACCATCTGATTTAAATGACATTATTCACACATACATTTATGGTGGACACGAAACCGTCCAAATGACAATGGCAAAAAAGAGTACAGTCATTTCACCACAGTGGATTCTACTACAAAGGCTAGGGATGTTTTAACACTCAAAAAATAATGAAGTAAAAGTTTTAGAAATGATAAAGACTGGAAGGTAGCAACATAATTAGAAGTTCCTCTCTCTTCTCCCAAAGCCAGTAATTGCCATTGGCATTAGAACTCTAGGGAAGGACCACTTGGGTTTATAAGCAGTCTGAGGGTGTGCGCCAAACGTGCCTCATTCACTGGTAGATCCCCAATGTTTAGGAAAGTGCCTGTACCCTAGGAGATGCTCAAAAAATATTTCTGGAATGAATAAAATGAAAGAGAGGAGAGTAGACAGAAAGAAACCACGTGCACTTTTCCTGAGAGCTGAAAATAGAGATGCAAAGCCAAAAAGGAAAAGCCATGTGGGGGAGCTGGCACCTCTCTCAGGCTGTGCTTTGTCTTTGCTCCCATTCCAAGCGGGAGAGACAATCAAAACATTTACAGCTTTCCTGCCAAAAGATGTTTCAGGTCTCCCCTGGGGCTGCAGAAAAGGACTATACAAAAATCTGGATTATATCTCCAACCTTCCAATCTCTAGTTCTATCCTTTCCAGCCCATTCTCTAAACTGACCACAGAGCATTATTCTTGACAGTACATGACTTCCTCTAGGGCAGGGTTTGTTTATCTCTGGGGACCCATGCTCAGTGCCTAGCACAGTGCCTTTTCCCTGGCAAGTCCACCAAAAATTGTGTTTGTGTATATTTGAATGAATGAATAAATTAAAATCACTTGGATCTGGAGTTGAATCAAAAAGAAGAAGAATGGAAGAAAGAAAGAAAAGAAAAGAAGGGAGGAAGAAAGCAAAAAAGAAAGAAAATTAATAAAATATCACATCAGCGTTTCCAAGATATATCTGCACCTTAACTGGCATTATTTTGGTAGAACATAAATTTGTTTGTTTGTTACCTTATTTTAACTATACATTAAAATCTAAAATACCTATCTGCCAGAGCAAGGGGGAAAGTCTTTTGCTCTGTTTCACATATATAAAGGGTTTTTCATTTATCAGAGCAAAGCCTTTAGGTCCACACATCTCTAAGTCATTTTTGAATATGATAATAGTTCTGTTTTTTCTGCCTCTCAGGAGGTAGAAACAGCTTGACATCTGCAGTACAAGGAACCTTCTTCTTAAGGTTGAATGATCCTTAACGGTTCTCTGTTCTTGGACACAGACGATGTTTTGATGGCCATCAGCTATGCGTTGGAACAGTTGGGCTACAAAACTCTCAAAACCTTTTTGCCCTAGATAAACAACACCGGGTGTCTGAGCCGTTCTAAAAGGGAAAACAAAGTAATCTAAAAAGGCATTTTTTTATAAAATACCGATTTGTAGAAGTAGTAGTTTTTTTTTTTTTAATAAACAAAGCATGTCGTTTATTGGGAGAAAAAAGACTGAAGGCGCTTCTGTCTGGGCTTTGCTGTCTATTATTAGCTTTTCTGTTAAGGAGAAGTGAGGATATAGAGTTTTAATATTAAAAAGAAAACTAATAAGTATTTCAGCTGTCTGGGTATTGTGAGGTGGAGACGTCTGTATTTTTAATTAGCCCTTTCATAAATGTGATTATGGAATGTCATGTGATCATCCTTGAAACCAACACCTGGAACTTTGAAAAGATGGCCCGGCCATTCAGTGTCCTAGGGCTCGGACGGCACACAGAGGGAAGTCCTGGCAATTGCATTAACAGTGTTATCAAAAGGACTCCAGATCCAAGTGATTTTCCTGTCTGTAAATTAAATAATAATATGGAAACAAAATCCACCGGGTCCAACAGGAAAGCACAAATATAACTGAGAATTTCCTGTCATGGGGACATTTTACATCCTTATTATCAAAAAGCCTGCTGAAGGGTTCCTGATGAAGTCCTTCCCCCCAGAGAATGTGTCACCGGCACCCCGGAGTTTCTCCTGGCTTCAACAGGACGAATAGGACGAAGAGTGCAAATTAATATTTCTTATTAATTGTGATTAATAGAGAAGATTCTATGCAAACTAACATTGGGTGAATGTCAGTTTCCTATGCCAGAGTGTGTAACTTGTTATCAACGCTGGTAAATCTCCCCTAACAGCGTTGGGAAATGTTGCTACATGTGATCAAACCTCATCGAGGACTATGAATAACTTACACACTTCCACATATGAATTGTGAATGTGTTTAAGATTCAAGTATTAAAAACGCAATTGGAGATATGCTTTTGAGAACTGTTATATTTATTCTCAACAAGCTTATTTTAAGTAAAAATACATACATTGTTAATCTTGGATATGTGGTGGCTTAAGTGCATATTTATAAAAATCTGCACAAAGATAAATCTGCCAAATACATAACATTTTGGAAGAGAACTTTGGTGGCTTTCAAATAATTCCTTACTCAAAAACCTGCCAGTGTCTTTAAGAAAAGAAGTGCAAGAAATTCTGAGAGCCCCATGAGTGTTCTCAAAGTTGGAGGGATGCTGATGGAGACATGGGAATGGGGTTAGAAAGTCAAGGACATTCCTTAGAGATCTTTGCCCAGTCTGCAAAGTCTTCATGGCTCCATGACTTCACTCCTCCCATGAAAAGTGGGTTATTCTGACCTGACTGAGGACAGCAGAATAGGACCTGAGGAATAACACCTACCTGCTGGAGCCAGACCCCACCTAAAGCCAAGAGGTTCTGCCAAAGTTGCTTTGTTAATACCTAGGCAAACATGTGATCACCACCCTTCTTTCGCAGACATGCAAAACACAAGGTTCCCTGGTAGAATCTGGGCTGTAGAAAACTGCTTGTATTGATGATCAAAATAAGACTTTTTTCACCTTTGCTCCAAATCTAAATGTTGCCTCAGCCAAACAGCCCTCAAGGGGCAAACCCTGTGTTATCATTGAGGGAAGGAAAGACCTGGAAATGAGAGAGATGGAAGATCACTGCACCTGTCATGGCTTTGCTTACTCCAAAGGAGCCAGAATGTGAAAACAAATAAAATTTTTAAAAAAATGAAAGGCTTCTGAAGGTCCTTACCTATGAGTAACTTTTTCCATTCATAAAGTGTCGTCTCAGGTATCAAATTATAGTCTCTTTTTTACTGTAGTAGAACTTGTAAGGAGGGCACAGCCAGAGGTGTAGCAATAAGAAAAGAAATATTTCCTTTCTGTTATCCTTAGAGGTAGTGATGTCAAGAAAGAAAGCTGAAAATCCTCCTTCTTTCTTTAAGCATCGCAAGAATATATGTGTATTAAAGGAAACAGTTCAGGCCCTTTCCTATGATCTTTTTCTTACTGTTGTATAAAGTTGCTTTATATGACAGAGCTATTATGTGACACAGGTATTTGTACATTTTTAATTTAATTAATGATTGTTTTAGCATGAAAATACGTTTAATACATAATCAAATCTTTTTTTGTTTGTTTTTGACCTTTTGTGTTATTCTAAGAGATCGATCCTATATAGACCTTATTCATATGGTTTTCTAGAACATTTTTAGAGCATTTAAGGAACCTGAGAATCTGAAAAGTCATTCAAGGTCACAAGTTAAGCAACAGAGTTGGAATTATGACACAAACATGCATTAGTGAAAATCTTGAACTCCTTATGTTATATTATGCTGCCTCTCATTCACAATCAACAAATCCATCCATTCATTCATTCATTCATTCATTCATCTTTTTTTTGGAATAAAATTTCTCTTTCACAGGCCTCACCCTCCCTGTAAAGCAATCTATCATTTATATGACAGGTTTAAGTTAAGTTAACCTGATTTGAAATAACTTGAACTATAAGAGCAAACATGTTTTGTGAGGGGTGGTGCATATACTTTATGAAATAAAAACTTTATGCTTTCAGTTAAAGTGTCTACCCAATCTTTATTCAAAACTCAGCTTTTGATGAGCATACCAGCATTTCTCTTTTTAGGTAACAGAGGAGATATAATGTGAAATACAGATACTCCTTAAAATCGAAGGCTAACTGATACAACTTTCAGCCCGGTATGAGTATGATCACATGAGAAACAGCAGGCCAATTTCATTTAAAATGCATGTTTTTTCAAGATGACATCATAAAAGAATTATCTATTCATGTATACTTAACTATTTTTTTTCACAGTAACAAAAAGAAGTAAATGCACGGTAAAACAAACATTCATTGGAGATATTCGGTCATTCATTATCCATAAGATAGCAGCAGAATTAATATTTGGTATCACCTATAGATTTTTTTCCCCTTTGTGTTTATGTGGATATGCACATATAAGATTTTTTTCTTACGAAGCAATAAACGATACAGGTTAAGATTATTCAATGCCTACAGAAAACCAACCCAAAAAGTGATTAAAAAAAATGGCTGGTGCCACAATTATAAATTTTTATTAAGAATCAGTTCCAAAAATTATGGGGAGACAGAGAATGTACAAGCAGTTCAAGAAAAGGAGGAAGAAGGAAGACGAAACTAGGATACGGAATGAGTGTAGTTTCGGCTCAAATCTGCTATAATATAAACTATGCACTTTTTAACAAGAATACTTTGTACTACATTAATGGTCTTCTTTCCTGTTGAATTTTTCTCACACCCTCTCTCTTTAAAATGAATTGATAAAGTTATACAAAGGATAAGTTTAATACCTGTCTCTTGGCATAAAACTGCAGGAAGCTGGCCACTATTTCAGGATCCTGTGATGTCTGGAAACCTGAGCAAGCATGTAATTCGAGAATTTTAGATTTTAATTCTGATCAATACACAACCCTCATTTATTATGGGTTAAGCTCCGAGTTAGTCTAAAACTGCTCTGTGCAGATGTGGAAACCGGGGCTCGAATTTTGCTGAATAACTTGCCCCAACTCTCAAAAGAGCAAAATTATGACAGGAGCCCAATCTCCTAGTTATATAATGACAGCTTTAAAATTAGATCTCCAATATCCAGATTCTTAGTCCTACACCTTTTTCATTCCTCCCCACTCATCTTTCCTTTTCAAAAATTTTTACGAAATTTGCTGTTATTTTTTTTAGTAAAAACATATGCTGATTTTATCAGCTGAAAAAAAATAAATAAATAGCCAAATTTTGCTGTAAAGAACATCTGTAGGTGCTAATCTTAAAATGAAAAAACTGAAAATGATATTCCACGCTAAATATCTCCCATTTTGAAAATGGGGAGTGGGGGCAGATAAAGGACAAAAGTCATCTCTATAGTCTGCAATAGAAGGTATTGATTTGGCAGGGCCAAGAGCATGTCAATGTTATATACGGCAGTGAACCGGATTGGCGCACAGCAGATAGTATTGTTCAATAGTAATAAATAATAATTATGTACAGGAATTGTCTCACTGATGCTCCTTTCTCCTGCCTTCACTAATAATCAGAATCTGGTTCTTCCAGAGACCTCCCTTCACTCTTATTCTAACAAGGCAGTAATTCATTCTAGGCCCGTGGAAGGTACATACATCTCTCCTAAATGTGCCTTCCACACAGGCACGGAAGATGATCATAAGTTTAATTAAAGGTCATGACAGCATCCTGGCCTTGGGTCCTCGTCGTTCCTGGTGACCTGAGACCGGATGCTTGGTACATCCAGGGACAGGAGCACATAGGCTTCCATATCCGTGATTCTGATTTTAAATCTCACCAGGCAAAAAAAAAAATTCTCAGCAGACTTTATTCATGGTCCATCTTTAGTTAGAGGCTTAATTCACCATCAAGGTTTCCTGTTTTCATTGAAGGACAGCAGTTCCAAATTCTCTAAAAATATTTAACATGATTGTAAAAGTCTCAAAAGAGCTAAATGAGGGTGTTTCAGTTAAAACTCTTCATGGTGGGCCAGTGCTCAGAGATTAACACCCAGGTCATTAGCCCCCAAAAATATAGGAAGGCTGCTTGAGTTTCATAAGTAATAGCAAATATAACCTGCCTGTAATAGAGCACAGCTTAATCAAATGTGTGCCTAAAATCTCAAGTGTCATCATAAATGCAGCCTTTCATATGGAGAAAAGTAAATTATTGTGTCAAATGACCTCGCTTTGCATCCTGTCTATGCTTTTGCTGGATTTATGAATTACAAGTCAATTCTTTCTCCTCACCTGTAAATAGGGGTAATAATAGTTATCTCACAAGATCAGTAAGAATAAGATAAGGGTACTAACATTTAAAGAAATTACAACTATGTCTCACGCAAAAATTCTGAATAATTTTTAATTATTTCGATTGCATATAAACTGCATTGATATTAATATGACTGATAATCGTTTAAATGAGGTATTATCATGATGCTGCCAAATGTAGAATAGTCTGTCAAAATGCAAACTTCGAAATGGAACTTTCATATCATCTCTATTTCTTACATCAAGCAAAAACCTGAAGCAACAAAAAACTAAAATCCAGGAGAAGGTATGGTTGGTAAATGGAGCCATAGCCTTTGCTAGTCTGAAAACGCTTCCTCCGTGGGAATATCTGCTTTCACAGGAGACAAATGCAGTCGTCTAATATAACTTCCAAATCTTCGTTCACCCCTGAAGAAAAAGCCTTGCGTGTGTAAGGCTAGCTACAGAGTATTTAGGATCTCGACCATCGGGGGAGTGAGTAGGAGAGGGACAGGAGACAGAGAGTCAGCAGATCAATAGAACCACTTTAGGATAATGGCTGCAGCTGCAGAGGAGGAGCAGGGCTGGACTGCAGGCTAGCTCTGTCACTGCCAGGAAAGGCCCATTTGCAGAAACAAAGGGCTTCATCTGCCCTGTCAGGCCCAGCACCTCGCTTGGCAGCTGCGACTGCAGGACACTCCTCCATGTACCAGACTACCTGCTGGTTACTTGCTGGCTTTGCCCTGTGCCAGCCTCACAGCTCTTCCCTAGAAGAACATGGAACGTGGAACAGGAAACATGGTGAGTCAGGGAAGCACCGACACCAGGGATGGACCACAGAGGGAGGGGCCACTGTTTCAGGCCTGCCAGGCCAGAGAGCTGTAATGGAGGGCATGATTAATGGCTGTCTGCAGACAGGAAAGAAAGCCCTCACTTTAGCCAATGGCTGAAAACTCCTCCCCCGTTCAACCTTTTGACAGAGCTACTTTTGCAAAGTGGAAAAATTGACTGGTTTGTTCTTCAGTCTTTGTTCCTTTCCCAAGTCCCTCTGTGGAGTGTGTGCCAGAAAGGAAAACCAGCTCCATCTGGCATGGGAAAAGGAGAAAGGGTATAGCCAGAGGCCTGGCAGCGCCACACTCCGGAGGAAATGCCAGCTGGGCAGTAAAGTGCCAGTCTGGACTGCATAAGGAACTAACAGTTCCAGATCACATACCATGAACCAGGCACAGGAGTTCAATGCTGTCACAATCAGTACAACTTTGTAAATGAAGAAACCAAGCCTATGGGGTCTTGTGATTTATCCGAAGCCACATTAATTCCTGAGTGGCAGAGCTGGGTCTCAAGTCTCTCCAGCATCACAGCTTGTGTTCTAAACCATCACCCTGTACCAATTATAGCAGATTTGGGCACTTGACAGATACCACAGTAACACTCAAAGTGTTTGCAACGAATACGTTTTCCTGTGTTCTGTCTTCCAGAAAAACAGAACCAATAGAAGATAGATTCAATAGATAGATAGATAGATAGATAGATAGATAGATAGATAGATAGATAGATAGATAGATAGATAGATAGATAGATAGATGGTGAGAGGTTGGCTCACACAATTATAGAGGCTGAGCGGTCTGATGATCTACTGTCTGTAAACTGGAAACCCAGAAGGGCTGGTGGTGTAAATTCCAGTCCAAACCCAAAGGCCTGAGAATGAGCTAGTGCTGTAAGCCTTGGTCCTGGTTCTAAGTAGAAAAAGATGGATATTCTAAGTCAGATAGAGAGCACATCTCCTCAAGGGAATGGATGATGCCCAACTGCATTGGCATGGGCAATCTTTTTTGCTCAGTTTGCCAATTCAAATGCTAATCTCTTGCAGAAACACCCTCAGAGACACACCCGTAAATAATGTTTTACCCGCTACCTGGACATCCCTCAACCCAGTCAAACTGACACATAAAATTAACCATAACACTTCCCAAGAGATCCACTTGAGTGAATGTCATGGCTTTAACTTTTGAAGATTGTAATACAGATTTCTGGAAAAGATGCTGTTGATCCAGAGGTAAATGACCATACCAGCAGAATTCCTGGCCTGGCACCGCAGGATGGGGAGATGATGTGGAGTAGAAAACATAAGAACGCTAATGCTGTGAGTATTAATGAAGCGTCTACTATGTGCTGAGTAGTGTGAAACTTTCCATCGAGTTTAACATTGAATTTTACAACAATCCCTCTGAGATAGATACTATACCAATAAGGAAACAGCTTTGTCACGTTTAGTTGCAGAAAATCTTTCAGGTGGTGAGTACGGTGACCATGATTCAATGCAAAGGCAGCCTGACTTCAGAGCCTGTGCTCTTAGCCACTATGTCTTAGTGCCTGTTATTGGTCAGTGCATTTCCCCTCTTGTTCATGGGTGTGCCTTGGCAGGTACACGTTGTAAGAAAGAAATGACTAGATTATCTCAAAAGCCAGAGGCCAGGAAGCCTCCATGTGGAATCCTGTAGTGTCACTTTGGCCCATTGAAATGGAGAACCAGCCTTTCAACACTTTTTCTTTAGACACCTTTTATTGAACCAGACATGTTCTGAGAACTCACTGTATGTTGAAACTATGGTGAAGGGTAAGGCAAGGTGAACCAGAAAGACATAGGGTCTGCCTTCAGAGGCCTTATAGTCTCATGGAAGGTACAAGCATATTAAGAAATACTGTAATACAGGTATAACAATAGAGGTCTACCCAGTGTGCTATGGAAATACACAGACTGTGATCAACTGATTCCATTCGTGGCAGTAAGGGGAACCTTCATGGAGGGAGTGATGAAATTCATGAGTTGTGATATCTGAGTTGGAAGATCAGGAGAAAGGCATTCTTGGAAGAACAAAGTATATATAGGACTTTGAAATGCAAAGAGACTTCTCGCTTCTGATTAGGATGTCAAAAAAAAAAAAAGAAAAGAGGATCCCTTCTACTTTATAAACTAGAAAAAGCTGGATATGCTACAAAATTATAATTTTATTTGAATCCAAACATCTGGGGTCGAAATCAATTAGTCTGAAATTTTAGCAAAGACCAGTGCTGCCAAGGAAAGAAAGCATTGGTTTGCCTGCAGCAGAGCACAGGAGGAAAATCGGGCTGCCATACAAGGAGGTGAGAAGCTAAACTTTTGATAAATTGTCCAAGGCTGGGTGAGAACTAGCGTAAGAGTGCAGAAACCCAGTGTACACAAGCAGTGTACATGGAGACAGTTTGCATTCACTTGTAGGATCTTTCCCACAGGCCTCACTGGATATTGACAAGATAGAATAAAGGCAAGCAGGAATCGGGAGAAAGCATCCTTTAAATTACAGGCCTAGGGAAGGAAGGAGGCAATGCTGTTGGAAAGAAAGAAAATCAAAGAAAAGAGAAAAGAAGAAAAAAATAGAAAAGGAAAAAAAAGGAACCCCACCCAGATCTGCCACCTTGTATTACTTTCCTAGGGCTACCATAACAGAGCACCACAGACTGGGTGACTTAACGACAGAAAATTTTTCTCACAGTTCTGGATGCTGGAAGTTCAAGATCAAGATTTTGGCAGGAATGGTTCTTTCTAAGGATGGTGAGGGAAGCCTCTATTTGGGCCTCTCTCCTTAGCTTGCAGATGGTCAACTTCTCTCTCTGTCTTCCTTCATATCATCTTCCCTTCCAAATTCTATCTTCTTGAAAGGACTTGTTCTATTGGATTAAGGCCAACCCTAATGACCTCATTTTTAACTTGGTTACTTCTGTAAAAACCGTATCTCAAGATAAGGTCACATTCTTAGGTGCTGAGGGTTAGGGCTTCACCATATGAATTTCGAAGAGGACACAACTCAGCCCCAATCACTCCCCCATGAATCAAAAGACTTAAGCCATTGGAGAAAGAGCAAAAGACTTTGTTAAGATGATGAGATATAAGCCACAAACTAGGAGAAAATACTTGCAAAAACACTAATAAAGTAATTGTACAGAGAATAAATAAAGAACTCTCAAGCTCAATGATAAGAGAGCAAACAACCTAATTTTTAAAATGGGCAAAAGATTTGAAAAGATATTTTATAAAAGATGATATATGCATGGCAAATAAAAATCACACTGATGCTCAGTACCCTTAGTTATTAGGAAAATGCAAATTAAACCACAGTGAGCTACTACTAGCATGCCAATTAGAATGGGATAGAATATACAATACCAAATTCTCGTAACGCTTTACTAGAACTTAAATTTTGGTGATAGGATTTCAAAATGGTACATCCACTTTGAAAAACAGTTGGACATTTTCTTGTAAAATTAAATGATATGCTTACCTTACAACTCATGTATTTCGATCCTACCTACAGAAGTGAAATGAAAGACAACTTTATACAAGCAGCCTCTAGGGAAAATGTTTACAGTGGCTCTATCTACAATTACCCCAAACTGCAAACAATGTCAATGTCCTTCAATGGATGAATGAATAAACAAGCCAAAGTACATATATAAAATGGAATTGTACTCAGCATTAAAATGAATCGGCTACTGAAACATGCAACAATAGGAATTAACCTCAAATGTATCATATTAGATAATAGAAGCCAGATTCAAAAAATAGCAAAAGTCCGAAAATTTCAAAACTAAATGGGCAGAAAACAGATCCGTAGTTGCCATGGGCATAAGGTGAGGGAAGGAGTCGACCACCAACGGCGTGAGGAAATATTTTAGTATGACAAAAGTGTTCTTTATCGTGGTTGTGGTGGTTCCATAACTGCACTATAAGAGAGAAATTTTATTGCATGTAAATTACATCCCAATCTTAAAATACTCTAAAAGAACCAAATGCAAAGATAAATGTATGTAATTCTAGTGTCAGAGAAACGTAAGACATTTAGAGTTGTGGAGAGCTGCCCTGGATGAGTTGTGAAGGTGACAAAGGTCGGAAGTTTGCTGACTGAAAATGGCCTTTCATAAACTTGTCCCTTATCCTAGACCAGGACAGTTCTCGGATATAAAACTTTGAAAAGAATAGGAGTCAGTAATATGCATGTGGCGGGGAATGGTTTCATGATGGGTTTGATTATAAGACAAATCAAATATAGAAATTCTACTAGTTTCTAACTTACTAAATCAACTATAAACTCTGTAGTAGATGGTAAGCAAAATGGAAGTAGGTGTATCTTTTTATGTATATTGTTGTGTGTTATATCAAAAAGACTTTATAACTATGTTAGTAGTTTATAATTAGAGTTCTTATATATTGTTACCAAATTTGAGTTTCAGTCTGCCTTATTGCATTTTTCTGCTTCAAAATCCCTCAAACAGGCCTTTAGCAATTTAGCTCTTAGTGAGTTGATGATATATGTTTTTATTATGAATGTGGTTATTACATTTGAAGTTTTGATTGATCATGTCTTTTTATTGCTATAGTATTGATCATTCACTTCCCCATATCATCTATAAGAGATTCTATTATATGCATATTGACACTCCATGTTCAATGTCAAATTTTCTAACATTCCCTTCATTTTTCTGTTGTTATTAATCTCTGAGATCTTGATTGATTTCTTGGATTTCGCTTCTGCTTAGCTAATTCAAATTTCTACGATGTCCATTCTACATGTTAATACTTCCAGTGATTATTTTAATTGTTTTATACAATTTCATTCGCTTCTACTCTATTTTTCCTCAATCTTTTCTTGCTTAATAAAAGTGATATCTCAATTTCTATCTTAGGGAATAAGTCATAGCACATTTTTATAATACAGTGTTATGTGTTGAATTTAAATTTTATTTCAAGCTATAGTTTCTTCTCCAATAATTTGGAGCCCCAAGGGACCTATGTTCCAATGTTAGTTTTGCTTCTTCCTAGCTGTGAAGATTTGGAGAAGGTAAACTCTTTGCATTTTAATTCTGTTGTAGTAAATGCTGTTGGTGCCCAGCCCCCATATTCCCCAGCCCACCAGAGTTCCAACTTCACACATAAAGTGCCTGCACTGTTCATCTCTGTTTGAGCTTACTCTGCTGTACTCAGGCTAAAGGCAGAAGTGTGTGGTGGAGTGGGAGAATTAACACCCCAGAGCAACCCTCAACTCATGAGGGATGGGAGGCAGTCATCTGATGAGATAATTATGAGATATGCAGTTTTTCAGATCTTCAACAGGAGATTTTTTATTATTTTCTACCTCCTCTGTCTTGCTTTCACCATATACATTATAGAATTATCTTCCAAATAAACTATCTGCATCCAAGATTTTGCCTCAGGATCTGGGAGGAACCTAAATTAAGACTCGTGTCTGCCTCCTGCCTCGATTTATGTGACTCCTCTTATTGGCTACAGAGAACGAATTTTTCTTCTTTGCTCTCTTCATCTTTCCCATGGAAACTCCATATATTTCTCTCTATTGTATTTTCGAATGGACTAAATTAAGCAAGTAGTCCATTCGAAAATGCTTAATAATTCTCTATGAGACTAGATGATGAGATCTCCAAATCTCTGTGACTGAGAATCAAACTATGCCCAGTTCATCCAATGACGGTAAGATATAGGCAGTTGGCTGATAATCAGGTAATACAACCTCTTTTCACTTTAGGCACTTTCTCTTCTTTCTTATTCACCAATTAAATATGCTTCTATGAGTCTATCATTTCATGTAGAGCTACCTCTCTCTCGGTAAAATGAGAAACAGAATACCTACAAATTGTATCATCCCAAAGAAAATCCCGTTTGTTTTTTTTTTCCTTCACGAGGCGCATCCTTAAAAATCTGTGTGAATATTTATGTTGTGTACTGAATGATAGAGATAGGAATGAAGAACCTAAGGTTACAGTACCCTACCCTCTCCCTGCCCCCAGAATGAGGGGACTGGGTTAAGAAGGTACAAGTTAATTTCTCCAGGACACATCAGCTAAGAGGCTTATGAAATATCCTCTAGGTCTCTTAATTAGGGAAATAACGAATTCTTCCAGACAGAGTAGTACTGGGCTTCAGTTCCTGTGTTGACATATTTTCCTCCAAAAGGAACTTGTCTTTCTTCCCAAAGGCTGAGGAATTCCTAGAACCTATAGTGGGTAGCTGATGAGGTTTATGGGTTCAGTGGTTCCCAGCCTTCTCACCTCTATATCTGGAGTGTGAGAGAGAGAGTGAGGAGGCCCTAATCACAGCTTGATCTTGTTTTTTGATAATTTAAATATGTATGTAAATACAGACCATTCTAGACTAAATTCAAATGTATCTCATTCATGACAATAGATTCTAGAAATATAATCAAAATATCGCTCAAAGATTTCTATTGGCTACTTGTAATTGCCCTTGAGTTTATATGGTTTTTCATTCATACCCACTTCAGGAATTCCTTTGTATCATTTTTTCTTTCTGAAGACATCTCTTTACTATTAACACTTATCGTGTCCACTGTGGATCAGACACTGTATTTAAGTTTTCTTATTTAATCTTCACAGCACCTCTGAGAGGTAAATATCATTTCTCCCATTTTAACAGAAGCTATATAAGACTCTGAAAGTTGAGGTAACAGAGTTAGAATTCGTGCTTAATTCCTTTAGCTCCAACGTTAATGCTTTGTATACTACACCATCTTTCTTTTTTTCTAATAAGACTTCAGGTCCTCTTTAAGGAGTTCATTGTACATTAACATTTACAGGCAGAGCCCTGACCAAAACCCATATTCTTAACTTCTTACTTGGTCACCTTATGCTCAGTTTCTCTTGACCCAGTAGGTAGATGGAGATTAAAGATAGAAGCTTGACGAGCCATTAGAGTTGGAACCTTGATAGCATATGCTCTGGGATTCCTTATATGAATCTCAGACCCTACGATAACTCCTCCATTTACTGGCTCAGCTTTAGGATAGGGAGACATAAAATAAAGTAGAGGAAATAAAATACTTTTTCTCATGTTCTTTTCCACTCGTATTTTCTTTTTCCACATTGTATGTTATCCTGCTGATTGATTTGTAAAGAAAATGTGCCAAATGTTTTTGGAAAATTATATCCTCTAGGCAAGATCTGAAGAGGCTTCAACCAAAGTCTGTTTATTACTATGGGTACTATTGGCAAGTACCCATCTCTTATTATCTGACCCCTTTCCCTAAGGAGCTGGAATATCAGTGGTTTTTACCCTAGGGACTGTAGCTTTAGGAACTGTGTTAAACTCTAAAAATAATCACCATTCTTTGTGTGTTTAAGCGCATGTATATATTTTTTGGATATAAGGTCCAAATGTGTCTTTACTTTCTTAAGGAGGTCTATGACAAAGGCTACTAAGCATTCAGCAAATCTGTTTCTCTTTCTTATTAGGTACACAGATTATGGCTCTAGCCTTCCCTGCAGTTAGGTGCAATTATGAGGATGAGTTCTAGTTAATAGAATTTGGACAAGTGATATACACTTCTTTCAGCCTAGCCTACGATACCTTGGTGAATTTTTCCATTTTCTCTCTTCCCTCATCTGGTGGGTGAATATCCACATGCAGCCTATCCTTGAAATCCACCCATTAAAGATTACAAACTCCATAGCAGGCCGGGATGCCGAGTAACTGGCTACAAAGCCCATAACCAATTGAACTTGATGCAGATAGGAAATGCCCATGTATCATGATAAACCACTCGAGTGTTTATCAGTAACAGTGGCCAGCATTACCATAACTACAGGGTCCAAGACTCAAAAAAGGTAAGAATGAATGCTAACTTTCTTTACCACTTCAGAGCTCAGTATGCCACACAACCACGACCACGTTCCGGAAAGAGCTCAATCTCTTAATCTAGGCATTTACTCCATAGATAAAAGGCTACACTTCACCAAGGTCACCTAACTAGTTTGGGAGGAGCCTTGATTCCTACGCAAGTCTTCTGATTCTTCATTCTTGCCGTTTTACTTCCTACCTCCCTGTTTTTTCAAAAGAAAACCAGAAGAACTCCTGGACATCAGAAGAGATGGGTGTATCAGCAGAGGAAGTGAGTTCTGGCTTAATAACAAGGGTTATTTTAAAGATTCTTAAAGAACTTTTGGTCCTGGGATGGCATTCCTCAAGGTCAGCATCAATAAAGTAGGAGTTAAATCTGTTTTGTTCACTATCAGTTATATCCACAAGGACTTGACTGAGTACAGCAACAGCGTAAGTACTCAATATATATGTGATTGGATGAAATATTTGCGTGCATATGTGGATAATGTATATGTTGGGGGAGGATCAGCTCCAGTTGGTTCAGTCCGAGTCTCTTGAGGCCAGAAGGATGTTGGAATCCACTCTTAAAGCACAAAAGAACCCCGCCTTTCACTCCTTCACTCTCATGCTCGAGTGCTTACACTGCACGCATCTCCAGGCTCTGCCTCCAAACAGATACTGCAGGAAGTGCCCATTATCTCCCCAAATGCCAATCATGAGGTCAAGAGCAGTAGGGGAGGGAGGTCATGAAAGGGCACTCAAGGAATGAGGGCAGAAAGAAAAAAAAATAAATTTGAGGAGTAGAAGAGAGGGAATAAAGAACAAATAATAAAAACAGAGACTTCGTTTTGTCTATACCTCCTCACCAGCTCCTTCGGTAAAGTCTAGGGCAAGATACAGAAGTTGCCACACAAACAGTTAAGACAACAACACAAGAAACCTCTATCCTCGTCAAGCACACCTCCCCCAAACCACATCAGACACCTGGAGTTTCAGCACTCAGAGAAGCAGGTTAGTGAATAGCGATAGCATAGTCTTCCTGAAACTGCAGGAGCGTGGAAAGGAATGGTAAGAGATCATGCTGGACTGGGAGGCTCGGGTCCAAGTCCAGACAGCCTTGAGTGTGAAGGCAAATAATTTCGAGTTAGAGGATCATGGAGGACAAAGTTGTCATAGTTCCCAATTTTATGCCCTTAATAGTTAGGTACTATTATTATGCCCTTAATAGATAGGTACTATTATTATTCCCCTAATAGTGTCTTATACCACAGATCTGTTTGAGAATGAATTTAGATAATACAAGATAAAAGACAAAATGAATTGCCAAACGTTATTTTAATAATAATAAGTTACATTTTGGAGATGTTCCTATACTTGATTATGTCTGTCTGTCTGTCTGTTCACCTAAAACATTGGCTTTGACTTTCCACTGTCCTAGAGCATCTACTGTGTTCTGAAAGCATATTTTAAATAATAATATTATAATACCTAAGGGAGTTATTGTTAATCTTTGAGTATATACCTTTCCCATAGTTGTGAATTCCACCAGTTTATTGAACAACCATATTTTATATATCTTTACACTCCAGTAACTGGAACATCTTAATATTCTGTAAATGTTTGAGATCTTATTGTGGTTTATCATATGTTAGGCATTTCCTGTATGTCAGGCATTATGTTAAGAACTTCATATTATTCTGATATAATCCTTTCTACAATACTTTAAGTTTTCCCACTTAAGCATGCATCAGAATCATGTGAAAAGCTTGTTAAAATACAGATTCTGAGCCCCACCCCCAGGATTTCTGATTCAGTAAATTTAAGGTAGGGCTCCAGAATTTATATTTTTACTTACCAGATGATTCTGACGCTGCTGGTTCAGGGACCACACTGAGAATCACTGCTCAAGTTATCATTTACATTTTAGGAAGAAGAAAATTAGATCTTAGAGAGTTGAGTAACTAGCTGTATTTGTTTGCTAGGACAGCTGTAACAAAGTACCATAAATTGAATAGCTTAAACAACAGAAATCTATTGTCACATAGGCCTGGAGACTAGCCATCTAAGATCAGGGTGTGGGCAGTGTTGATCTTGGTTGAGAGCTGTGAGAGAAGAATCTGATCCAGGCCTCTCCCCTAACTTCTGGTGGTTTGTGGACAATCTTTGGCACTCTTTGGATTATAGAAGCATCATCCTAAGCTCTGCCCTGATGATCACATGGCTTACTTCCTCTGTGCATGTCTGTGTTTAACTTCCCCTTTTTATTGGACTGGGGCCCTTTCTTATGATCTCATATTCACTTGATTACCTCTATAAAAACCCTGTCTATAAATAAGGTCACATTCTTAGGGACTGGATGTTAAGACTTCAACATAAGAATTTGGAGGAACACAGTTCAACCATAGCATTAGCCTAATCTCAAAGTCACAGTCAGTAAGTGTTACAGGTTGGATTGAAACCCAAGGCTATCTGTCTGATTCCAGAGCCCACCCTTGTAATCATTTCACTAATTTGACTCCCTTGGTGAATGTAATGAGTGAATAAATGCAGGTAGATCAAAAAAGTTTCTAGAGAAAAGTTAATCCAACCCTTCTTTTGTGTTAAGTGACAACAGAGAACTCTTTTCCATGTGCCCTGCAAGGCGTAGGAGAGATACTCCTGAGCTCTGACATTCTAATTGGCCTGATGGATGATAAAGGAGTGCAGATGTAGATATGACTGTCCCCGGCCTCCAGCCACCATTTAAAATGCCCTAGTCAAGAAGTAAGACTTTTCTGCCTTGCTTGTAAAGAGCACAGAACGTTCAGGGCCTCAAATTAGAAAGTCTCCACTTTGTCAACAACTTTCTTGGACCTTCCCTCATCTAATCAGAAGGGAGGATGTCTGGCCCTTTCAGGCGGGCCTGATGTAACGCTGAACGTAGTATCTGGTATTATATCCTTTTTTCTGGGACAGCTATGCAGGCCTCTCAGGGCTGGGGTTGGAATGGTGATAGGAAGAGAAGGGGGCCAAGGTGGGGAGGAGCTAGCGAGGTCAAACAGCATGGTTGCCTTACTCCCCGACTCATGAAGGCAGAGATTTGTGGATAACATAAAAGGTTATAGCTCCTCTTTGGAAGCCACAAATAACCCTGCCTGGGCCTTGACAGCCCGACAGCCCTTGGCGTGCCGTTACACATTTCTGCCTGGGATTCCAGCAGTGCACTCGAGCAGCTGGACCCCAAGTGCCGTCTCTACAGAGCCTGTTGTAGGAGCTCTGGGTCACCAGGGAGCCATTCCCTCCTGTGACTCAATGCCCAGAGACAGAGTTTGAGCTAATAAAGTTACATATTTTCTGGAGTGATTAATACACATGGTCTGTTTCTCCATATGGGACGAATATTCTCAAATTAAAGGAATGTGAGTACGTGGGCTGCACTCATGTATGGCTCTCCCTCTGCCAAGCGATGGCTAAAACTCCGTGACCTTGGCACAGAGATCCTAAGGAAGGGGTCCTTAAAAAACATAGGTAACTAAACACACACACACACACACACACACACACACACACACACACACACAAAGTGCATGAAACACCCGGTGAAATCTGAATAAGTTCTAAACTCAAGATAATAGCATTATATCATGTTAGTTACCTGACTGGGACACTACTGTGGTTATGTGTGAGAGTATTATTGGGGGAAGCTGAGTGAAAAGTGCACAGGAATGCTGCACTATTTTTGCAACCCCTTATGAGTCTTAAACTATTTTGTAAATGATTTTTATAGTGAGAAAAGGCAGAACGATACTACTGAGATTAAAACAGCAACAACAACAGCAGGTAGAATTTTAAATATTCTACTATCTAGACATTATAAGCATTCATTGAAGTCACAGTGTAAAATGTTCGTGAAAGCATTATGATAATTTCTAAATCTTGTGGTGATTTTGTCGAACGTGGGTCTCTAGCTAATGACGTTTCTGTCGGAGACATGATTTGACACAAGAAACGATGTAAAACATGTCCACTGACTCCCCCATGTAGGTGAGTCATTACTAGGTCATTGCTGTCCCGCACTTCGTTGCATCCAGAGGGCAGCTGCGTGCTGACCTCACGCACAGCTAGGCCCACCCCTGAGTGTCCCCACTTTCCACGTGGCCCAGAGCTGGAGTGCCTGGCCTTTGCCTCCTTGCAATGCCACCGCTAGTCTGGGTCAATCTGGAGCAACTAGCCGGAATCACACAGCCCGGTGCTGCCGTCACGTTGGTCCACTCAGCAGCCGAATGGGGTTGCAGAATCTATGCCCACTCAGTACTCAGGACTTGATTTCGTAGCCCCTGTTGTCACGGCATCATCAGATACTTTTAGAATCACTAGATAGAAAATTTCTCTTTACCAGAATGATACTGTTCATGGTGTAAAGCCTCTTACAGGTTCTAATGAACTAATGATTACATTCTAAGTTTGAGATATTCTTTTCTTCAATATATTTATAATCAATTAAATTAATTTGTGTCAGGAAACCTATTTAAATATGATCATTGGGACACCCTGTGATAATTATCTTGAACTGATGAGTATGTTTTAGAAATATTACAAATTAATCATATAATTTTTCACAGTTACTATGATACTACTTACTAACTGAAAGGGGAGTATTTTAGAACTTTACCCAACTGGATCACTTATATAAGCTGCATATCAGCTGAATATCAGCTCTGCTTGAACATGATACATGGTTCTTCCAGGGCTCTCAGTCATAAAAAATGTTCATGAAGGAAATATCCAGACACTTTTAGGTGTTGCTATGGAGAAAGAAACAAATCTGTTTTCATGAATGTCTGTTAAATGCACGAATCAATAAATCAATGAATACATGAATGCTTTAAATTTCTTCTGACCATGAGATACAAAGATACTGGCTTGTCTATTCAAAGTCTTAGGAATCTAGCTGTAAAACATGACCAGTTAAACTCCTCTCTATATGGAGTTTTCATTTTAGTAAGTTAAAAAAGGGAGGAAAAAAAAAGAATAATATCATTTCAGATACCCATAAAAACTACGAAGGAAAATAGAACAAACAGAGTAAGAGAATCGAAAATTGTTTTAAATAAAAATTTGTACTTTTGTTTGTTTTAAACAAACATATCAGAGCATGTAACTAAAAATATGTGGTTTTCTTCCCAGCTCATGGTATGGTCAAACCTTGCCCTCACCACTGTTCACACTATGAAACTACCCAAAGGAATTTTCTTCCAGCATATCTGGAACACTCTTCTCACTCTCCTAAATGCTAGAGAGATTCTGCTACTTGAGTCTGAATGAGTCTTATCACAGTGTTAGACCAGGCTCCCTATAAACAGCCTGACATAAAGCTTGTGTGGCTAATGCTTTGCTAGGAGGTGCAATTCCAAGGCACCGAGGGAAAAACGGAAGCGAAGCAGGGAGGGAAAGCAAATACAAGGTAGCACTTTAATGCTCTGTGCATAACATTATAAGAAATCACGTCCAGTTGCTGATTCAAACGGGGTGCTCCTGAATAGGCCATAAAGAATGGCTACTCCTTGGAATAGCCCATCAGAGAGAGAAGGGAACCCACCTTTATCTGTCACGTCCTCCTGTCCCCATCTTCTCTTTTGTCAAGTTATCCCTGTGGGACACTGACACCTCCACACTTGAAAACTGTATGACCCAGCCCCTCTGGATATGAAGAAAATGACCTTCTATGCTCAGTGATAGAGAACTGCATCTCAGCTTGGGTGTGGGGGAGGGGCCATAGCCTCTGTGGTGCTGGCTCTATCGGTCCTGGGCTCTCACGGCAGAAGGCTCAGTGGAAGCTATGTCAGAACCCAGAGCTCATCCTCATGAAGGCAAAGGCCAGTGACAGTGCCAGGAATGATAGTGGCAGCTGCAGCTTCCCATCTAGCAAAAGGCTCAGCTCAGCGGGCAGGTATGGCCCAGTGAATCTAAGAAGAACACATATCAGGTCTCATATGTCTCCTGATCACAATTTGTGATCATACAAATGACTCTGGAGCTAGTTACTGAGAAGAAGCCCCAAGAATTTGTTGAACAGTGGAAATCTAATATAATTAATCTATCAAGGAGATTGTTTTGAAAATAATGTCCTCATATACAATTTCTATCTGTTTATTACAAGCAACTCTATCATTCTTTTATACACTATCACTAACATTTCTCTATATAAACCAACTTTTATTGAAATATATTTAAAATTATAGAAGATAGGGCTAACTGGACCTACACACATGCCACTGGCCTTAAACTTTTTAAAAGGATGTGGAGAAATGTTTAGTCTAGTCTACTTCCATGTTCAAGGGCCAGTCTGGTGTCATTGGTGAATGTTTCCATTGAGGGCAATTGGCACAGATGCCTTTGATTCTACCCAAACTTTCAAGGAAAAAAGAAACTAAGACTCGGAACACAGGGACAAAACACCTAGATACCATTATTGGTAACTAGGTGCTTCTGAACACTGGAGATTTTTAGCACCTGACCCTAAGCATAAGTGAGGTAAGCAGGGAATAATGACTCTGTATATTCTAAAATTTCTATCAGCTGTAAAGCTCCGTGGTGCTTAATTTTCTGTGTGAACTCGACTGGACTAAAAGAAGCCAGGATAGCCAATAAAACATTATTTATGGGTGTGCCTGTGAGTGTGTTTCAGGAAGAGATTAATATTTGAATTGGTGACCTGAGTAAAGCAGATAGCTCTCTGCAATGAGGGCGGACATCGTCCAATCCGTGAAGGCCCAAATGGAAAAAAAGACAGGTGAATTCCTATCTCCCTGCTTAAGATGAGACACCATCCATCTTCTCCTGCCCTTGGACATCAGCACATCTGATTCCCAAGGGTTCAGACTCAGATCAGGACTTACACCATCAGCCCCCTGAGTCTCAGGCCTTTGAGCTTGGACTGAATTATTCACTATCGGTTCTCAGGCTTACAGATAGAAGATCATGGGACTTCTTGGCCTCCATAACTAAGGGAGCCAATTCCTATAAGTCTCCTCTTATAGATCTCTCTATATATCCTATTGGTTCTGTTTCTCTGGAGAACTCTGGCTAATACATGTTCATACACACTTTCACACAAAGAACACACAATGATATTAGTCCCTACCTTAAATGCCTTACCAGGTAGATGGCCTGTCCAGGACTATAAGGGATCCTGCCTAACAATCCCATATTCTCCTCCATCCTTCTAGCCTGTCTCCCAGCCTCTTGCCTGCTCCACCCCATCACCCATCTGCTTTTCTGGCTTCTTCTTAGCCTTGGTCCCCTGGCCTGCTGTCCTATTGGTCCCAAACCTTCATGTCCCTATATGTGTCAGTTACACCGTAGCAAAACATCCTGCTTAGAACAATGATTCTCAGCCACCAATGTTATTTTAACTCACCAATGGGTATTTTTAAATATATATCTATTATTTTCTAGGTCCCGCAATCATTATTGAATCAAAATATCCAGGGATAGAAACATGACACTTTATTTTTGTTTTTCAAACCACCAAAGATGATTCTGAAGAAGATAGAGTGGTGAACCGCTGAATCAGAGCATGAGGTTGGTCTCCCTTAGTGCAGCCTCCTTCCCTTTGCCTTGCCTCTTTATGCATTGCCATTCACCTGATGTTCTGGGCACTAGAACAATTACCTTATCTGATAATTGCTCCTGAGTCCTCATTTGTGTTCAGTTCACCTGGTGCCTTGACCTTAGAGTTGGTTGTATTATGACAGCCTAGATTCTCAGAATTAGTACCTAAGAGATTCCCTAATTTTACCATCCTCTCCACTGAATGTTTTTATAGACTCTGTATCAGAGAGTCTTGCCCTAGAGTCTGTAAACTTCAGTGACAAAAAGTACATATTCATTTTTACTAACTCCTGTGTGATATTTAGCATTTCCTTCTATTATGACTATAATAAACCATTACAGTTGTATTAGTAGTACCTTACTTTTGGTCAGAAATTGATACCACAAATGGTGTCAGATCAATGCACTTATCACAGCTGTCTTGGAATTTTATGTATACTCCTTAAGGTTTCAAAATCATAGATCTATTTGATCTCATGCAAGATCTTATTATTTAATGTTAATAAAGAAGTACACATAATACTGTATTTAAAATATTTTAAATATTTTGATATTTTTCAAAATAAATGTTTTTCCTTAGAAACCTATGTATTTCATTTCACATATTTAAGAATAGTATTCTCCACAATGAGATGCTACACACCAAAAAGACAAAAAATCTAAAAGATTGACCACACAAAAAGTTAACGAATATGTGGAGTGGTCGGAACTCTTGTACATTGCTGATGATAGTGTAAAGGATATGGCTCTTGGGGAAAGTCTAGTGGTTTCTTATAAAATTAAATATCACCTATCCTATGCCCAACAGGACCCTTTCTAAATATTTACTGAAGAAAAATGGAAATCTATGTCCACAAAAAGACATACAAGAATGTTCATGGCAGCTTTATTCCTGATAGTTAAAATACTGGAAAGAACCCAGGTGTCCATCAATAAAAGACTGAATAAACAATACATGGATTATGCAATGGAGTTCCACTCAGTAATAATCATAATTTTAGAATGAACTACTGATGCATATAGAATCAGCATGGCTGAGTCTCAAAACCATGATGCTGTGAAGAGAAAGAAGCTTTACAAAAGAGTTCATAGTGTATGTTCTACATATGTGAAATGCTAGAACAGGCAAAACTAATCTATGGTGGAAAAAGAATAGTGGTTGCCTTTATTGGTGTGGAGGTGGGGATGGACTGGGAAAGAGCATGGGCAAAGCTTCTGTCACTAAGCACAGTTTTTGAGATTCATCCTTGTTGGCGCATGTGCCAGTACTTCTGTGCTGTTTATACTAAGTAGTTCTCCATGATGTGAATATACCGCAGACTGCTTGTCAAGACTTCTACCGACTCTTATGTTTGGGGCCATTATGAGTAAGCTATTACGAAAATTCTATTATGTACACATATACATACATATGCATATATATTTCTTGCCTATTTTAGCCAGACAGATAGAAAAAAGTATACACACACATTTTTTTTTTTTGGACTTAGAAATCCTCACCTTTTGAAGATGACTTGATGCTTCCTTTCCAGATTGAGCTGTCTGCTTGAGCAGCTTCATAAGCTCTATTTCAGGTTCTTAGCCTTGATATCTCTGCATTTAGTAATGGATGAACATGTATCACTGATAAAGTCTTTAAGTTAATGAGACAGCTAGAAACAGCCCATTCTCAGCCTCCACTACTTCTGACTAGAGCAGGCTGAATGAGGTGCTAGTACCTGTTTATCTCTCTCACGCCCTTTCTTACACATGCTCCATTTAAACCTTGGCTCTCTTCAGGCCTGCTCTACTTCAGGGTTTTCTCACATACAATTTCAGCTACCTGAATGCAAGTCCACTCTTTGGAAATGGACGTCATTCTGAACTGTGTTGTTTCCCAACACCGGAATCCATTCTCTGACTACCTGCTTAAAGAGCCTACTGCCCCCCTTACCTGCCTTCCAGTGCTGCATCACTATTTTACGCTTCTAAGACATCAGAGCATCTTGGTCCAACTGACCTCAATATACAGCCTAAATCTAATGACTGACAACTGAACAACTCTGTGTTTCATTGACCTTCTGTCCCATTTCCTATGCCTAGCCCCCTAATCAGGCCACCTGTATTATCCAAGACTGCTAAAGTCTTAAAAATGGACTGATTTGGATCCTTACAGAACCACTCCTTGTGACCTCAGTGGCACCACAAGTGACTTGATAAGGAAGAAGCAGTCTGGAGCGCTTCACATCTTCTCTAAACTTTTCAACACTTCATTCTTCAGTTCTCACTTGAAACAAATGTTTCACAATAAAAAGTAATTGCCCTCTTGGGAGCCCTCTGTCAAATGCCCTCTCTCCTACCTTAAAATGATGTCTCTTTAATCATCTTCCCTAAGTTTTCTTTGTTTTAAAATTAAGAGTTTCCCTATAAAGAGTGATCATGGGTGGATGAAAGAGAAAGTATGTTTATTAGATGGCTTCTATGTGCTAGTTTTTATGTTCCATTTAAAAAGAGGTAGACTATATCAGGGGTTTTGTTCACTGCTGGTGACAAAGACTGGGAGTAAAAACAACATCTACGAGAACAAAAATTATCTCTTTTTCAGGTAAAGAGTTCAAAGGTAGGCAATGTAGGACCAGGATAACTGTACCTCAAATTCATCAGAGACCCTAGACTTCTGTCTTTCGCCTCCACCGTCCTTAGCATGTAGCCTCTAGTCTTAAAAATGGCTGCTAGGGCTTCAGCTACTACCTTCTCCATTCCAGACAGAAATAAAGCAGCAGCAAGGAATCACTTCCTAACGGTGCCAGCTCTCTTTAAGAGGCCTCACATCACCTTTTAGCTTATATCTTACTAAGCAGTAATTAGTCACGTGACCACACCAAGCCGTAAGGGAGTTTGGGAAGTGTCAGCTTCTAGTTGGCCACTGTCATCCAAAATAAAATTGGAATTTGTTGTTTTCGTTTTTGTTATTTTCTTTCCAAGAAAGAAGAGAAGTTTCTGCCAGGGGGCAGATTCCAGATTCCCAAAATGAGGCCTGTTTTATAGTAAATCCATGCTATTTCTGTGTCACTAGAGTTCTCTGATATGTTTTATAGGGCTTATATCCTTGAGGAACTGCTCAATAATTTTTAGAGTGATGATAATCATTGCCTTCTTTTTAACATATCCGGTTTGCATCTCCTAGCTTTGCAAACATCAGGGCACATATCATTCCTTCCCATTTCAAGTCTGCCAAAGGCAAGGGCCTGTGTAACTCATATTTCCATAGCCAGGTTCATGATATTGGTAGGTGTTTGATAATCGACAAATGATTGTAGATCTAAAATGCATTTGTTACTCTTTGTCCAGAACATACTCCAACCCTTCAGTGCCAACTTAGAGAGAAAAAATCGTTTCCATCTTTGCCACTCCAAAGTCCATCTGTTCTACCATCATTTGGGGTATACTTTTATTTTAATAAAATAATTTCAACAGAAATGCACATGTGATGGCTTGGTGGCTACCAATTGAAATGGGAGTTTTGCAAAGTTTCATACACTCATTTTGCTCTGAGTGTCAGTACCACCTCAATATAATGTTCTCTGCCTCTCACAGATCATTCTTAAGAGACATTATCTCATACAGCTCTGAAAGGCTTAACGCTTTAGTGTTGTTACACTTGGGAGGGAAGGAAGAAAAGACAGAAAGGCCTACAGCTGTCTAATGCTATTACAGTAGATTACAAGGTGAGAGTGTTTATGTAGCTTTTTATAACACAAAACTCACTCATAACACTATCTGAAGATTGCAAAAGGAAAATGTTAATGGCAGGAAATGCTAGAGTAAAAATATTCTCTATGCTTTGGACCACATTATGGAAAGATATGTTTTATAAGGATAATATTACACTGGTGTTTGCTGTCATCTGCAAAGTGGTGTGAGTTTGTTTAAATGTTAACTCTTACCATGCCCCCCCCCAAAAATAGATGATGGGAATGAATTAGTGTACACTATAAAAAATAAGTGAATAAGCTGAGGCATGGAGAGGTCAGCAACTAAATGTTGAAGATGGGCACAGGCTCAGATCACAGAGTCTGCTTTGATAGCCCCAGCCTGCCAAGATGGTAAATATAAAGCTCTCGCAACTAAAGAACTTTCAGAGAAGGGTGCCCAGGAAGGGGAGGTATGGCTGGGACAATGCCATATGATGAAGAATAAGGAGCTGGAGGTGTTGATTTTGGAGAAGAGGAGGCCTGAGAGGACATGGTCTCAAGGAAAGGAGCAAGGTTTGCTTTTAATGAAGTCAAAGGGTAGGACCAAAATAATAAAGAAAAGAAACCTGTAGAAGACAGACTTTAGTTCATTCAAAGGAATAACTGAAATTCTAAGCATCTTCAAAGCAGTCCTGGTAATCTCAGTAGGGTAGGGGTTCCCTGTGGCCAGAGGAATTCAATCAGAAAGTGGATGTCTATTTGTAGAGAATCATAAAACGAGGTTTTAAGAGGCAAAAACCACGGCTGTTCTGGCCTAATCCTCCATTGCTTTTTACCAAGCTATTGCAATCGTCTCCGAACAAATCTACCTACTTTGGCTCTTGCTTTCAGCAAACGCATCTTCTACAGAAGCCTCAATGATCCTTCTAAGAGTAAATTAGGTCATGTCACTACTCTGCTCAAAACCCTCCTATGAATTCTCATCTTACCTTGTGTGAAAAGTAAAGTTCATATAATGTTCTAAAGAATATATCTTCCTGCTACCTCTCTACACTCATCTCTTGTTACTCTCTCCCTCCTTCATTCTACTCCAGCCATACTGATCACCTCGTTATAACTCAAACATGTCAGGCATGTTCCTACATCAGGACCTAGCTCTTCCTTCTGTCTGGAATGTTCTCTCTCTATATTTTTCCTTCTTGGTTGGACCTGTCACCAATTACTGATCTCTTCCCAGATGTCATTTTCTCAGTGAACCCTTCCCAGTGCCCCCAGTCTTGCACCCCCATCCACCGTCCACACTTTAATATTTTTCATAGCACTCAACATCATCTGACAGGTTTTTTTCTCTTGCTAATTTGTTGTCTCCCTAGGCCACATGAATGCAAGTTCCCTGATGGCAAGTGTTCTTCTCTGTTTTGTTTACAAGATATATTCGAAGTATCTAGCAGAGTGACAATGCCTGGCCTAAGTAGGTACTCAGGAAATAAATGTTGAATGAATGAATGATGCTTCTCAAAGACAGGGTTCCAGACTTCAAAAAACAAGACTGTAGGCTATGGAGAGCCACTGAAGAGGTTTAAATGAGGTCATATTATCACATATATAAAATGATCTCTCCCACAGAATCAGGAAGGGAGGACTGGAGTTCTAAGGGAGACCACACGAAAGACTAACTTATAGTCCAGGCAGGAGACAAAGAGGACAAGGTGGCCGTGCATTGAAAAGATGTTTTAGGATGCAAAACTGGGCAGAAAAATTCCATTTTGGATGCCTAGATTATCTGCACAAAACTTTCTTTGCTGGGCCCCAGAAGTCATCACGACAAAGCCACATGGTCAGTGCTTTCCTTCCCAGTTTGGTGAGAGGGGGGCGTAGGAATGTTTTCCTTGGCCGTCGTAGTCTCAAATCAGGATCCGTAGGATCAGATCCAACCGGAGCCCAGACCTAGCCCTGCTCCAGAACGGGCCGGACATTTGGTGTGTGAACAGACGGCCCAGATACCAACCCCCAGTTTCCATTACAAAAATAATAAAAGTTCGAGGGAAATGAGATTGGAAAACCAAAGTAAGTAGAAGACTCAAGACATCCTCCTATTTGTTTTTCTTCTCTTTCTAGGCCCTGAGCCAGGAGGGCCCTCTTCCCAATGGTTGCCTGGTTACAGCCTGAGAGGTTCGCCAGGGTAACATCTGGAATAAAGGTGGGTGGGCAGGGAGCCAGGGCCCACTCAAGTTGAGCAGGATCTGAGAAAGAAAGGAAAATAGGATATTTTTTCTAATTACTGCCCAACCTTGAGGACAAAGGAAGGACATATTTGAGATAAACAGAAAATATGTTAAAAGGTTTTCTTTTAAATTGTTGTTACAACTCATTAACAAAGCGGAAGAATAGAAGGCATGAGGGAACTCTAGAAGTTATGGCAATTTTAATAAGCTGTATTTTGGACTAGGCATTTGTGACCCATGACCCTGAGCAACTCTGGGTTTTGTGTCACTTTCGAGGGCAACCTGGTCCAGAATAGAAGGAACTACATTCACATATCAAATAATAATGCTAATATTAATGATAAACATTTATTGATTGCCAGCCATGCTCCACTGAGGGTTCCATATGTATTATCTCATTTAATCCTTATGACCTTTTAGAATAAGACCGAGCCTCAGAGATGGCAGGAGGTTTCCTCCTGAACAGCTCATACCAGGCGGTCTGATTCCAGGACCTGCTTTCTTCCTCACTCTACTCTTGCACCTCCCACAGGTTACCTCCATCCCCAGTGAACACACCCCCATCATGAGCTGTGTCCCTCCTGTGGATTAGGAAGATGGTTCAGCACCGTAGTTAAGTCTTCCTGAGTTCAAATCACAGCTCTGCATTACCTTGAACAAATAAGTTATTGTAAGTCTCATTTTACTCATCTACAAAAGGGTTCATAGTATTTACTCCATGGGATTGGTGGAAGAATTTAATGAGAAAACGTGTAAAGCATTTAGCATACTGTGATTACAAATGTTTAATAAACACTTCCCTATTGGTATACGTATGATTATAATTTATACCTTGATTCTTCAACTGAGGACACATTCAGATAAGTACTTATTGTACCGACAACCAGAGGTGATGAGTAAAACACAATCATGGGCTTTGTGGTAAACCCACATTCTGGTAGGTCCTTTCTCATCCTCCATGACTTCAGCTTCACTTTTCCAGAGAGAAAGGGTGTATAGTTGTCCACTGAATCACCCATTCCTTCTCCTCCCATAGCTGTTCATGAGAAAACCCATGTAAACAAATGAATTCATTTCCATGAACACTTGCTGTGAGTTTTTTAGATGTTGTGGGAGAGCACAGAGGAAATTGAAGGCATGGCTCTTTTCCTCTGAAGCTTCTCTGGGATGAATTGAGATTGGAATTAAAGCCAGAATTATTTCTATGTGATAGAATGCTTCTAAATACTCTTCTTGCATATTTTAATTGAGAATAGATCTGAGCACAAGTATGGCTGGTGTGTTTTGACTACTCTAAACAATTCCTCTATTTCTGGATTCTCAATTAAAGAGAAAAGGTTAAGGATATTGGTTCTGGAATTACACTGACCTTAATTTTTAAACAAGTAGTTTTACCTCTTTGTTCCTCAGTTTCTTCATCTGTAAAATATGCATAATAATAGTGATAATACCTATGTCCAGGCCTGTTAAGATTCTTTTAAAAATGCAGATAAGTTCTTAGCACAGTAATAGGTATATAATAAATGTCTTAGTCAGCTCAGGCTTCAATAATGAAATGCTATAGATTGGGTGACTTAAACAACAAATTTTTATTTTTCACAATTCCGGGGGTGGAGAGTCTAAAAACAAGGTGCCATCAGATCTGCTTCCTGGTGAGGGCTTTCTTCCTGACTTGAAGAAAGCCATCTCCTTGTTGAATTCTCACATGGTAAAAACAGAAAGCTCTGGTGTTACTTCCTCTTTGTATAAGGATACTTAATTTCATCACAGGGCCTCTACCCTCATGATCTCATTCAAACCTAATTATCTCTCAAGGGCCACACTTTGTAATATCATCACATTGGGGATTAGGGATTCAACACATGCATTTTAAGAAAATACATTTGGTCCATAACAGTAAGTGTACAATCAATGTGATCTGTAGTAACTCTTAATGAGTGTCATAATTATTTCTATAATTATAATTTAAGACCACCCTGATTTTAGCTGTAATAGGATACCTGAGAGTAGATGATCTATTCTTACCAAAAAAAGAAAAAAAGAAAAAAATCCAGGTCAAATATTTTTGTTCAGGCAGAAATGATCGCAGGTTAAGACATGGAAGCCAATGTTAAAATAAAGACACGAGAGATACTACTAGAATGTAAAAACTCATAAGGGCAGGGCACATCATATAACTGTTCAGTTTATCACTGTACCTACAGCACATGGCACAGACACTGGCACCAAATAGGAGCTTAATAAATTTTGGTGAATGTGCCAAAGAACTACTGGTTTCTGGTAAGAAATGATCAGCAGATAATCCCAGATGGTCACTAGTAATTTGTGTGGGCCCAAGAACTCTTGGTGGAAAATATTCTATGCAATGTTCTGCTCATATAAACACCACTTTCCAAACTAAGGTCCTATTGAATCTTTGGCTCAGGAGCCTTATCTTTTATCAGTCCAATGGGTTTAAAATATAATTATGGAGAGTATTATTGAGATTCATACAATTCAAAACACAATTCAGAACACATGCAGATTTGACATCACAGAGTGCCAAGCCCTCCAGCACTAGGCACTAGGATTCAAGGATAGGTAAACCACGGTCTCTGCCTTCAAGAAACATAGGGCCCAGCTGGAGGGATGGGCTCAGAAACAAAGAAATAAACCCACTGACTGAAGCGCTATGCCAAAAACATTGTATACACATGGAAGTAGCTTGGTAGAGGGATCAGCTTGGACAAAGACAGAGAGATGTGGAAAGATGCAAAGTGCTGGTGTGACAGCGGGACATAAGGCTGGGGTCATCCATTCAAGGGCTCCTGCATCCTGCTTACAAGTTTAGTTTTTGTTTTCTAAGTAACGGGAAGTCAAAAGAGGAAGGAAATCTTCAAAACAGGTAATATTATTAAGAGTTAGTGAGGGTGGCTCCATAGTATAGTGGTTAGCACATCTGCTTTACACACAGAAGGTCCTGGGTTCGCGCCCCAGGTGGAGCCACGGCCCAGTGCCCTGGGTGCGCCAGGCCCCAGGTGCATGCACGGGAGCGTGTGAGAAGAGACACCCAACCTTCAGAGATCCAGTTCTTAAGGGAAAATGGCAACATCCATAGGTCAGAGGTGGAAGTGGGGAAGGGAAATTAAAGAGGGGGGAAAAAAAAGAGTTAGTGACAGGTCAGCTGCAGATGGTAAGAAAGGAGTATGTGGCATTTTATCACACCAAAGGAGGGAGTGCAAGTTTGGGGAGAAGACAATAATAAGCTCAGGTTTGGGGTGCACCCATTGCTCTGTGTCTTCGAAGCAGACAAATGGGCGATGGAGACAATGGTTGAGAGTTCAGGACAGTGGCGTTAGCTGGAGACAGAGTTTGGGGATTCGCACTGACGGGAATGGAGATGATGTGCTTGCTCGGCCTGGGGCGGGGCCATGATGTGTGGAGCAACGATTCTTTTTCTTTTCTAGGTCATGGATCTCTTGAGAATCGCATGTGATGCTGTGGACTGTCAGGTAAATGTCAGAAAGCCATGTGCATACACATGGAGACTGCATTCGATTTCAGAATATTCCAGGATGCTGTAGAGAACCATGGAGCCCCAACAAAGAAACCTTGGAGTACAGGGAAGAGGAAGAGGGGCCAAATTACAATCCTGGTGGTATGAAGTTGGGAGGTGAAAAGCTAGGATAAAATCAAGTACAAGAATTGATAACAGTATCCCGATCCGCACCCCTCAATGTACATGCCTCCCAGGAAGCCAAGTGACATTCACTTCTGAGTTTACATATTCAGGTTTAGCAGAGTAAACTTTGGGCTCCTGTCAGCTCTTTAAAATATTTGACAAACCTCTCTTCCCACCTTCTCCCCCACATTTCTCCATGTGCCGCACCGTCCTGGATGTGCTGTTAGAGCAGTTGCATGAATTCACAATGAAATGCTTACTGGAAACTCATTCTTTGGATGTCTTCACAACTGTGAGTTACTAACCTGAGCTGTGGGAAAAGTCTGTCCTGGCAGTAAAGACATTTGGAGCTTTTCAGAGAGCCTCGCAGAATGGTAAGAGTTACTTGGAAAGCAAAACAAAACATAATGAGAGTAAACAGCTTCTGGGCTTACGAGTGTTCTTGTTTCTCCTGCAGCCAGCACTCAAAATCTCAGCAATGAGGATTGCAATTGTTGCGGGTCATTTGTCAATAACTAAAGCAGTTGGGAGGTAGTAAAGCCGGAATCTTTCCTGAATTTCTCTGAAACGTTCCTGGTGCCTTCACCACCATCATTGGTCGCAGCCTAAAGTCCATCTCTCAGTACCAGTGAGTCTTGTTGTAACGATGCGACTGGCCCGTTCACAGGTCTTCCTCACTGTAGTATTTCCATCTCCTGCACCATCACCCCCCATCTTCCTCCTCCCATCCGCACCCCTATCTACCCATCACTCACACTACCTTTCAAATTATCTTTCTAAAATAAAAATATTGTGCTGCAAACCTTCCCTTGATTATGCTGGCATTCGAGGCCCTTCTGACTTGGTCCCACCCACCTCACCAGTCTTGTTTCCCCTCACCTCCCACTTCCCCACATCCTAAATTTCAGGATTAGGATCCTAAGTTTCACCACACGAGTTCAGTCCCCAAGGCATGTCACCCTCCGACCTCCTTAGCACATACTCTGGCGATCTCCGATCTAACTAACTTTCAAGGCCTGCCTCAAGCATCACGCCCTCTGAGGTATTCCCTGTGACCCCTTCTCCACTCTCCGCAAAGTCAAGTTTTCTTTCCAGGAGCTCCTGTGGTCCACGCATTTAGCCTTAATAGCAAATGACTAAACACGTGTGAAATGTGTTTTGTGTGGAGTGTTCGCTGGTTTGTCTCACCACGCTAGAGCTCGGCTCCCTGAGAGCAATTGCATTATTCAAAACACGCAGGATCCAGAAGGTTCCTCAGCTTGGATTTTCTGAGGGTGTCCTAAACGAGGAAGAAATTCACTTTTTTCCTGTTTTTGAAGAGTTTGCTAAAATATTGACCCAAAAAAGTGTGGTACGTATTTAATCTATTGAAAAATAATTTTTCAAGGTAGGAGGTAAAATGTGAATATGCAAGTAATTCCTCCTAAGATGCATAATATTTATTTTTATTAAAATGGGAAAAAATTTATAGCAATTGCGTTGTGTTGCCATATGTACTTAGATACAACTTTATGTCATACTTGTGACAAATTGCTTTCACTACATATTGATTTATATAATTTTAACTTGACCTCTTTCCATTTCCTCTACCCCCTCCTTTCCCTCCTCCCCTTTAGCTCTGCCCCATCATGACAAGTGTTAGCTGACTGCTTCCTCCCTCATGGCCCTGTCTTAGGGAATACAGGCCATGCTGCTAAACATTAATGTGCACGCGAACATCACCTGGCGATCTCGTTAAACTGCAGAATCGGATTCAGCAGGTCCAGGGCTGACTCTGAGATTCTGCATTTTTAACAAGCCCCCAGGTGATGTGGACCACACTTTAGGTAACAAAAATATGAAGGATGGAGGGTGAATCAGGCAGAGACTGTGCTCTCAACAACAAGATGACAGTTCAGGGCCCATCCTTACTTTGCCTCCCCAACAGGGCGTTTCCACTTAGTGACCACCAGGGCTGCTTCATCACAAATTGTCAATTTTTAAAAAAAAATGAGATATAATTGACGGACCGGTGGTTGTCAGAGGCAGGGGGTGGGGGTGGGCAAAATGAGTGAAGGTGTTCCAAATGGGCCAACTTTCAGTTATAAATTAATTCCCGGGGATGTGATGTACAGCATGGTGACGATAGTCAATAATTCTCTAAATAATTGCCTATTTGAAAGTTGCTAAAAGAGTAGATTTTAAAAGTTTTCATTAAAGAAGTGTCTCTTCTTCATTGAAGTGGAGATATATGTGAGAGGGTACATGTGGAATTGGCAAAATGGAAGCGGGGGACATTGTCTCATGCCCCTGGAAAGGAGAGTTTGGGTGCGAACCCAGGCCAGACCAGCATGCTCACAAGTCCAGTGTTACTTTTAAGCACAAGCTGAACTAACCAAGTTCAGGCTTCGATTTTAATACCTCCAAAAAAATAGTTAAGGGACTCTTGTCTGCATGGTTCAAAAATAAATTAAGAAGAGGGCAAAGTAAGAGAAGGAATGACTTGCTGGGAATACACCCGATGGCCAAGGGGCTGGGGACCCCTTCTTAACCGTCATCAAAGTGGGAGAAGCTTGAGAGGTCTTACAGTGAGGAAACTGTTAGGTAGGAAACTGGCAAAGTCGTAACAGCTTACCATGGGCTCTCTCTAGGAGCACCAGAAAAGACAGATGGATTTGGTGAGACTGCAAAATTTCCCCCCAAATCTGCTACAATCTTAAAACAGCATAAAGCCAGGAAATGAGGAAGCTCAGAAAATAGACCAAGTTTGCTTCCGGCCACCTAGCCTCCTCTCTGTGCCTGAGAAGCTGCGATTTGCATGAAAGAATGGAGGTCCTTCCATTCTCACCTGTTCAAGGCAGGTCGATAATCTCTCTCGTCCCCTGCTTGAGAGGCTTTTTTGCTTTTTGTTTGTTTGCTTGTTCCCAGTTGTGTCACCCAGGTTATTTTTCCCTCCCAGAGTAATGCAGTCATTCATTCGTTCATGCATTTATTTTTGCATTTCATCGCTCAGCAAATACTTATTATACAGCTATTACATAGCAGACACTATATATGTTTTCACAGAAGGCAGTGAAAATAAAACATAATATAAGATTTAGGACAGAGCTCGTCCCACTTTCAGCTGAGGTGGGTTATACTTGAGAACATCCTTTGTTAGCCAAAAACTGTTCCAATGTCGGTCCTACCCAGAACATATACCTCTATATTCACAAGAATATCATGACATCACATTTCAAGTCCCTGATTAACTTCGCGCACACTATTTCTATGCTTTCTCTTTGAACCACCAACCTAAAGACCTTATTTTTAAAAGAATGAATGATGTCTTCGCCTAATTCTTGATTTATTTTAGCAAGTACATGCTGGCTCCTCATAAGCCTAAAATTCTCATCTAAACACACGCCAGTTAACTCTTCAACAATCCCTTCTCAACATGATGCCTCAGAGCAAGTAAAACCATCGCTGTGAACTTTGATACTCCCTCTTTATTCATCTCTGCAAATGTGACTGTCTTCAAATCTGCCCACGGTCCATTCTTGTTACTCACCATTCCTCAAAACTCACTCCTATAAATTTAGCCTATTTTCCTCGCCAGTTGTAGACATCATTGGAAAAATTGAGCTTGTCAGAGAGTTCCCTGTGCAGCTATGTTGGAGATTCACAGCGGCTTCTTTTTTTCTTTTTTATCTACCACGGTGTTATGCAATTATCTAGTTTTTACCCTTAACAAACATTACAGAAGTGCTCATTTTGAATTCTTACCCAGAAAGTATTAATGGTTGGTGCTTCTGGGGAGCAGGATTCAGTGTGGGAGAGATAGAGAGATATTCTTCCTTTTATTGTACACTTCTTGTATCACTCGATTTTTTTTTTATTTTTTTTTTTGGTCTTAGACATCTGATCTTTATACAAAAACAAACTGATTTCTTTAAAAGCACGTATTCTACTGAGGATGAGATGTGAACCAATGATTATA
>NW_024342471.1:11943747-11947899 GCF_902729225.1 Pteropus medius | reverse complement strand
GTTCATTTTCATCTTTAAAATAAAATAGGCAAAGCAAAAGACCAGTTAAACCAGAATCTCTGGTGTGGAGCCCAGGTATCGTGTGTATATATATATATATATATTTTTTAATGCTCTCCAGGGGATTCTAATGTGCACCTCAAGTTGAGAACTAGTGCTCAAGAGCAAATCTCTTTGAGAGGCAACATTTCCTTTCTCTTCACTCCCATGCACTCCTCAACTTATTGCATTCAGGTTTTGACCATCAGTAACCTACTTAGTTAAGAACATCAATTCTTAACCTAGTGGCCACTTTTCTGAACTGTCTTCTTAGAGAGATGTAATTTGACACGCTTTGCCTCCCCTTGTTCATGAAACCATCTCCTCTGCAACAATTTCCTGCTTTTCTTCTAAACTTGGACTGCTTCTCTTCATTTTCCACCATGGGCTCCTGTTTTTCCAGTTTTGGGGTGGAACGAGGACAGGAAGCAGCCTACGTAGCAGGATTCTCCCCAGAGCTTTATACGGCTAAATTTCTTATATGTATAATACTGTGCAGAAAACATCAGAAAATAAAATTAAGGAAACTGAGCTAATTCCAAAAAAAAAAAAAAGAAAGAAAAGAAAAGAAAATGCAGGCAAACACCAGGAAACCGGGTAGAGAAGATGCCAGCCAGATGTTGCTCAATGCCAGCTGTAAGAGTTTGGGATCAGACACCAAACTCGGTTCAGATGAAACAGAAAAGCCAGATTCATCGAGAACAAAGCTCCTTAGAAACTCGGGCCAAGCTTTTATTTAGTCGGAGGACTTCAGGATTAGTGGGTAGAACATGGTGACATTAGTTGCAAGCTCATCTACTGTAAATTCAAGAATTTGCTCTTCCTTGGTTTTGAGTCATATTCAGGGAGGGCGAAGCCACATCATACCACCTTGACTCCTGGGAAAAGTGCAAAGGATTAAGACCAGGAGGCAGGCCGCGAAGGATCTGAGAGCCTGGCAGCTGTGGCAACAGCCCCTCCCAGTCTCCACGATCTGAGCCGTTATGGTTCTGTTTTAAAATAAACTAAGATTCAGATGAACAGAAAGTTTGTGTTTCACATTAACATTGTGGCTTTTTCTCAGCTGGGTGTTTTTATTTTCTCTGTCACTTTGCATTATAGGAATAACACAGCTTTCCACGGGAACAGCACCATCAGATAAGTAAACAGCATAGAGTGTGGAGTGTAGATTGCAGAATTTGAGGCTCCCAGACTCAGGAAAGCTTTGGCCATAAAGGTCAATGGCTGTTGGCCTGGAACATTACCTTCAGGCTCAGCTCTAAACTGGTCATACCTCGGCCTCCAGGCTCGGCTGCCTCACATTTTCTTATGGGCTAGAAAAGAAGCTGCCAGAAAAATTGCTCACTGTACTTGCCCCCGCCCTTCTCAGCACAGCTGTGGGCACTGACTACTGCCACTGGCATCCTCAACCCTGTCCAATCCTGGGGCAGTGGAGACGTGTTTCAGGAAGGTGTCAGCACATTTCTGCCCGCCAAGGAAGTGATCTTCAGAAAGTTATGGTCTGTATATGACAGTCAACATATGTTGGGGTGAGAGAGAACACGTACCCAGATATCCACACGGGCCCTTTTGTCTCAAACTCCTACGCATTGCCTAAGGCCTGACTGCCTGACTCGTCTCCTATACTTGTTTCTGATTCTCAGTCTTGATGTTTTGGGTAATGTAGCCTAGGAAAGAATCATGGCATCTTAGCCCAGACTCTTCCTCCACAAGTTCTTGTACCTGTTTGAGCAATCCTGACACATCTTAAATAGGTTTCTTCAAATGAGCTTGACATCCTTGAATGAGCTTGACATCAATAGAATGAAGAAAACTCTGCTCAGACCCAAATCCCTCTGCCACTGTTCCCCACGCCTGCAATAAGAATTCTTACATCTCTACCTTGAACCCAGTGGAACTTGACTTTGCTTTACTCTTGGGGATGGTGGTTCAAGTGACTTTCCTCTTTCAGAAGCAAGTTTAATTGGTCCCACCCAGGGACCAACTTACACTGTTTCCATTTCATTCCCTCTTTCTTGGGTATCTCAGCATGCCCTCATCTAGGACTAACCCTGGCGTAAAAAGGTTTATTATGGAAACTCTTAATTGTAACACACCAATGGCTCTATGGCAAACATGGTCTCTCTCTCAGAATTTTTTACACCGATCACATGATATAAAACTGCAAAATTGTTCCTAGGCCAAAAAGTCACATATTTTAATACATCAACTGGTAAATCCAAATCTATTCTCAAAATATAAGCTGCCATGGCAAGACTTTAGAGAGCGCAAGGAGAAATGCTGTGATATTTTTCCCCTTGGCAATTCATTTTCAAATGGGGAGACCTAGCAAACTGCTTTTGAGAGGTAAAATAAAAACCTGGCTACTGGGACAAGAATCTGGCTCACAGCCATGTTTTCTGCTTTGATATCTTAATTTATTGATAAAATATTCAAATTGTCTATCAACCCTTCTACTCATGAAATGGGCATATTTGGCTAATCACTTACTTTTAATGTTTTGTAATTAGAAATTTTAAATTTAGACAGAATAATAAAGTGAACTCCCAAACGCTCATCACAGAGATTCAGAAATTATAGACTCTAGGCAGTTTAGATTTATCTATACTCCTACCCATGGCCTCTCTCCTAGATTATTTTAAAGAATATCTAAGATATATATCATTGTATCAGTAAATATTCCGGTATTTCTCTATAAAACTAGGACTTCTGTTTTAAACATAATTACATTGTCACACCTAAAAAATTAACAATAATTTATTAATTTTATCAAATCCTCAATCGTTCATATCTAATTTGATATTTTAATTCATTTTTCTGGATTTTCACATAAAAATCAGGTTGAAGTAAGATATATACATTGCAATTGTCAATACATCACTTCTCTTTTAATCTATAGCATTTCTCCTTCACCCCCTTCTCTTTCTCTCTTCTTCACCTTTCCCTCTTCCTCTCTTTTCATTACAATCTACTAGTCGAAGAAAAAGCCTCATTTGTCTGAATTCTGTTGTTTGCACTCCTGTATGTTTTTAATGGTTAATCATTTCACCCTTGACTATGACCCTATGTCTACTTCTATGACTGCGAATCCAAAAGAGCTTCCTGGTCTCCCTTCTAAACCCCAGGCTTCCATCTCCTGCATGATGGAAACCTGTGGCTAAGTAACGCACTGGAAAGAATACAGGGTTTTAATTTATCATCAACCTTCTCTGTGACCTTGGGCTAGCAAAGATCACCTTTTTTGTTTGCAAATGTGGATACTATATTGACTTATAAGGCTTATTTGAGAATAAAACGTCATTATTATAGAAACATGAATTGGGCTGAGTGGCACAGAACATAGCTATCATGTACCCGAAGGCAAGGTTACACAGTGGATGTAGCATAGATTTTGGAGCCAGACAACCTTGGATAAGGCCATCTGTAGAGCGGGGATAAAACATTCATTTTTGTCTTAAGGATTGAAGAGAAAATATATGTAACATATATCACCCAATGCTTAGTGCATAATGTATACAGCAGCTGTAGATAAAGACAATGGTGTTACTTTATCAAAGCCTAGAAGATAGAAAAGATTGAGTTCAATATAGGTTTTCCAAAATTCTCTCTGGTACAAGCGTTTTTTTCAACAATTCCCATTTTACCTTAAAAGCAAAAAGCCAAACGTGTGGATAATTAGAAAATGCAAAAGGAATACAGAAGAGGGAATAAATAACTTTCTTTGCAAATACCAAGGAATATTCTGCAGGAATCATTGGACTGAATATTAAAGGGTGACTAGGCATTTGATAGGTGAGTGAGAAAAAGGACATATCAGGAGGAAGGAACAGAACTGGCAAAGGCATCGCTGGGGTTACAGACTCAAATGATTTCAGAGAAATTATTTTCCTGTTGGCAGTGGGGAGTGATGATGTGATTCAAGTGGGGGAATCTTTTTCTATGATAATCTTCATCATGTTGAGATGGAGGGATTCAAGTGGGAGAGCTAAGGTGATATTGTGAGAAAGGGAAGTACATGGGGAGGAGCTGATTCTGATAGCAAAGAAGCTGAGCTGATGGAGACATTTCTGCTGCAATTATCGCTAAGCGAACACAGACCTTGCTGGCATGTAA